>NW_008330777.1:6575480-6577118 GCF_000622305.1 Nannospalax galili
ATGCTTTTTAGTTTAATGAGATCCCATTTGTTAATTCTTGCCCTTGTTTCCTGAGCAATTGATGTCTGGATTAGAAAATCCTTTCCTATGCCTATATCTTGTAGGTTTTTCCCCAATGTTTTCTTCTCATAGTTTCAGAGTTTCAGGCTTTACATTGAGGTCTTTGAGCCATTTGGAATTGACTTTTGTGCAGGATGAAATATAGGGGTTTAGTTTCATTCTTCTTCAAGTGGAGATCCAGATTTGCCAGCGCCATTTGCTGAACATTCTCTTTCCTCTGGTTAATGTTCTTGGCCCCTTTGTCAAATATCAGGTGGCTGAAATTGTATTTACTCATATTTGGGTCTTCAATTTTGTTCCATTGTTCTATGGGTCTATTTTTGTGCCAATACCATGTTGTTTTTATGACTATAGCTCTGTAATACAGCTTGAAATCTGGTATAGTAATCCCCCGGCATTGCTTAGTGCTCGGGGTTGTTTTGGCTATCCTAGGTCTTTTGTGCTTCCATATGAATCTTAGGATAGTTTTTTCCAATTCTGTGAAAAATGTCACGGGGATTTTGATTGGCATTGCACTGAATCTATATATGACCTTTGGTGGGATGGTCATTTTCACAATATTAATTCTTCCAGTCCATGAGCATGAGAAGCCCTTCCATCTTCTGATATGTATTAGTCACTTTTATGTTGCTGTGCTAGAAACACTGACCCAAACAATTTATAGAAGGAAGAGTTTATGTGAGCTTACAGTTCCAGAGAAATTACACTCTGTCATGGCAGGGAGGCAAGGTGGCTGGAGGTGGCTGGAGCAGGAACAGCAGAAGCTAAAGAAAGGCTATAGGCTTTTGTAGGTTAATTTTGTAACCTGCCACTTTACTGAACGTGTTAATAATTTCTAGGAGTTTTCTGGTGGAGTTTTTGGTGTCCCCTAGATATAATATCATATCATCTGCAAAAGGGGATAATTTGATCTCTTCTTTTCCAGTTATTCTTTAATTTCCTTCCCTTGTCTTATTGCTCTTGCAAGAGTTTCAAGTACCGTGTTAAGGAGAAGTGGGGATAGTGGACAACCTTGTCTGGTTCCTGATTTCAATGGGAATGCTTCCAGTTTTTCTCCATTTAAAATGATGTTGGCTGTGGGTTTGTTATACATGGCTTTAATTATGTTAAGGTATGTTCTCTCCAGTCCAATTCCCTCTAGGACTTTGAACATAAATGTATGTTGAATTTTGTCAAAGGCCTTATCTGCACCTATTGAGATGACCATGTGGTTCTTTTCTTTGAGGCCATTTATATGATTTATGACGTTTATTGACTTTGAACCATCCCTACATCTCTGAGATAAAGCCGACTTGATCATGGTGGATGATCTTTTTGATGTGTGTCTGTAAGCGGCTTGCAAGTATCTTGTTGAGAAGTTTTGCATCTATGTTGATTAAGGACATGGGTCTATAGTTTTCTTTTTTGGTTGTATCTTTACCTGGCTTTGGTATTAGAGTGATGCTGGCTACATAGAAGGAATTTGGAAGTTTTCTCTCCATTTCTATTTTTTTGAATAAATTAAGTAGTATTGGATGCAGATCTTCTTTAAATGTCTGATAGAATTCTGCTGTAAATCCATCTGGTCCTGGGCTTTTT
>NW_008330777.1:6577315-6579216 GCF_000622305.1 Nannospalax galili
TTTGTGATGTTTCCTCTTTCATCCCTGATTCTGTTGCTTTGGAGGTGCTCTTTCTTTCTTTTGGTTAACTGGGCTAGCGGTCTGTCAATCTTGTTTATCTTTTCAAAGAACCAGCTCTTGGAATTGTTGATTCTTTGTATTGTTTTCTTTGTTTCAATTTCATTAATTTCTGCCCTGATTTTTGTTATTTCTTGTTTGTCTGCTGGTTTGGGTTTCGTTTACTGTTGCTTTTCAAGTGTGTCCAGTTGCAATGTTAAGTCATTTATTTCTGTTCTTTCTGATTTTTTGATGTAGGCACTTAGAGCTATAAACTTCCCTCTTAGGACTGCTTTCAGTCTGTCCCAGAGGTTTTGTCATGTTGTATTTTCCTTTTCATTATTTCCAGGAATACCTTTATTTCTTTCTTTATTTCTCTTTTGACTCATTCATCATCCAGGTGTGTGTTGTTTAACCTCCATGTGTTCATGTGGTGGTTAGGGCTTCTTTTTCGGGTATTGATTGGAAGCTTTATTGCATTTGCTCTGATAGAATGCATGGAATTATACCAAACTTTTTGCATTTGTTGAGGTTTGTTTTGTGCCCCAGTTATGGTCAATTTTGGAGAAGGTTCCATATGAGAGCGTATTCTTTGGTGCTTGGGTGGAATATTTGAAAGGTGTCTGTTAGGTCCATTTGATGTATGGTATCATTGAATTCAGATGTCTCTCTGTTTATTCTTTGTCCAGCTGACCTGTCTAATGGAGACAGTGGGGTATTGAAGTCCCCTGCTATTACTGAGTTGGGGTTAATCTGTGTCTTAAAGTCCTGTAGTGTTTTTGTTTTTATGAAATTAGGTGCACCAGATTTTGATGCATATATGTTCATGATTGCATTATCATCTTGACTTATTGTTTCTTTGATCAGAATGAAGTAACCCTCTCTATCTCTTCTGATTAGTTTTAGTTTAAAGTCTATTTTGTCAGATATTAGAATTGCTACACCTGCTTTTTTCTTAGTACCATTTGCTTGGTACATTTTATTCCATCCTTTCACTTTGAGATAGCATCTGTCCTTGAAAGTGAGATGAGTTTCTTGCAGACAACAAGATGGGTTTTGTTTCTTAATCCATTCACCTAGTCTGTGTCTTTTGACTGGGGAGTTCAGTCATTAATATTTAAACTTATTAATGAAAGTTGAGTAATGAATCCTGTCATTTTTATTTCTGTTTACATTCATGATGTAGCTGTACTTTTCCACAGTTATACCTTCACTGAATTTCTTTCTGCAATCACTTGGGTATAGTCATTCCTTTCTTCAGCTCTTTGTATTGCTCCCAGAACTCTCTGAAGGGCTGGTTTTGTGGACATGAATTCCTTCAGCCGATTCTTTCAGCCTATTTATGTCATGGAAGATTTTTCTTTCCCCCTCGACTATAATAGACATTTTGGCTGTGTATAGTAATCTACTTTGGCATCTGTGGTCATTTAAAACTGGGAATGCTTTGTTACAGGCTCTTCTGGCTTTCATATTTTGTACTGTAACGTCAGCTGTAATCCTAATGGGTTTTCCTTTATATGTGACTTCTTGTTTCTCTTTTGCACCTTTCAATATTGTCTCTTTGTTTTGTGCATTTACTGTTTTCACTATGATGTGCTGTGGAGAGTTTCTTTTCTGGTCCTGTCTGTTTGGTGTTCTGTATGTTTCTTGTATTTGTATGGGCATGTCTTTCTTTTAATTTTGGGAAAATTTCTTCCAAGATTCTGTTGAAGATCTGGTCATTGCCATTATCTTGGGATTCTGCTCCTTCCTGTATGCCTGTGATTCGTAAGTTTGGTCTTTTTATGGTGTCACACAATTCCTGCATATTCCATTCTTGTGCTTTCTTAAATTTTTCATAATCTTTGCTTGAGTGGTCTAGTTCG
>NW_008330777.1:6579544-6603785 GCF_000622305.1 Nannospalax galili
GGATATGTTATTTTGATTTTTCATGTTATTTTTTTTCTCTGATTTTGGCATTTGAATTTCTCTTGTAGTTTCTAATTCTTGTGTGAGACTCAAGCCTTCAAGTTTAGCTCTGCTTCTTTTTGTGAACTTTATGTGTCTTTGTGGTTTACTTTTTGGGCGTGAAAAGCTTGTTCCTCTAATCTTCCGGTTCTCTCTTTTGATTTTATATTGGAGTGGTCAGATTGCTTTTGTCTTCAGGAGTTCCCACAGAGGCCCAAGTCAAATGAGGATCAGATGCTCTCAGGCTTTTTCCTAAGGACTGGATCTCTCCAGGAAAGATTTTGGCCTCAGAATTTGGGGGTTGGACTGGCCTGGGAGCCAGGCCCAGGAAAGATGCTGGTCTATGGCAGCTGGTGGCTGTTCCACCCAGAGATTCAAAGGAAGATGGGGGTGGGAAGTGGCCCCAAGGGCCCCATCTACTAACTTAGTGTTTTTTTTTCTATTTCTAAGACCATGAGGTAAATCATGAGGCTGTTTATTTGAGGTTTAGCATTTGTAGATATGAATTTCCATCTTAAAACTACCCTTGCTGTATCCCAGACATTCTAGGAAATTGTGTTTTCAATTTCGTTTCATTACAGGATTTTTCAATATCTTAACTATTTTGTTTCTCTGAGCCACGGGTCATTCAACAGTATATTATTTTGTTTCAAATGCATTTGTAGAGTTTCTATATTTTCTCTAATTGTTTACTTCTAGTTTTATTCCATTATTATCTGGTAAAAAAAAATTATTTTCTATTCTCTTATATTTTTCATGACTTGACCTGTGGTCCTACATGTAGTCTTGTGGAGACAGTTCCATGGGCTGCTGAGTAAGTTGTCTATTCTGTGGGTGATGGGAATGAGATCCCAATGTCTGCTGTGTTCATTTGTTCTCTCACTGTTTAAGTCTGAATTTTCTGCCTTGGTGATTTATTACTGATGAAAGTAGAGTGTTGAGGTCTTTCACTCATGTTGTTTCTGGACCTATGTGTTCCTTTACACCCAGTAGTGTTTGTATTATAAGACTACATGCACCAACAGTTAGTACATGTGTATGTATAAAGTTCTATCTTCTTAATGGAATAGTGGGTACTCATGCCTCTTTCCAGCTTCCATTCACTTGATATACAAAGTACTACATCCTTTGGTTTTCTGTGTCAATTTTTTACTAATGAAATGTGCCTTTTACAACAATTAATTGGATCTTGTCTTTTGGTCCAAACAGGTAGTCTACCTGTTTTAATTGGAAAATTATTCTTTCTTTCTCCCTTATTTATATCAGGGGTTGCTGAGTTTAGACATATTTGAGTCTTTTCTACTTTTCACTTTTTCAAAAAAGATTGGAGGTGGGGTGTATGGGTATCTGTGGAGGCCAGAAGAGGGCACTGGATCCCTTGAGCTAGAATTATAGTCAATACTGAGTGACCTAGTATTGGTGCTTAGGAACTGAACTCCAGGCCTCTGCAAGAGCAGCAAGCACTTTGTACCACTGAGCTATCACTCCAACCCTGTAATTCTCATTTCTTAATCTGTTCATTTTATGACATTTATTTCATGTGCCCTTGTGTTCCTAGTTTCTTTCTCCTTTGTGTATGGAATTCCCTTAAGTATCTTCTGTACTGTTTGCTTAGTGGTCCTGAATTGCTTTGGTTCATGCTTATCTTAGAAAGTATTTTCCATCAATTTTAAAAGCTATCTTTGCTGGATACAGTATAATTTTGTTTGAAAGTTATTTACTTTCATGACTTGAAATATATCATTCCATGCTTCTCTGGTTTTTAAGCTTATTTTTAATGTTTTATTTATTATTGTGTGTGTATACATAATGGGGTGCGGTCACCGCCAGCGGCGGCCACTCCTCCATTCTCACAGGCGCCGCTCCTTCATTCTCACGGGCGTCGAGGCTGCTCCTCTGCTCACCCTGGGCTGAGGCCGCTCTTCTGCCTGCTCTGGGCTGAGGCTGCTCTTCTGCTCACCCTGTGCTGCCTCCTGTCATCGCTGCTTTTGCCTAGTCCCAGACCCCAGGGCTGGTGAGGAGACTGTGTCAGTGGAGCTGCATGCAGACACAGGAGACCAGGTTCAGTGACACAGATCCGGTTTATTGCAGGAAGGCACAAGCTTAAATAGGGGTAGTGGTCCAATCACAGCACAGCAAGTAGGATACCTTATTAGCATAAAAGGTTTAGCATCCTATCACAGTACAGCAAGTAGGATACCTTATTAGCTTAACAGATTTAGTGTCCTATTAGCATAACAGACTTAACATCCTATCACAGAATAGCAGGTAGGATGCGTCATTAGCATCGTGAGCCTGGTTTCTGGAAAACACGTGACCCTGACTATTGGAATATCTAAGTGTTGAAATTTTGGATTCCAAGGGTGGTGATTAGGGGGTGGCAAGCTCTAGACATCAGTCTCATTATCTGCCAATGGGAGAAAATGTCACAAGGTTTTTCTTGTGGCTCCAGCGGTTGGGCCATTGCCTCAGGCCTGCTGTATGGCTGTCAATAAGACTTTCACCCTAGGCTCAAGCCTGTCTCCCACAGTGTGGGAGGTTGCACACCTTGGTGCACATGTGAAGACCAGAGATTTGTAAAGTCTGTTCTTTCCTTCTACCTGTATGTGAATTCCAAGGATGCAACTTAGGTCACCAGGCTTATGCAGCTTAATTACAAAGCCATTACATTGTCCCACGTTATTAAGCTTTCTGCTGACGTACAGTGTTACTCTGATGTGTTTGACTTGATAAGTAATGAGTTCCTCTCTTGTTGTTTTTAATATTATTTCTTTGTTCTGTAGCTCTAACATTTTAAAGATGATAAGTCTAGGAGATGTTCCTTTTTGGAATTATAAATCCCTCTTTACTTATGTGTCCATATCTTTACCTAGACTTGGAAATTCTTCTATTATGATTTCATTGAGTAGCTTTTCTATCTACCATACTTCTTGAACCATTTCTTTACTGGTCATGGATATATTAGTAGCTTTAGTCTCATCATCTAGTGGTAAGAACTAAGTCAGTTACTAAGTCATTTGATCAGGTGTCTTGTATAGAGAACCTCTGGAAAACTACATAACTTTCATGAACTCATCCAGTCTTCCCTGTAAGTTGCATTATGCACTGCCTGCTCTTGCAGAGGACATGGATTTGATTCCCAGCACCCACAAGGCAGCTAACAACCATTAGTAACTCCAGTTCCAGGGACCTCATGAATTGCCTGACATTCATGCAGGATACACTTACATACATGCAAGTAACACACTCATACACATAAAATAAAAATAATATGTAAAATATTCTTTAAAAAAAAAAGCATAAGAGACTGGAGAAATGGCTCAGTGGTTAAGAGCACTTGCTGCTCTTGCAGAGGACTAGAATTCAGTTCCCAGCATCCACATAGAGTGACTCGCACTGCCTGTAACTCTAGTTCTGGGGGAATCTATCACTGGCCTCTGTGGGCAACTGCACACACATGATGCACATACATACACTCAGGCAAACACATATACATATAAAAGTTAAATAAATAATTTTTTAAACGAGAGGAAAGGTTATGAACTGTTGCTTATACAAGCACTTTGCTGAAATACTTATGTTATCTCATTGAATACTTATGACCTTATAAAATGTGATGTCATTTTCATTTTATAGGTGACGATCGAAGCATAAGTGGATTTCTATAGGCAAAATCTAGGACATTGGGGAAGAAATATTCTAAGATAACTAACCCTGTGGTCCATCTTCTTTTTTTCATACTTACATAAGTTATTACAGTCATTGTGCACATGAAGAATGTGTGTTTGGCATGTTTCCAAAGCTGGCAGTCGTCAAGCAAACAGGCTGCAAAGAAAGAATAAAGAAGAAATTCTAGCTTGCCAACAGATAAAAACAAGTGTAATTCTAAAGCAGACTAAATATTAAGGTTTGAAATAAAGGCAGAAAAAAAGTTCAAGATATAATGAATTAATGAATGGTTAAACAGAAGGTGCTTCTATCTAAATCTTTAAAGCTTGCAGTTCTTACAGATAGGATGAAGTTGGTCAGATGTACAAAAAACATTGGATAGTAAGATACATACTATCTAGTACATAGGTTCTGTTGTGACCAAAATAGCTGTCAATAAATTGCAAGGAAGGTAGGGGATACAAGAGCCTTAGATGATGTGCATTTACTGTTTCAACTCCAACTTCTCTTTAGAACTAGTTCTCTGACCATAACCCATAGCCTTCTGACATAGCCAAACTCTTAGTAGTCACTTTTTCTAGAATGTGGGTATCAGGCATCAAGAAATTGTAGAACTGATGTCCAGGACCTCCACCTGCCATTCAGTGTGCGCTTTCATTTTGTAAGTGTTCATGAGTGTCCTTGCTAAACATCACCTATGCTGGGCAGTACTTAAGTGTTTATGTTTTCTCTAGGAAGTTGGCATTTCTTAGGCTTTCACTAGTTTTAACAGACAATATTGCCACTTACAAAATGATGCCACAAATATGTGTGTGTGTGTGTGTGTGTGTGTGTGTGTATGTGTGTGTGTGTTAAAGATTGATTTGGGGATTATATGAGGTAGTATCTTCATTTTTAGCTTTATTGTTTCCTTATCTCTCTGATATCTGAGGAGACAGGCTTCTAAACATTTAACCGGAAAAATTGATTAAAGCATGTAATCATGCCATAAGCACCGAATTTTTCTCCTAAAAACATTTGAACTCCTATTCACCCATCTTTGTATTTTTTAACTATTTTATTATTTTTATTTTATGTGTATGAGTGTATTGCCTGCATGTATGTAAGTGCACCAGTGTCATGCAATGCCCACAGAAGTCAGAAGAGGGCTTCGGATTCCTCAGGAACTGGAGTTACAGGCAGTTGTTAGTCACCATGTAGGTGCTTGGAATTGAACCCCAGTCCTCTGCAAGAACAGCCAGTGCTTTTAACCAGCAAGCCAACTCTCCATCCCTTATTAATAAGTATTTTTATTAATTATTTGAGAACTTCATACAATGCATTTTGATCATATTTCTTTCTCCCCCAGTCTCTCCCAGATGCACCCTACCATCCTATTCACCTAACTTCAAGATTGTTGGGGGTTTTTTTCTTCCTTTTGAGTCCAATATGTACTGCTCAGATACTCGGGTATGGAACCACCCAAGAATGTGATCCAGCAAGGGTCACACTTAAAGAACTGACTCTTTCAGTCCCTGCGGCTATCTTTGGTCAGTAGCTCCTCAGCTAGGACTGAGTCCTGATTACCCACTACATGCTAGGATTTTTGTCTGGCTTGAGCATGAGTAGGTTTTACACATGCTGTCACAGTTTTGTGAGTTCATATGTGTAACACGCTGTGTATTAGTTACTTTATTGTTGCTGTGATAAGACACCATGAACAAGGCAACTAATAGAAGGAAGAGTTTATTTGAGCTTATTCTTACAGAGGAAAGTTTCCATAATGGCAGCATAGGTGGCCAGAAGAGAAAGTCAAATGATCCCATCTTGATGCAGGCACAGGAAGCAGAGCAACTGAAAATCTGGGGCTTAAGAACTCCCAAAGCCCACCCCTGGTGACGTGCTTCCTCCAGCAAAGCCACATCTCCTAAAACCTCCCAAAACAGCACCACCAACTAGGGACAAATGTCCAAATACTTGGAGCCTATGTGTAACAATCTCATTCTAACCACCACACCCTGCTATCTGGAAGTTACTGTTTCCTTGTATATGTGTTTGCCTGAATATGTATGGGCACCATACAGTCAGTGATGGATCCCCTGGCACTACAGTTACAGGTTGTGTGAGTCACCCTAAGTGGATGAATTCTTGTCCTTTGCAAGAGCAGCAAATACTCTTAACCACTGTGACATTTCTCCAGCCTCTCATGCTAAAAAAAAAAAAAAAAAAATTACCACTATGTATTGATATTAGAAAAAATTTATTAGTGAAATGCTGAATAACATCAGTTCAGAAGATTTAAATAAAAGAATCTTGTTACTATTGTTTTATAAATATTGTTAAAACGTCTAGGGTTATTTTAAATCAATGTCATATTTATTTTACTTTAGGTTATATTTGGTATGGAAAATTTTTATCTAACTTGACCATTGATAAATTTATTGTTCTATTTTTATTCCAAAGCTCCCAGAAGAAATTATAATGGAGTACTTCAAGAAGTATAAGCCTAGAATGAATGAGCTGGAGGCATTTAATATGGTAAATCTTAGATTTAGACATATTAAATTGAACATGCTGTTAGACTTGAATAGTATCCATTAAATTTTTTATGGTCCCAACCAATCTGTGTTGTTTTTCTCTTTGTATAGGAAAACTATTTGGGGTCATTTCCTATTTCAGAGCTATATTAGGTGTTAGTAATGTAATAAAGAGCACATGGTAGATTGCTCTTAAAATGCATTATAAATGCATGGAAAGACGTTTCAGTGTCCTTTGAACACATATTAGTCTCCAGTACAGTTATTTCACAAGCATTCCTACTAATAAATTTCATTCTTAGGACTCCTTTAAAAGCATTCTGTCACATCTGATTGCTTCCTAGGTTCTGCCTCAACATCTTTTAGAGTACCTTCTTTTCCTGTTATTAGCAAAAAAAACTTTAGCTGTGTAGTATTCATTTTCTGAAGATGTACAACGGGTGTTAGATATTTGGTGTAGATGAAGATTTTATAGATAACATTTTCTGAAACATAAATGTTAAGCAAATAAACTAATCTTTTTAAAGTTCCACTATCCTGTCTTATTTTTCTTTCAGTTGAAAGTTGTCCTGGCCCCTTGCATAGAGACACTGATTCTTCTTGATCGACTTTGTTACCTAAAGGAGCAGGTAAACTATGTTATTTTTAAATGCATAAGAAGTATTTTTATTAGGTGAAGTAAAGTGAGTCTACTAATATAACAGCTGGGATAAGGTTATTTTACACAAACGAGTAAAATAATTTCTCTCATGTTTTAATACTTTAAATGTTCTTTCTCTTTCCTGCTTAAAATACAAACATATGTACAGCAGATGTCTTCAGAAAAAATGCTATAATAAAGTTTACGTTCTTTTAATTATATAGTAGTTATTATTCATAGTCAGTAAACACAAGCAACCATATGAGACATATTTCACAATCAAAATTACTTATGGCCAAGCATAAAAGATACTGTCTACTGTGTACACATTTAATTTTTTAAGACTTAGCCTTTTAATGCACTTTTGAATTTTTTGACATACATGTACAAATCTATCTAAGATACAGGTCTATCTATAGATCTCAGATATGCCCTTCTAATTAGTGAAGAATACTTCTCATTTTATGAACTGTTTAAATCCGTTTGTGGAAATTAGCCTAATGTTTTCAATATAAAGTCTTCATTTTAACAATTTTATTTTGTCATATAGTATTTTTCCTTTCAAAAGGCTTTTTGAAACAAATGGATTTTAATAAATGTTTTTAATTTATGGTTTTACAAAGAAAGATAATTTTTTAAGTATTTATAATGTACTTTTCTTAGCAGCCGTTTAATTCCAAATCACTGGAAAGCTTTGATCCCCCAGTTGATGGGTGATAGGTTCAGTACGTATTTTAACAGGCACTCATTTTACTTTTGAAAAACAATTTCCATTGACCTACATAAATAGTTAAGTAAAACAGTATACAACGAAATTAATAGGTCCTGATGAAATGTCACAAAACATAAGATTTTTCATTTTTAATATTTTAACTATCTTATGAAAGTAATACTTATTTGTTAGAAAAATCCAAGACATATAAGAAGATAAAAGAAAGTAACTAGTACTACCTTTCAGCATTAACTATTAAATATTTGGTACATTTGGTAATGATGCTTTCAGACTTGTAGCTCTGGTATCCACGTGTGTGCATATTATTTACTTTAAATAACATGATAAAATTTTAAAAATATTTTACTGTTTTTATTTTATGTGTATGAGTGTTATGCTTACATGTAAGTAAGTGCACCCATGTCATGCTATGCCCACAGAGAACAGAAGAGGCTGTCAGATCCCCTGGAAATGGAGTTAACAGACAGTTGTTAGCTGCCTTATAGGTGCTGGGATTCAAGCCCAGATCTTCTGCAAAACCAGTCAGTGTTCTTAACTGCTGAGCCATCTCTCCAGCCCAACACGATAAATTTTAACATGTTTTATATGTAATTTGTTTCATTTATATACCACATTCTCTTCTCATAACCTGTTCTGCACAAGGGGAATAATGTTTTCAGCATAAAATTATTTATTTAAAATATATTTGTTATTGGCTAAGTTCATTTTTTTCCAGAGTAAAGCAAAGAATGTTCTGGCACTAAATATGTGTGTATTTTTTTTCAACATAACTTCTTGAAAGTGAAGTTGTAAATGTTAATTTTATTTCCCAAGGAATTATTTTATGACATTTGGTTTTTAGTTTTTCTATTACAATATGTAGTCTGACTCATCTCTCTTTGATTCATTCAGAATGGTTATATATCTAATCCTTTATCGATTTTCAGGAAGATGTTGCCTGGGCTGCGCTCGTGAAGCTGTTTGACCCTGTGAAATCCCCCAGGTGCTACGCTGTTGTTGCTCTGAAGCGGCAGCACTGATTTCAGTTGAAACAAGTTATTAGTTGATCTGTTTCTGGGACTTTCAGCTAAGATTGCTTTTATAAACATTTATATTGTTATGTAAATATTTTTAAATGTTTAGTATATTTTAAATAAAATAATGGGTAACAACCTAAGATCACAAATTTTCCATTGTCAAAGCGTATAATAAAAAAAGAACTTATGAAAATAAGTTCCTTGAGTATGTCAATAGCAGATTGTAATTCTGTCTTAATTCTTATTCAATATTTGAATCCTTGTTATTTACCACACATCACACTCTGATGCTTTAAGAAAAGAAGAAAAGGAAGAAGAAAATGCAGCTGTCCTCAAATGCTGAGGTGTGTTTGCACTTTTCTCTACATTTTGGAAGAGTGTTCCACATTACCATGAGGGCAAAATCAACAGTCAGAAGGAGCTAAGCCAGTTATAAAATGTGTCTAATGTAGAGCACATTTTACCATGTTTTAATCTAAATTTTATTCCCTTAAAGAAATGTGCATCTTATAAGTAAGTCACTTTGAGGATTCTTGATGCTATTTATGTTACTAAAATGAAGTGATGGGCAGGAATTACCTTGTGCCCTATAAAAACCCAGCCTGAGTAAAGCCAGATTGAGTAAAAGGAGATAGCTCCCTGCCTAGTGTGCAGCAAGTTTCTTTCACAGGAGACAAAGTTTCTTATGTACACAGAAGAGACAACTGGGAGAAGGCTTCCTTGATGCTCAGCTAGACAGTCCCTCTGTTTTAGTTTGCCTTCAATTACCATGACAAAAACACTGACCAAAACCATCTTGGGGAGGAAAGGATTTATTTGGCTTATACCACAGACATGCATGAACACTGCTTTCTGGCTTTATCCTCTGGCCTGTGCTCATCCTGCTTTCTTATACAACACAAGACCATCTCCAGGGGTGCCACCGCCCACAGTGGGTTGGGCCTCCCACATCATTAAGCAATTCACAGGCCAGTTCAATGGAGGAAATTCCTCAATTGAGAGTCTGTCTACCCAGGTGTGTCAGGTTGACAAATGAAGTTATCCAGCACACCCTCCAAGATTCTCTGGAGTAGGAACAGTAACTGCTTTCATAAACTTTTTAGCTTCTCCCTAGAAAATAATTTTTCTTCTTTTTAAGAAGGAGTTTAATAATGAGTTTCCAGCCAATATGTAAGTGAATGACTAGGTATTGGGTTTAGCTGGCACTTTGCTACTAAGCTATTTTAATTTTTTTTTTTATTCAATAGACATTCAAATATGTGGAAGTTGCAAGTAGGTTTTAAGGAATCCCTGTGTACTCCCCACATACTTCAGCAATTATCACTACTTACCAATCTTACTTCTCCTGTATGAGTAGGCACATCCACCCTACACCCATCCCCTGTACTCCCCCTACCCCCGCTGAACAATTTTAAAGAGAATCCGAGGCAGCTTGTTACTCATCATAGATAAATTAGTATTCATTTCTAACAGCTAAGAATTTTTCTGCATAACATTTATGTCTTTTTTTTCTTTTACACATCTTTGATTTGCTCAAAAAGCATTTTTTTTTTTTTTTTTTTTGTCTTTTTGAGACAGGGTCTTCCTGTAGCCCCAGCTGTCCTGGAACTCACTATGTAGACCAGGCTGGCCTTGAACTCACAGACATCTGCCTGCCTCTGCCTCCCAAGTGCTGGGATTAAAGGTGTGCACCATCACACCCGGCCTCAAAAAGCTTTTTTATATCGGTTCATTATGTTCAGATGTTTTGGGGTTTGTTGTTGTTGCTTTTGTTTTGTTTTTTGAGACAGGATCCAGTAGCTCCAGCTGGCTTGGAACTGACTATACCAGGCTGGCCTTGATCTCACAGAGATCTGTGTGCCTCTACCTCCTGAGTGCTAATTTAAAGGCAAGTGCCATGAGGCCCAGCAGAGATTTTGGGTTGTTTTTTAATTTTTATTAATTACATTTGTATTTATCTGGTTGATGGAGTCAGTGGGTACATGCCTGTGTAGATCAGAGCACAGCTTGTGAGAGTCAGTTCTCTCCTTCCACCAGGTGAGTTCCAGATATCAAATTTGGGTATTAATCTTACAGCAAGTACCTTTACCCTCTAAGCCATCTCACTGGGCCTATTATTAGGTTGGGTTGTTTTGTTTTCACTTTTGGTAAAAATACTTAATAGTGTCTTGTTATTTCTAATGCATCACTTCTTTAGCTAGTCATGTTTAGTTCTAATAGGATTGATCAGCCACTTACAGTTGTGCATCTGATTAACTAGTATGAACTTCCCTTCCACCTTCCTCTTAGTGACAGCGGTTGAAACCAATAAAGAAAACATATATAGTATGCAAATTAGCTCATTTACCATATTCATGCTGATTGACTGAGAATGCTCCCCTGTTTCAGTTTAACAATATATGTCATTATTTTGTGCTAAATGACCTTTTTGTTTTAGAAGACTGTATTTTTATTTCCTCATATTTGGTTGCAGTAAGTTATCTCAGAAGGAATGGCCTATAATCTTACCTTTCATGATTTACCTATAAAAATTTAACATCCTTCTTTGGCAACCAAATTTTAATTTAAAATTCATTTCTCATAATAAAAACCTTCATGTGTATGAAACATTATTTTGTATTAAAAAGTAAATTAAAGCAACTTCATCAGCAATAAAACTGTAGTAATTTACCTATGTGTTGGGATATTATTAGAAATTGTTCTTATCAATTCAGGTATATGACTCACACATCCATTTAACATAAGACAATTATGTGCTCATATTAAGATAACATTTCAGCAAAAGCAAAGAAATACAATTTAGCAAGATTGCAACTTTATACACATAAATCCATATTACAGTGATTGTAGACAACCATCTTATAAAAACTGTCCTTTCACTAACCTACTCCACCCCCACACTGTCCCGATAGCCTTGAACCCAGGCCCACTCCATTTTCTCTGCATCCAACCACTGGACTATCCTCCTAACCCACGCTAACTAAACCCTCTAGCATAGATTGCTAAGGCCCTCCTCCGAAGTTCCCCAGCCCCATCTTCTGTTGACTCCTGACCAGCCTGACAGACTGGCCCACCTAGAACTCTAAGTCACATCCCACCTACAGTGTCTCTATTCCATTCCTCTGCAGCCTTATTACTTCCAAGCTACTCCACCCCTACCCTGTCCCCTGCTAGCCTTGGACCCCAGCCCACTCCAGTTGCTTAGCATCCCAATCCTTGCACTAGCTTCCCAGTCCAGACTAGCTAAACCCCCTAGCATAGATTCCACTGGCTCCTGATCTGTCTGACACAGCCCAGCCCTCCTACTACCCTGACTAGCCAACCTACTACTCTGTTCACCAGCTGCCTAGAACAGTCCACTACCCTGCAAGAATGTGAAACACATACCAATTTATTTATCATATCTAAGCAAAAAGCAGCCAAGCAACATAAATAATATAAACAGAACCAAAATCCAATTAAAGACAGAATAGAAGTTCCCACTGGACACACAGCCAACAAAGAACATCCATACACCCAAACAGCAGCACAAAAACACAAATAATATGAAAAACCCAAGAGACTATATCCCAACAAAATCCACAGGTCCTACAGAAGTGCAGTACATTGAGAACCACCCTGAGGAATCCCCAGGACACAGAATTTAAAAGAAAAGTTATAAACATAATCGAAGAACTTAAAGAAAACACAACTCAAAGAACTCAAAGAGGATAGACATAAACTTGTGATGGAAGCACAAGAATATACAAATATGTGCCTTAATGAAATATCAAAAACAATTCAGGACTTGAAAAGTAAATTCAGAGAAGACATAGAAATATTGAAGAAAAGCCAAACTGAAATGAACATAGGACTGAAAAACTCAAAAATCCAATTGAAAACAAGAGAAGGCCTCACAAGCAGAGTAAATGAAACAGAAAACAGAATATCAAGACTGGATGAAAAAGTTGAAAATCTGGACTTCTTAAGCAAAGACTATGAAATTTTTTTTAAAAAACACAGGAATAGACTATGCAGGAAATGTGGGACAAAATGAAAAGACCAAATCTACACATCATAGGCATACAGGAAGGAGAAGAATCTCGGGCCAATGGCATTGACCAGATCTTCAACAGAATTGTAAAAGAAAACTTCCCTAAATTAAGGAAAGAACTATACAGATTCAAGAAGCACACAGAACACCAATTAGACATGACCAGAACAGAAACTCCCCATGGCATATCAGTGAAAACATTAAATGTACAGAACAAAGAGAGGGTAGTGATGGCTGTTAGAGAAAAACAACAAGTTACATATAAAGGAAAACCCATCAGAGTTACAGATGACTTTTCAGTGCAAACTATGATAGGGAGAAAAACCTGGACCAAAGTATTCCCAGTTCTAAATGACCATGGATGCCAACACCAAATACTTTATCCAGCAAGACTATCATAGTCAAAGGGGAATGGAAAATTTTCCATGACACAAATAGGATGAAAGAATTCATGTCTTCCAAACCAGTCCTACAGAGAATACTTCAAGCAATGCAAAGCACTGAAGAAAGGAATATACCTTTCTTGAGTATACACAAGAGACTACAAAAGAAAAACAAAGAAAGGTATAGTAACAGAAACACAAGATAGGACCACAAACACAAGTTAAAATGACAGTATCAAATACTCATCATTCAGTAATAACACTAAATCTCAATGGCCTCAACTCCCCTGTCAAAAGACACAAGCTAACAGAATGGATCATGAAAGAAAGCCCATCTTTTTGTTGTCTTCAGGAAACTCATCTGACCTTCAAGGATAGACACTACTTTAGGGTGAAAGGATGGAAAAAAATATTCCAAGCAAATGGCTCTGAGAAGTAAACAAGTGTTGCAATTTTAATATCTGACAAAATAGAATTCAAATTAAAACTAAACTGAAGAAAGAGGGTCACCCAATTCTATTCCAAGGAGAATTGGTCAAGAAGATATTACAGTCATGAACATTTTTGCACCAAACTCTGATGCACACAATTTCATAAAAATAGTACTCTAAGACTATAAAACACAGACTAACTCCAACTCGGTAATAGTAGGTGACTTCCATACCCCACTATCTTCAGTAGATAAATCAACTGGACAAAGAATAAACAGATATCTGAATTAAATGACATCTTACATGAAATGAACCTAACATATCTACAGAATATTCCACCGAAACACCAAAGAATACACTTTCTACTCAGTAGCTCATGCAAGTTTTTCTAAAATTTACCATATTCTGGGACACAAATCTCAACAAATACAAAATAATTGAGATAATTCCATACATTCTCTCAAACCACAATGCAATAAAGCTTAAAATCAACAGCAAAAGAAGCTCTAGTAACTACTTGAACTCATGGAGATTAAACAACACACTCCTGAATGACGAATGGGTCAACGAAGAAATTAGGAAAGAAATAAAAGTATCCCTGGAACTAAATGAAAATGAGAATACAACACAACAAAACCTCTGGGATACTTCAAAAGCCATCTTAAGAGGGAAGTTTATAGCTCTTAGTACCTACATTTAAAAAAAAAAAAAATCAGAGCACATGTCAGTGACTTAACAGTACAACTCAGGACTCTGGAAAGGCAAGAACAAACCAACCCCAAACCTAGTAGATGAGAAGAAATAACAAAAATCAGAGCAGAAATTAATAAGGTAGAGCAAAGAAAACAATACAAAAAAAATTCATTAGTCTAAAAGCTGGTTCTTTTTAAATTTAAACAAAATAGACCCTTAGCCCAGTTAACCAAAAGAAAGAAAGAGCAAACCCAAACTAACAAAATCAGAGATAAAAGGGGAAACATCACAACAAACACCAAAAAATCCAGATCATTGTAAGGGAATACTTTAAAAATCTATACTCCACTAAATTTGAAATGTAAAAGAAATGGATGAATTTCTAAAGTCATGGTCACCACCAAAGTTAAGCCTAGAAGAGACCAACAGCATAAACAGACCCATTACAAATAAGGAAATTGAAACGGTAATACAATATCTCTCAACTAAAAAAAGCCCAGGCCCAGATGGAGTCACAGCCGAGTTCTACCATTCAAAGATCTACAACCAATACTGTTTAAATTATTGAAAAAGACAGAAACAGAGGGAGAACTTCCAAATTCCTAGAGCCAGGTAAAAGACACCACAAAAAAAGGAAACTATAGGTCCATATCCTTAGTGAACATAGGTGAAAAGATACTCTACAAAATATTCGTAAACCATGTTCAGTCACATCAAAAAGATCACCCATCAACCAGGAACAAGTCGACTTTATTTTATTTATCCAGAGATGCAGGAATGGTTCAATATGTTTAAGTCAGTAAATGTAATACAACATATAAATGGACTTAAAGACAGAAATCACATGGTCATCTCAATAGATGCAAAAAAAGCCTTTGACAAAATCCAACATGTATTCATGTTAAAAGTCCTAGAAGAAATTGGTCTGGAGGGAACATGCTTCAACATAACTAAATCTGTATACAGCAAACCCATAGCCAACATGGTTCTAAATGGAGAAAAACTGAAAGCATTAAAATCAGGAACCAGAGTGGGTGTGGTGGCACATGCCTTTAATCCAAGAACATACAATGGAGGAAAGACAGCATCTTCAAATGACGCTGACGAAACTGGATCTCCACCGGTAGAATGAAATTGGACCCTATCTTTTACCCTGCATAAAAGCTCCAAATGAATCAAAGACCTCAATATAAAACCTGAAACTTTGAAGCTGCTAGAAGAAAACATAGTACCCTCCAAGATATAGGTGTAGGAAAGAACTTTCTAAATCAGATATTAGCTGCTCAGGCATTGAGGTCAGCAATCAATAAGTGGGACCTCATTAAGCTACAAAACTTCTGTATAGCATTAGAAACAACCAAGGAAGTGAAGAAGAAACGCACTGAGTGGGAGAAAATCTTTACTAGCTATACATCCAACAGAGGATTAATATCCAGAATATACAAAGAACTCAAAAAAAAAAAAAGAAAAGAAAAAGAAAAGAAACAACCCAAGGAAAAGATGAGCTATAGACCTGAACACTGAGTTCTGAAATGAAGAAATAAAAAACAGCTAAGAAATGCCTTTAAAAGTGCTAGCATCCTTAGTAATTAGAGAAATGCAGATAAAAACCACTTTAAGATCCCATCTTACCCCAAGCAGACTGGCTAAGATCAAGAGAACAAAATGCTGGCAAGGATGTGGAGAAACGGGAATGCTCATTCGCTTCTGGTGGGAATGCAAACTTTGTGCAATCACTATGAAAAGCAGTGTGAAGAACTCTCAAAAACCTAAAAATGAATCTACCATATGACCTGTTTATACCACTCCTTGGCTCATCCTACTGGAAAGATACCTGTACATCCTTCTTTGTTGCTGCTCTCTTCACAATAGCTAAGAAATGGCAACAACCCTAAATGAAGAATGCATAATGAAAATGTGGTACGTTTACACAATAGAGTTCTACTCAGCAATAAGAAAAGATGAAATTATGAAATATTCAGGTAAATGGATGGAACTAGAAACTTATACTAAGTGAAATAACACAAACACAGAAAAGTAAGTGACATATGTTCTCCCTCATTTGGTATCACAGTACCAATCCCTTATATGTTAGTATATATACTGATGTAACACCATAAGCCGAGAAAATGGGAAGGAAACATGGAGGTAGAGGAAAAGAAAGAACCCGAAAGAGGGGGATAGTAGAGAGTAGATGTTACCAGGGGGGATGTGGAGAAAGTGGGAGTGTGCAGATGGCTGGGGGAGGGACATGCAGGGGGCCATGGTGAGGGAGGAGAGAACTCGGGAGACGGGTGATAATGGTAGGTCGGTGTTATTCAGGGGAGGGAGGGAATAATGAGGATGCTTGTACTGGGGAGGGAGGAAGGAGGTTAGATGGGGATGAAAGGGTGGAGATGAATGGATCTTGGGGGACTAGGGAAACCAGAGAGAAATGTGTTGTTTCTGAAACCCCCTGAGAAATGCACATACAGTGACTGAACATTAGTATAGACCTGTATACCTGGGGGCTGTATGGCAAGGAACACAGTATGATACAGGAGAGACCTCCCTTTGAGTGGTTGGTCAGAGTAGTCCAAGAGACTCCCAAAATAACACAGAACTCATGGTTGTCCCCCATACCTGGAAGATAAGATGCTCCTGCTGAAGACAGGACACACTTTGGACACACAACTTGGTGCAGTGGAGCTGAAACTGACCTGGAAGCCTTCTACTTGAAGTTTAACTCTCATAGTTCTGGAAGATATTATGCAAGCTGCTAAGGGAGAAACTCAATCAATGCTCCTACCCAGCCCTAAAGCCTAAAAACCATAATGACTAGCACAGCAAACTACCTCTACTGGTGCAGTAGTGGCACTGTTATCTGGGGGAAAATCAACAGCTATCTAATTAGACTTAAAGCACTCTCAGTGGGAGTGAACTCATGGGTGGCACCATAAACAACCAAATAAACATGGCAGGAGATGACATAGATCCTAGAGAAAACCCTATCTCTGACATATCTCTAGGCAAATGAAATTTCTTGCCATATGCTAACTATGGATCTTATATTTACAGACAAGTATACTGTACACAACTCATCAAAGGGGCTTCTTTTTGCAACAGATAGAGGCTACTTCAGAACTGCAAAACTGGTCAGACACAGAGAATATATGTGTGAGAGATGCCCAGTCCTAGGGGACATATCTACAGTTGACTCTCTACACCTAAGACTCATGGGACATAGTGGAATGAGGGTAGAGTTTAAAAAAAGGGGGGGGGCTGGAGAGAGCTCAGTGGTTAAGAACACTGGTTGTTCTTGAAGAAGACCCGGGTTCGAATCCCAGCACCCACATGGCAGCTAACAACTGTCCATTAACTCCAGTTCCAGTGAATCCGATGGCCTCTTCCATCCTCCGTGGGCATTGCACAACATGGGTGCACTTACATACATATAGGCAATATACTCATATACATAAGATAAAAATAACAAAACATTTTTTAAATATATTTTTTAAAAACCTGTCCTTTCAAAATTAGTTTATAGTTTAATTAAAGAATATGGTCCATTGATGTGAGCACCAATAATGATACTTCCTACATGATCTAAAACAAAAGCCTTAATGTCTTGAGGCTCCTTTATAAAATAGTTAATATTTATTTTGTAAATAACTTAGTGCTGATGTGTCAGAGATAGACTCTTCAGGTTATCTTTCAATGAACTGTCAAAAACTGGAAGAGGAACTCAATATGTTACCAGTTGAGTATTCAAAATGCTTTTGACCTGACATCATTCAGATTTCTGATTTTCTCAATTTCTGAAATATTTGCATGTACATTTACACTTGGGATAGGACTCAAGCATAAACATAAAATTCACTTATGAGTCATGTGTTTTTATACATTCTGAAGATACATTTTCTCAATATTTGTAATAACTGAACATAACATTTATTTGGTATGGAATTTTGTGTGATATGTTGATATAGAAACTAGTTTGAATTTTGGATCGGTTTTCAGGTTTTCAGATTAAGTCTGCTCAACCTGAAGGACTATAGTATAGAATCACATGATTTAAATCATTTTGTATCATTGGGTAAGTAGCTCAACTCTTCTGTCCTTCAGTTTTCTCCTCTGATAATTATTTTGTGTGTGGGAATGAGTGGGTATCCACTGTGTGGATGTAAGTGTACCATGTGCATGCAGTGCCCACAGAAGAGGGTGTCATCCCCTATAACTGGAGTTACAGATGTTGCTGTATGGGCTTTGGAAACCAATCCCTAGTCCTCTGCAAGAGCAGAAAATGCTCTTAATTGTTGAGCCATCTCTTTGGCCCATTATCCATTCAATTTTTTAGTTCTAGGCATAAAATTGTTGATAAGATTTATATGATCTGTCCTCTCCAAATTTTAGAAATTTAATTCCCAATGAAACAGTGTTAGCAGACGGAACCTTCTGAAAGACATTTAGGTCATGGAAGCTTTACTGTCATAAATGAGTTTATGAGGTGTCTTTATTTTTTTAATTTTTTTCACTTTATGTGTGTGAGTGTTTTGCCGTATATGTATAATTGCACCCCATGCGTTCAAAAGAGCATCAGACCCCCGGGAACTGGAGTTTCCAGGGGAAACTCCTCCATGTGGGTGCTGGTAACCTCTGCAAGAGTAGCTAGTGCTCTTAACTTATGAGCCATCCCTCCAGCTCCTTGTGTTCTATCTTTGACCTATGCGGGAGGCCACTCCACAGCGTGACTCAGTTCCGACCCATGGAAACTGCCACGAAGTACCTGGATTGGGGAGTGGGGACGTGGATGAGGCAAGCGGCAAGAGAAATGGAGATAAGACAGGGTTCTGATCAAGTCTCGTTTATTGCAGCACAAGCATGAGGTTAAGTAGAGAGTGAGAATAAAGGATTACAAACAGAGTAATCATATCAGCCAGAACACAGGGGCCCTGACGTACTCTAAGGGAGGAATCTACTGATTAACAGAGAACAAGGCTAATTACTGAAAAGGAGAACAAGGCTGCGGGCCAAGGTTGTGGGCCCCAGCTGTAAGCCAAGGTTGTGGGCCAAGGCTGTTGGCCCCGGCTGTGAGCCAAGGTTGTGGACTGAATGGAAAGGTCACCAACTCAGGTCTGTCAGCAGTTTTGAGAAATGGCTGAGCCTCAGACTCCCAACAGGTCCCCCTTTTTAACTTTATAGAGTTTAGGGATCGAAGGTTGCTATACCCTTAGGGAACTGCGCCTGTCTTAGGTTGGAGTATCCTTCCCCAAGGGCTTACCCATCATTGGATAAGGCAGTAGCATTAGACTACCCTCCTGTCTTAGGTTGCCATCAAGAGGGGATTCTCACGTACCCATCATTGACTGTCCAGTTCATCTCTCAAGGGGGATGGCTAGTAGTGCCATCATAACAACGTGTCCCTATCAACTCTCAATCCATAATAATGGACCTGTATCGATTTAGCCAGGAGAGCCTCTATCTGCTGTCTGACAAATGCCATGAGCCATCTGACCACACAGGGGCCGACAGTGAGGGCAAGGAGGAACATAGAAATGGGGCCAAGTAGGGAGAGGAAATAGGGTAGAAAGCCGTGTAGACGGTCCAGAGTGGACTCTCCTGGAGCTCTCGCCTTCTCTCTTCTAGATTTTCCTGGAGCTTTTTAATCTTATCTTGAACGATTCCAGATTTGTTGGCATAAGAGCAGCATTTCTCCTGTAAAAACAAACATATCCCTCCCTTTTCGGCAGTTAGTAAGTCTAGTCCCCTCCTATTTTGTAAGACCCCCTCAGCCAGGGAATCTAATTGTTTTTGGATGTCTAGGATGGTATCAGAGAGGAGTTGTACATCATGGATTAATTGCAGGGAGAGTTTCCTGTGCATATGAGTGGCCACTCCCAACCCTGCGACCCCTGTGGTTACCCCCACAGTTATTCCTAAGCCAGCCAATAGGGGGATCATCTGAATTGCTCTTTTGCTCTTACCTCCTATATAATCAAAGGAAGGAATAGGGAGGGGTTCACTGCCCGGTATAATGTGTATGTCTGGAAATAAGATGGCGAGGGCACAAAGGCCTGTCCAGTTGGCTGGCAGGAAGCTGTGGCCCCACCCTCCTCCACAAACCAGGATCATACCGGTGGGGGGGCAGGAATCAATGTTAGTCAATGTGGAGATATTAGAGCCACAGGATGTCAAGGGAACACTTCCCACATCCACCCGAGAGATGTTAGGATAGGGCAAGGCCCAAACGCAGGAGCCAGGTGATATTGGCAGAGGCTGGACCTGGATGGGGGGAATTAGGTACAATTGTGTGGTGAGATGAAATCTTTTGCATTGGAAGAGTTAACAATCACTGCAATGGGTTGGGGGAGCCCAACACGCAGACAGAGCCAACAATCCTCGGCTAACTGAGGGACAGTTTGATTTAGCAATGAGAGGGTTATCTCCAGTAGGCTTTGGGTCTGGGGATTGAGATTTAGCTCTCCTCTGTCATCCAGGATCACCAATGGGTGATAATTAAGCTCAGGGTATAAAGCTTGAATTCTTTGTTCTATTTCCTTGTGGACCCTTAATTCTCGGACTTTATCCTGGGCCCCACCACCATCAGAATAGCTGATGGGAGCCTCCAGCTCCCAGCACACAGATTCCCCAGGGTTACCATAACATTGGGAGGATGCCAAATTTCCCCCTTCAATGGGGGCTGGGGTTCTATCTATCCTAATTCCCGCCCAATAGGTTTTATTATTGGAGGGATTAGTACACTGTTGGGCCATTTGGTAACAGACAGCGTGCATGGTTGGATAGAACAAGGAACAGGGACAAAGGCCTGGTTTGTCATTAATGATGGGAATAACCTTAGGTTTAAGAATACAGACCCAACTCTGGTGTCTGACCACCAGATTGTATGGATTGAGGTTGAACACTAGGTGGGCCTGATGGTCTCCACAATCTGCCTTTTGAGTAACCATTCCTTGGTTGAAGCTGTAGGCCTTATAAGCTCCACCCCAACAATCACAGGGCTTTCCATATTTGGCATCCATTCATCTTGCTACAGCATTGGGATCTCCAAATCCTTGATGACTGAGTGGGATGGACATCAGAAACATTAGGGATGATTTGGAGAGGAAAAAGGGTAAGAGTATATGCGGGGAGGGAACCAGGGCCTGGCCGCCCTCGGCCATCACCCAATTGATGGCCAGCAGGAAAAGGGGGATCATTTATGGTACCTTTTGTAGCTTGGTTACCAGATCTTATATGACGATGGTAATGATGAAGACGGTGATGGCAAATGCAGCAACAATGAGCACAGTGGCGAAGACTTTCCAACCAGGATATTCCATCTCAAGGGGCTTGGTCTGTTTCAGCTGGAAAAGAACAGAGAAATTTTCCTCAGGGAATCTCATTTTCCCTGGAACCTTGATTAGTATCTATTTGTTTTACTAAGCATTCAGGTAACCAGCAGGCTGCATCATGTTGCTGTGAATAAATGCAGACAGATCCTCTGCCCCATATTAACACTGGATCTGGGCCATGCCACAAATTATCCAGAGGGTCTTTCCATTTGACCATGGCATAGTGCCATTTTGTTTCCGGATGCCAAAAGAGATCTGCAGCTGATTTACCATGAGCATCCAATTTTTAAAAATTCAAAATAAAAAGTACATGATTCAATAAATTCCTGAGGGATCCCCTACTGGGATACCACTCCCCCTTTTTTATTTTATGCAATGTAGTTTTAATAAGCAAATGAGCTCTTTCAACTATGCCTTGTCCCTGTGGATTATAAGGAATACCAGTGGTATGCTGTATCTGCAAAGCATCGCAGAATTTCCGAAAAGCATGTCAAACATATCCAGGACCATTGTCCGTCTTAATACTTTTAAGGATACCCAACATATCTAGGACCATTGTCTGTTTTAATATTTTTTGGGGTACCCAATATAGAAAAGCAATGGAGTAAATGGGTAATAACATGTTTAGTAGCTTTTTTTGTTTGTAAGGAAGCACAGAGAAATCCACTGAAAGTATTAATGCAAACATGAATATATTTAAATTTGTCAAAATCTTTATAATGAAATATATCCATCTGCCAAAGCATGTTAGGAACAAGTCCTCTAGGATTGACTCCTAGGTGGGGAACAGGAAGGAAAGTGACACAAGTCTTACAATCTTTAACTATTTGTCTAGCTTGTTCTCTGGTGAGTTTAAACATTAATCATAAGGAAGCCGCATTAAGATGATGCAACTCCTGTTGAGCTTGAGAAATATTAGAAGGAGTGGCAATAGCAACAAGCCTAGTGGCTGTATTGGCAACCTGATTGCCAGCCATTAAAGGCCCTGGAAGGTTAGAATGTGCTTGAATGTGTCCTAAGAAGAATGGGGCTGTCCTCTGGTGGATGAGGTGCTGGCACTGATGAAAAAGATCTGCAGCTTCAGAAATATGCCCAATTATAAGAACAGTTTCTAAAAGAGGTACAGCACGAGTGATATACGCACTGTCAGTATATATATTAAGAGGTGTATCAGGGAATGCAGAGAAAACTGATACAATAGCAGACAGTTCCACTAGTTGTGCAGAGGTGTTGTGGTTCGAATCTGTACAACCTGATCATTCCAAGTATAAGCTGCCATGCCATTGGAGGAACCATCCGTAAAAACTAACAAGGCAGTAGGTAAAGGCTGCTGGCTAGTAATGCACGGAAAAATGAAAGCATGCAGATTGCAAAATTGAATAAGCTTGCCAGGTGGGTAATGGTTATCTAAAACCCCCAAAAAATTAGCACAAGCTGTTAGCCAAGTTTCCGAATTCTGAAGTAGCCAGTTAATATGATCTTTGGTATAATGTTGTACAATATGAAGAGGTTCCACACCAAAATATTTATGACTGTGATCCCAACCAATAATCATTAAGTCAGCTACTGCATCATAATATGGAAGTAATACCCTTTTTGGGGAGGCAGATAAATGTACCCACATAATAGGATGATCAGGCTCCTGCCAAAGAAGACCCATAGGCGATAGTTGAGTATTAAAAATCACGAGCCATAAAGGCTTGCAATAATCTATATTGGTAACAAACTGATTAGCAATTGCTTCCTCAACTCTATGTATGGTGACTCTGGCCTCCTCAGTAAGTGTTCTGGGTGAGGTTGGATTTGCATCCCCTTTAAGGATGTCAAAGAGGGGCTTTAAGTCTCCAGTGGTCAACTTTAAATAAGGATGTAGCCAATTAATATCACCTAATAATCTTTGGAAATCATTCAAGGTTTGTAGTTTATCAAGTCTAAGGACAGCCTTTTGATTAGTTATTTTCTGCCCATTAATCTGAAAACCCAAATAAGAGTAGGGATCCTGTGTTTTTTCTTTTTCAGGGGCTATTTGTAAACCTACATCAAATAAATCAGATTTTAACTGATCATAACATTGTAATACCGCTTCCCCTGTTGCGCCTGCTATCAGAATATCGTCCATATAATGGATTATATACATGGATAGCCAAGTATTTCTGGTATTTTGAAGAGCTACGGCTACAAACTTCTGACAAAGGGTAAGGCTATTGGCTATTCCTTGAAGCAAAACCTTCCACTGGTATCTCTTCATAGGTTCTCTAAAGTTAATAGAAGGAAGACTAAAGGCAAAACGTTTGCGATCCTCAGGATATAAGGGAATAGTGAAAAAACAATCCTTAAGATCTACTATTATCTTAAAGTATTCTTGTGGTATGGCAACTGGTGAAGGCAAAAAACCAGATCATCTGATTGCCAGGTTATACGATCCGTACAGTTTGAGGGTGCAGGGTCGTCAATGGCCGCCATCATAAATTTCCCAAGCCTCGCTTATCATTTTGGCCTTTGATTGGTATTGGAAATAATCCTCCATCCTCTCTTTTTCCTAATCCCCTGCCAGGGTTATAGCCCTGAGCAAGCATCTGTGCAATGACAACATCATTTGGACTACACATAACAATCCCCATTTGCAAAAGCAAATCTCTTCCCCATAGGTTTACTGGTAAATAAGGAACTACAAAAGGCTTAATCAAACCAGAATTATTCATGGAGTCCTTCCAAGTGAGAAATTTTAAACTCTGTTTTGGGTTATGGCTCTGACTT
>NW_008330777.1:6605701-6606393 GCF_000622305.1 Nannospalax galili
TGCCTGCAACTGTTCTATTTGTTCCCTCGATTCTGATCTAGGATCTATCGCTGCCATGACAGTTGGAGCAGGTGGTACACTATAGGAAGGAGGGCAGACACATTCTTGTCTCTCATGGCCAGTTAATGATCTAGTCTCAGTTTTGCAAATCAACCCCTCTCTATCAGACTCTGTGCTATCTGCATCTGAGGTTAGGCAGACAGCTTCTGGTAAAAGAGGATAAATACGAATATGCTCTTTTTTAGACTTTTGCGCATCCTCTTGATTTTCCTTTCCTTTAACTGACTCTAAAGACTCCTTCCTTAAAATTTTTAAAGAGTCCTCATCCTCAAGAGAAATTAAGTCAGGCTCATCCTTGGGAATTCCCGGAATTTCCCTCAGTTTTGACTTAGAACTACTCTTAGAACTATTTTTAAAAATCTCTTCAGCTCAGGCAATCGCTGCCACCACTGGTTCATGTTCATCTCTCTTATCTATTAAATCTTTTATTAAATTCCAGTAAGAAAAGGCAGTTACAGGAACCTTTTCGGGTCCATATACTGTATAAAAGTCTTGTAATGCATCTCCCACTCTTCTCCATCTTTTTATATCTATAACCCCCTCCTGGGGAAACCATGGACAAATGTCCTTTACAAAATCAAAGAAATGAAATAAATCCTCAGTTGTAACCTCTACTCCTCTTACCTGTAGGG
>NW_008330777.1:6611974-6621733 GCF_000622305.1 Nannospalax galili
ACCTGGGGACCTTATAAAATTCTTGTAATGCATCTCCCACTCTTCTCCATCTGTTTACATCAATAACCCCCTCTTGGGGAAACCATGGGCAGATGTCTTTTACAAAATCAAAGAAATGAAATAAATCCTCAGTTTTAACCTTTACTCCTCTTGCCTGCAGAGCTTCTCTTAACTGTATCACATAAATCTGATGCTGGCTTAATTCTTGCCCCATGATTGAATGACCAACTTACCTTTGGCTCGGTTGAAGCAGGCTCCCGTGGCGTCTCCGAATTATTTGAGCGGATGCGCACCCCTTTTTCCTCCATCATGTCCCTCATGTGGTCCCCAGTATCCAGACCCCACGTTGGGTGCCACTCTGCGGGAGGCCACTCATTATTTGAGCGGATGCGCACCCCTTTTTCCTCCATCATGTCCCTCATGCGGTCCCCAGTATCCAGACCCCACGTTGGGTGCCACTCTGCGGGAGGCCACTCCACAGCGTGACCCGGTTCTGACCCACGGAAACTGCCACGAAGTACCTGGATTGGGGAGTGGGGACATGGATGAGGCAAGTGGCAAGAGAAATGGAGACAAGATAGGGTTCTGATCAAGTCTCATTTATTGCATGGGCCAAGGTTGTGGGCCCCGGCTGTGAGCCAAGGTTGTGGACTGAATGGAAAGGTCACCAACTCAGGTCTGTCAGCAGTTTTGAGAAATGGCTGAGCTTCAGGCTCCCAACAGACCTAGTTTCCACAATGGTGGACACAATAAAATAGGACCCTCATTAGCTGCCAACACCACAGTAGACTGTCCAGCTTCCAGGACTGTGAAAAAATAAATTTATATTGTATAGGAATAACCCAAACTTGGGTATAATGTTTATAGCAACATAAAACAGTAAAACTGTTAGAGGATTAAATTTTTATTGAACGCCTCAATGGAACTTGTCAAGAAATGAGAATTATCTTGTTAGAACTTAGTGACAGAGACTGCTACCTTGACAGTCTTGTCAGTGTCTGAAGAGGGGAACTGGGAGGATATTTATGGTATTTAAGTGTCTGGGCTCAATTGTGGAAAAGAGACTGGAATTTGAAAAAGTTCATGACATTATTGTCTAAGATAAATATACATGTAGTGGCACAGGGGTCTTGAAACAAGTCTTGATAGGTAAACTTTCTTGATAAGTGAGCTCTTTTCCAAGGTAAGAAGATTATCTGCGATAAGTTAATATATAAAAACAAACAATGAAGTTATTTACTGGTATACAGCCTTATCTTTCCTAGGCAAAGTTTTCCTGTAACAAACAAATACATCATGTTGACTCAGGTGGTTTCAGTTCTTAGACCCAATAGCTCCATCATGCTGGTGCAGATGTTGCAGTTCTAAATGCAAAACACTTAATTCCTGGCCCATACTGCATGGTATTTAACCATGGTATTAGTTAAATGTCCCAGAGGTACAGAAATTGGAATTTATTTATATTTATAATATTGATTTTGTAGAAAAACGTGTTCTACATTCTGGTCAAACAAAATGTAATCAAATGTAATTAAAATTTGAAAATGTAATTAGATACATTTAAAGATGGAATGTTAGATGAAAAATAATATCTTACAGTAATTTTGCTTGCTGAGATTCTTATATTCAGATTAACAATTTTTTGGTGCTAGAGAATTGAACTTGAGCATGCTAAAAAAGTGCTCTACCACTGAGCTTTCTCCCCAGGTTAGTGTTCATTTTTATGTTAGTTTCCACGAACTGTATATCTATACTTTCTGTCTTAGTTATTTAGCTATAGGTATGAATACAGACAACATTTTTAAAAGTATTTCCATGTAAAGATTGTTCTTTGATTTGAGGTTATGGCCACAGCACATGATGATGATGCATAAATATGCTGACATCTCTCTTGAGACATGAAGTTTTATCCTTTCCTAAATGGCCATGAGTTGACTACTCTTGGTTTGTTTGTTTTTCCTTAGATTTCTGCTATTCTCCATTCATTTGAGTTTCTTTTTAGAACGTAAGAAAACACTTTAACTTTCCCCAACTTTAACTCATTACTGTAAATCCACATTAGAATATTGTTGCTATAAATTCTTTCACAGCTGTGTATAGCTGAAACATGTGCTATTTATTATGAAAGATACAGAGGGACAGGTTTCCAATCTAAAAGTCACTACTGGCAATCCTGCCTTTATAATTAAAATTATGGAGGATTGGAATAGATAGAACACAGATGAGGTTCCTAGATATGCCTAGGCTTAACACCTAAAAATAAACTCTATCGCCAATCTACCACACTGAAATCTTGGTGGGTTACATCACCCAAAAGATATTAGGCATATTTCTCTATCCATAAACAAGTACATGCATATGCTACAACACAACATGCTCATGATGATTTGCCAAACTATTAACTACTTAAGCCACTTACTAAATATGTTATAAGAAAGTAGTGGTTTAAGTAGTTAACAGATTCATTGGGCAAATCATCATCATAAGCACTGTTTTGGGTGGTCTTAGAAGGTAGCCTTGCTGGAGGAAGCATATCACTTGGGTGGGCTTTGAGGGTTCTTTAGCCTTGCCAGATTTCAGGTCATTCTCTGCTTCTTGTGCCTGGTTGAAAATGTGAGCTTTCCACGTTCTACTCCCGCCACCTCTGCCACCTTGCCTCCCCACCATGATGAACTCTTCCCTCCTTGAGACTGTAATCTAAATAAACTTTTCCTTCTGTAAGTTGCCTTGGTCATGGTGTTTTATCACAGTAACAGAAAAGTAACTAATATGCCTGCCCTGTCTTTGTCTTCTGGAATAGCTCCTATTTGAGCCTCAAAGATATATGGCCCCTACTGGCAACTGAGCCCAGTTCTGGCTACACAGCTAAATGAAGTACATCAACCACTGTAACATCATCCAAGGGGCACTGCCACCACACAAAGAACTCTGGGGTGGGCAGTCAGTCTGGGACAATAGCAATAGGTTCCTAAAGTTGTGACATGTGACCCTTCCAACAGGAGAAGGACTGCTGCAGCATTAAGACCACTAAATCAGAGACATCATGAGATGTCTGAGACACGGACCAGGCCAAATGCCTGTGACATTGGAAGGGGGAGAAATCAAGAGGAGGCAGCAGAGCTCTCTGGGCCATGCAACAGGAAGAACACTCATGAAAAGACAGAATACACAGGACCAGGGGACCCAAGGTCTCACAGAGTAGCACAGCTACTCCAGGAGGGAGCAGGGAGTAGGAAGCCCCCCCCCAGAAGAGCTTCCATTGGGGAAGGAAAGGTGGGTTCTAATGGCTACAGTGTCCAGTCACGCTAATAGCTGCAGGAACCATGCAACAAGCAGTTTCTCTTCAAGGGGGTGTTAAACATATCTCCAAGGCTGCCACTGACTACAACTTTTTCTGGATTCTTTCACTCTTCAGTTACAGGTCCCTGGGATACTTAAAAATTCTTCAAAATTTAGGAAACTTTTAAGTAGCAATAAATCTGTTTGGGGGTTATGCAACTAAGGAATCAGTGGCTTACAGTATGTACTTTGTAAATCTTTGCTGAGTAATGATTAGACTCCTTGATGTGGATATAGGAATAAATAAAAACAAGAGTTTCTGCTGCCAGATCTATGTTTTATAGAGATTTTGGTAATATTAGAAACCAAAGAAATATTGTATGGTAATAAATGTGAAGATTAAAACACAAAAAATGTAAAATGCATTTAAATTCAACTTTTAAACTCTCCATAATCTTTAAAAGTCTCAACACCTCCAAAGTCCAAAGGCTTTTTTGAGACTTAGGTAATCTCTTAACTATAACCTGTAACATCAAAAAGCAAATTACATACTTCCTCCATACAGCGCATAGAATGTGCATTCCTATTCCAAAAGAGAAATTGAGGCATAATGAGGAAATACTGGACCAAAGCAAAACCACAGCCCAGCAGGAGAATTGCCAATCTGGGAGCTCCAAAGGAGTTACATGGTTCCACTACTACAGCTTTGCTGCCTGTGGCAAAAACCTCTCTCTTGGGCTTGTTCCACTATCTGTATACATTTCTCCTTGACAGGTGTCTCACAGCTCTGGCATTTCCACCATTTTGAGGTCTCCACAGCAACCCAGACTTTACTTTTACAGCTTCATGATCTGGCCTTTCAGGGCCTCCCAGCCTCTCCATATTTTCTCACAGTGACTCCAGTACTGGTAAACCTTGTCTGGTCTCAGCATCTCTTTCAAACTGGAGGAAGAACCCATCTTTCATGCCTCCAAAGCCAGTATTACATGGATGATAGGGCCAGCTTGGAATGGACACTTGCCCCCTGGACACATTTACAGCAGCTTTTTTATATTGTTCAAGGAACAGAAAACTCTTTAGGCATTTTCCTTTCATAAGCTGGAAGGTTAGCTGAGTAGGGTCTTATCCTGAGGACATCCTTCCCATTATTCCAGTGCAGAGCCCGAGACCACTCCTTAATGGCCCACTAAGCTCTGCTTACAGCATTTGACCCCCTTTTTAGTCCAAAGTTCCAAGGTCTTCCACATTCTTCAAAAAAAAACCAACATAGTCAGTTTCTTCACAGCAACAACCCACTCTCTGGTAACATCTTCTTTATTAGGTACTTTTCTGTTGCTGTGATACATACCATGATCACAGTGACTTATAGAAGAAATCATTTATTTTGGTTGGCAGTCCTCGAGTGATGAGTCCATCCTGGTGGAGACGCATGGCAGCAAGCCACCAGGACAGTGGCAGGAAAAGGAAGCTGAGGGACATCACACCTTCAACTGAAAACACAAAGCAGAGAGAGAGAACTGAAAGTTGGGAAAGGCTATGAACTCTCAAAGCCCTCCCTAGGTGACAGCAAGACAATACTTCCTAAAGATCCCATTACCTCCCCAAACAGTGCTACCAACTGGGAACCAAGTGTTCAAACACTTGAGCCTATGGAGGACATTTCTCATTCAAATTATCTTAGTATCGGGCCAATGAATTAAGATTTAGTGATATATATGTAATAGTAAGGTAATTACTAGAATTATAAAAAATATACGTTCCAAGATAATAGGAAAAAATGAAATGATAAATTATTCTCAACAGTGTCACGTCTACAGTGAAAAAAAATACTCTGGGAAAAAAATTATGTTGTCAGGATTTGTCTACTTACACAAATCTAAATGACTGATTATGGCCACCTAACCATGCAGAATACTAGGGAAATGAAGTTCTAGCCTGCAGGAGCAGTCAGCTTACCTGTGGGCCCTCTTGTAACTGTCCAGTTGTAAGCCATAGGTTGATTTTGTTGGAGTAATGCTCAGAATTTGAGGAATATCTGGCAGAGTCCACACATGGGAGTAAATAGGCTAATTGGAGAAAAAGGTGCTGGGAGCCAAGAGGTACTAATCTGGATTTGGGCTGCCCTGCTCAAATGACAGTGTCAGTCCTGATCATGCTAGGCACCAGAGAGGTCTGTAACATGCAAGACCACATGAGATGTAGGACCCGGAACAGGAGGCTGTGCCTCCTAGATCTGAGTGTGATACTCATTTTCATCTCTACCCCAGAAAAAAAGACAGCAGAAGAAATACAATGGAACACAAAGAAAATAATAGGACCATAGGAAGAAATAACCTATGTAAATAAAAATAATGTTTTAATGACAGTTAAGCAAAATTATTCTTTTTCTCATTTTCATATATATGTTTGTATGCCTGTGTGTGGATGAATCTGTGTGGCTGTAGGGGTACATATGTGTGCATGTGCATATGGAGGCCTAAAGTTGATTTCAGAAATCATCCTCAGTCACTCTTCCACCTTATTCATAGAGGTGTGGTCTTAATCAAACCCATAACTTGCCAATATGGCTGGTCATGCTGTCCAGCATGCTCTGAGTATGCTCTGTCTCTGCCCTCTAAGGCTAGAATTACAGAAGGGCCCCATTCCTAACTGGCACTTACGTGAAGAATTCCAAATGCCTGTCCACACCTGCACAGCAAATGTTTTAACTGCACAATTACAAAGAAAAATAGCTAAGTTCAGTTGTGCTGGGAATATTCTTACTGTCCTCTGATAGAAAAAGCAAACAAAATCATAAAAAGAGGCAAAACTTACATAAGTAAAGCTGTTGCAAATATAATTGACGTTTTAAAACCTGACTGTGTGATGGTGTGGTGGTTTGAATGAGAATGTTCCCCTTAGGCTATAAGTATTTGGACAATTGGTACCCAGTTTGTGGCACTGTTTGGGGAGGGTCATGGAACCTTTAGGAGGTGTGGCCATGCTGGAGGAAGCACATCACTGGGGCAGGCTTTGAGAGTTCTTAAGCCTTGACAGATTTCCAGTCTCTCTCTCTCTCTCTCTCTCTCTCTCTCTCTCTCTCTCTCTGCTTCCTTTGCCTGCTTGAAGATGTGAGTGATCAGTTTTCTGCTCTGGCCACTTGTGCTGCCTTGCCTCTCCTACCAATATGGACTCAATCCTCTGAACATAAACTCTTCCTTCTGTAAGTTGCCTTGGTTATGGTGTTTTATCACAACAGAAAAGGAACTAAAACAGATGGATTGGCTTTAAAATAAGTTTCAAATAATTTCCCCCCAAATTGAAAACATTTACATATACTCCCTGGCTACAGTGTTTATAAACTAAAAGCACTATTTTAAAAATAACTAAGAAATCTCCATTTGCTTTAAGTTTTAGAATTACATAGCTAAATAACTTTTGGATCAAAGATATATCAGGAAATATTTAAAAGTAAACAATAAGGAAGTTGAATTATGAAAAATACACATTAAACCAGATGTGGTGGTGAGTGGTACAAGCCTTTAATCCCAGGACTTGGGAGGCAGAGGCAGGTGGATCTCTGTGAGTTCAAGGCCAGCCTGGTCTACATAGTATGTACCAGGCCATCCGGGGCTACAGGGAGACCCTGTCTCAAAAAGACAAAAAAAGAAAAGAAGAAAGAAAGAAAGAAGAAAGAAAGAAAGGAAGAAAGAAAGGAAAGAAAGAAAGAAAGAAAGAAAGAAGAAAGAAAGAAGAAAGAAAGGAAAGAAAGAAAGAAAGAGAAAGAAAGAAAGAAAGAGAAAGAAAGAAAGAAGGAAGAAGAAAGAAAGAAAGAAAGAAATTACACATTGAACTTGGAGAGTGAGATTTTTTTTTAAACATATTTATTTGGAAAGAAAAATTCCAAAAGTGCAAAGATTAGTAATCAGTGAAAGAAAAACAGATACGCATGTAGGTGATCAGCAGATCCAAACATTTGTTGTTAGATAACTAAGAAAATTTAGTAAGAACTCTGGCAAGACTAATTGATTTTTTAAAAGCACAACATTCAGGGCTAATGAGATGGCTTGGTGGGTTAAGTTGCTTACTGCCAAGTCTGACAACCTGAGTTCAATTGCTGGAGACCTAAAAGGTGAAATGGTGGAAGGAGAGAACCAGTTCCTGCAAGTTGTCCTCCGACCTTCACCTGTGTGCACACAAAATAGAAATGCAATAAAGTTGTTTTAAAAAAAGAAAGAAAGAAAGAAGGAAGGAAGGAAGGAATGAAGGAAAAGAGAGAAAGAAAGAAAGAAAGAAAGAAAGAAGAAAGAGAAAAGAAAGAAAGAAAGAAAAAGAAAAAAAGAAAGAAAGAAAAAAGGGTCTGGAGAAATGGCTCAGCAGTTAATAGCCCTGACTGATCTTGCAGAGGACCCAAGTTCAGTTCCCAGCACCCACACGGCTGCTAACAACTGTCTGTAACTCCAGTTCCAGGGGATCCAATGCCCTCTTCTGACCTCTGTAGGCAGGGAGTTCTCAGGGGTGGGAGGGGAATAAGAAAAGTTGGGGAAAGAATATCCAGAATTCATTATATACATGTATGAAATTGTCAAAGAACAAAATTTATTAATTAAAAAGACTAAGCTAGGTACTAATAGTTGTGGGAAAGGTTTAAAATCTGTGATAGTTTCTAATCTTCAAGAATTTGTAATCTAGTCATTGAGCATATTTAATCAGTATGTGAGAGAGTTAGGATAATGGCCTAGTCAGATAAAGACCTTTAAGAGTAGAAAAAGAAAGTTGCTTTATAAACACAATCTTTTACCATGAGCAATATACTAGAATATTTTGCTTTACTCTATTCTCCATTTTAATTACAGCCCCTTAGATTGTTTTAAAATGTGCTTCATAGAGCAGCTCCTTTTATGGAATAAGGCTATTTAATAAATAATCTGCCATATGAAATATGTGCTCTAGTTAACCTATGGCCAAGTCCACAAGCCTCCCTGGATGGTTTGTACTTGGCTAGTGATGCTGCTGTCTGCATGTATAGGAATTTATTAATTGATGCATTTATCTCAGTGGGTTGCCTCATTAAGTTTGCAGATGTTCTGTCAATGGAAGACCTTTTTCAAAAGTTTTAGTATTTTTAATAGAATTTTCCAATGCACAATCCAGCATAAAAGGTTAACATATTTCAGCAAAGAACAAAGAGCATATATTCAAATCTCATAGGAGGAAATGCCTTTAACTTGTACTAAGACAGTTACGACTGAACATTCTGAATTTTAGAAAAGTAGAGAAAGTATGCAAATTCCAGGCTACATTTCACCACATTGCTTTCCATTTGGTGGGTGTGGGATTTTGTGTGCCCCAACTCATCATATTGAACAAAATGCACATATATTCTGAAGTAGCTGCCCTCACAGAAAAGAAGTTCAGATGTCTGATATTGCTATTTCTGTTAAGGAACGATTTGCTTTAAATGCTAGTTTGCTATTAAGAAAAATATATTCAAATAATGTATTAAGGAAAGATAAATAATTTCAGATCTCTTTTGATCATAACAGCATATGTTTGTTACGGTGGCTTCAACATATTTTTAGTTTTGGTAAACAATATAGATCTGTGCAAGCAAATCCAACTGGGTAAAAAGATAAGAAATTTTGGATTATACAAATATCAGTACTATATTTATACTGTACCTCAGAAAGGATAGAACTAAAAACAAAATTAGAGGCATAGGAAGGATCTCTTTTACTGAATAGGATGTTAAGCCTGTTCTTTTAAAACAAAACTAAGGCTTCAATGAATCCACACTTACATTCATATGACCAGCTCATAACAGGATTAGAACTTTTTAGTTTTCATGTTTTTATTTTATGTGTAGGAGTGTTTTGCCTGTGGCTGTGAAGTACACCACATGCATGCAAATGCCCATGGAGGCCAGAGAAGGGCATAGAATCCCCTGGAACTGGAGTTATGGACAGTTGTTAGCTCCCATGTGTATGTTGGAACCAAACCTGGGTCCTCTGCAAGAACAGCCAGCTCTTACCTGCTGAGCCATCTCTCCTTCTTAGAATTAGAAATTTCAAAATCCCTTTTGCTAACAGCAGTTTATACTATACCGGAGGCTTTTCTTTGGAAGGGAGGAGGGATTGATGTTTTTGAGATAGGATCTCGGTAACCCAGACTGGCCTCAAAATTTCTATGTAGCTGAGGGTGACTTTGGACTACTGATCCTTTTCCCGCAGCCTCCCAAGGGCTGGTCATAGGTGTTTACCTTCACAACTGACTAAAGAGTAATTTTTAAAGATTTTGAAGTTCAGTATTTTTTTAATTTTCTTTTTCATTTTTTATTAGGGTCAACATGTTAATTGGAGAAATGAACACTTGCAGGTAATTATTACTTACATAACACTACTCCCACTAATAGTTAAAATGCTGCATTTCTTGCAGATAAACAGATTTTAAACTTTTTAAAAATATGCTTTATGTTTTAGATTTCTAGAACACTTTTAGTAT
>NW_008330777.1:6621919-6637541 GCF_000622305.1 Nannospalax galili
GGGATTCCTTGTGTTGGACCCCACCAGATGACATCTCCAAGAAATGCCTATTCCAGTAATTCATCAGCACTGAAGTGTTCCAATCTTGGGACCAGTTCCCACAGAGGATTCTGCTAAGTGGTGATTCTATGTATTTCCCTCTCTTCCATTTGTTGAACAGAGATTTCTATTTTTTTCTTTTTTAGTTAAAGCTGTAATTGGTCCTCTCTTCTAAAAAATAAAAAAAATTAAAAGCAAAATTTAAAAGGGAACTTGTTTCATTAAAAAAGGCTTAGCTTCTACTTTTAAGATAATTAAATAAGAATAAATCAGTCAAAATCTCTTTACTTTTATTATAAAAATTAAAACTCATTCTTATCAAGATTTGTTAAGTGAAATAAGCAAAGTAGTGGCACAAAGTTCAGCAAGTCAGAGTGACCTGACCACATTACAACACACACATTTAACATGTGCCCTAAATTTTACATCCTAACTTCATTGCAAGACAGTGGAGCCAAAACAGAAATATCATCATTGAAAGGCAAGAGACAAGAACTCAAATCTCTGCAGCTTTTCAAAGAGCAGTTTCATGTGTTTCTGATCAAATAAGACATATTTCAAATCTAGCAGAACTTCACTGTGTAACTGTGAGCTAGGCACTGTGATGTGCACCTTCACACATATTTCAATCTCTCAATCCTCAGAACTAATTTCATAATATGGACTTGGGATATAGATTTTTAATGTCAAAACACTAGTATTTATCCAGAGAGGATGTAATAATACTTCAGAATATTTCATTTGTTCCCTATTCACTCTAGGGATCTATTATCTTTTTAAAAAATTTTATTGATCTTTGTACATTTCATACAACAGTTCTTAAATTTAGACCTCCTCCCCATTAACCCCCCCACTCAACCTTATGTATTCTGCCATACATGTTAAGTGCTATCCAGTTCAAGCATTTGTCCTCAGATGTTCTTCAGTGGAAATTCATCCACTGGAGTCTAGTCAGCCCATCTAGAGATTGTAAATAAGGCCTAATCTCCCTCACCCAGTAGTAATCAATCTACAATAGTTCCCAGACTAGGGCAGCCCACTGCCCGTTTCCCTTGCTCCAGTCTGGGCCCTTGTATGATTGACTTGGTATGGGTCCTATGCTGGATGCCACCAACGCCACAAGTTCACATGTGCAAGCTTCCAGTGTCCTGAAAGCCTCTACTTCCCTGTGTTCATGAACCAGCCCTGGCTCTTACAATCTTTCTGCCTTCCCTTCTGCAATGGTGCCTGAGCCATGGGTGAGATTTAATATGAGTCCTCTCCAGGGATAGACACACTGTAGTCTCTTATTCTTTAAAACTTGCCAGTTGTGGCCTTCTGTGTGCATCACACTCTATTGTATAAGGGAGCTTCACTGGTCAGAGTTGAGGGATGCACTAGTTTGCTCTCTACTTCCTCTCCACCCCCCATTGTGCTATATTCCATAAGCCTTAGAGGTTCAACTGTAGATATGTCACCTAGGCCTTCCATCTCTCAGAAGTATATTCTCTGTGTCTGACCAGTTGTGGGATTCTGCAGTAGCCTCCATCTGTTGTAGAAAGAAGTTTCTTTGAATGGTGTATGGTATGCTTGTCTGTATATACAAGGATCTATATTTAGCATATGATAAGAAATTTCATTTGTCTAGAGATATGACAGATACGGGGTTCTGTGACCTTTTGGCTGTGTGTATTTGACTGTGTTTACATTGCCATCCATGAGTTGACTCTCATTGAAAGGGCTTTACAATCAATTTAGATAGATGTTGATTACCTTCCAGATAACAGGATCACTGCCGCACCAACAGAGGAGTTTGCTGTGCCAGTTGTTATGGTTTTTAGGCCTTAGGGCTGGGTTGGAGCATTGATTGATTTTCTCCCTTAGCAGCTTGCATAGTATCCTCTGGAACTATGAGAGCTAAACTTCAGGTAGAAGACTTCCAGGTGAGTTTCAGCTCCATTGCTCCAAGTCCTGTGTCCCAAGCATATCCTGTCTTCAGCAGTAGGGTCTTACTCCATCAAGATAATCATTTTAAGGAGATCACCAGATGTTTAGTATTTGAGATACAGAGGTATAAGAAAGATGCTCTCTGAGATAGCTCTATGTTCAACAACACAAAGGGCCTTATCTGGCCTCATAGAGTCTTTGTATTACACATCTGGGAAGCTTGCAAACTCCAAGGACTCAAACACAGAGCCTTACTCTAAATGGACCAAGTCTGTGTCTAAGGAAACTGGTCTTCCCTTTCTCTGGTTACTACCAAAGAACAAATAGAAAGGTGGCCAAAATTAGCTAGATATCATCTACCTCCGGGTGATACTCTTTGTTGTTGTTTATTTTTTTGAGACAAGGTCTCCTCGTAGCCCTAGATGGCCTGGAACTCTCTATGTAGACCAGGCTGCCTTCCACCTCACAGAGATTTTGACTAAAGGCATGTGACACCAAGCCTTGCTTTAGTTCATATTCTCAACACACATTGCTCAAGACAATTTTTTAATGAGTTTTGGTTACAAAACTTTATTTTATAATCATTCCTCCTAATTTACTATACCTGTGTCTTTTAACTATAAAGGATCTAACTTGAAAATAAACGTAATAGTGTGTATGTGATCTGTAGTTGCTGTCTAACTTCTAAAAGTAAGTATTTCAACTTAGAAAATAATTTTTTATAAGGCATTCGTATCTTTTGAGGAACTCTACATACATGTTGTGCTTTTCTTCATTTTTTCATAGTCCTAAACATAGTAATTCAATTGGCACTGAAATTTTCACAGAATTTATTAAGAAAAATCAAGAAACAAAGCTCAAATTGCCTTAACATATGAGGTGCCATTTTTATAAATCCATGTAAAATGCGCAAGGAAATTGGCTATCAAATAATATGGTCATTGCATTTAAAACTGCGTACTTGTCTTTCTTCATTAAAAATCATTTTTAAATGAGTTATTATTTCTACCACTCAACAGATATTTCCATTTGATCCTAATGTGTACATTGTTAGCAATGAAAATATCATTTTATATGTACTGTATTTGAAACCTTTTATTTTTTTATTATTGGAAGAGAGTATATGTGGAGCTCAGAAGATAACTTTGTGGAGTTGGTTCTCTCCTTCTACCTTTACTTGGGTTCCAGGCTTCAAACCCAAGTAGTCAGCCTTGTACTGTTTGGCAGCAAGCACCCTTACCCACTGAGTCATCTTGCCAATCCATATTCTGAGTCTTTTATTTAATATTAATTCATTAAACATTTTCTATGATTCTATACTGCCATTGTGATGATAATTTTAAAGATTTAATCCTAATGAAATATATTCTACTTCACCAGTTTTCAAAATTTTATTATTTTTATTTTATGTGTATGCATGTTTTGCCTGCATGTATGTAAGTGTACCCATGTCATACAATGCCCACGGAGGTCAGAAGAGGCCATAGGATTCCCTGGAGTTGGAATTAAGGACAGTCATTAGCTGCAATGTGGGTTCTGGGATTCGAATCTGGGTCGTCTGTAAGAACAGTCAGTGTTCTTAACCGCTGAACCATCTCCCAGCCCCACCAGTATTTTACTGTTAAAATTTTATGTTGTTTTTAACTTCTTGTTTGTTATTCATACCTAAGACTACTGTGAGTAGCCATTTATGTTCCCAGAGAATATATTTCCACACATAAGATTGAAAGTTAAAGGCATTTTATTTATTTTTTATTACAACTTTAACATACTCAAAAATAATTTCCAGAGCAAAGATACATCTCTTTCAAAAGTGGCTATAAAATTTTTAGGTTCTCTGTTGAATTAATACAATTATACAATATTGAACTCAGTATAAGCCCTGTAATACATAAAATTGAATGAGTTTTTAACTTTTTTATTTTATGTGTATGAGTGTATTGCCTGCATGTACGTAGGTGCACCTATGTTGTGCAATGCCTGTGGAGGTCAGAAGAGGGCGCCGGATCCCCTGGAACTGGAGTTATGGACGCTTGCTAGCCACCATGTGGGTGCTGGGAATCAAACTCAGATCCGCTGCAAGAGCAGCCAGTGCTCTTAACTGCTGAGCCATTTCTCTAGTCCCAGAAATTTAAAGGCATTTTATATATTATTAATTAGCCCTCCTTTTTGCCCAAACATCCTTCAAATTGCTGAAGTCAAATTTTCCATTTAAAATAAAAAATATATAGAGAACTTTGAATCTATTGGCTCTGCTCATAAACATTACCATCTCAGGAAGACATTGGTGGCTGAAAACAGGATCCATAGAAAGCTCATGACAATGAACTGCAAACCTTGAATTGTCGCCTATCTAGATATTTGTGAATAAAATATCAGGAACCATAGATAAGCAATCTATTAATTATTTAACAAAAGCAAGTTTAGATAACCAAAATCTTCTATATATATATGTGCCAGTAAACTTATTTCAAGTATATTCCACAAAATGCGCAAATGACCATTCACCACATATGTGCATACCAATTTCTATGCCCCCCCATATAATTTAAAGAAAACCTCTTAACATATCACAAATGATTTTCTGTGCCTCAGAAAAATTTCCTCTAAGATCTACTATGCAAAAAATATATAGCTTAAGTGAAATTATGAGCAATTCAGAATTAAATTTAAACAGACATCACAGGGGCTGTAGAAATGGCTCAGCAGTTAAGAGCACTGGCTGCTCTTGCAGAGGACCCAGGTTCGGTTCCCAGCACCCACATGGCAGCTAACAACCATCTGTAACTCCAGTTCCAGGGGATCTAATGTCCTATTCTGACCTCCACAGGCACTGCACAATATGGGGGCACTTACATACATGTAGGCAACACACTCATATGCATAAAATTAAATAATGAAAGTAAGGCATTTTAAACAGACATCATAATAAAAAATTACCTTACCTGTATAAATTAATAGCTAAATGTCAAAATGACCATCTTGACAGCAATAGAAGAATGAGGCCACTTTAGTTACAACCCCTCAGTATTTCTATTTTTATTGGCCTCATACTCAGTCCTAAGGTGTTATATAAACCCCTTCCTGGCATGCAGAAATACATCATCAATTTTTTGGACAGTTTTGAAAGTCTGCTAATTGATGTTTCCCATCCCAGTCACTGTAGAAGCTTCCTCTATGTTAACATAATTCCATAAGCAGGCTTTCTCTGAAGAAACCTTCTTGAGTGACCCAATCTGCTTAAAAATTTTTAGAGGTGACTCCAACTGTCGATTTCTGTTCTACACACACATACCATTCATACACAGTGCCCTTGGCAGCTACTCAATATTTTAAAAGCTATTTAAATTCCAAATGACATGATGAATTATTAGAATAATGCCAACTAAATATTTATTGGGTGCCTTGTCTGTGCTAGGTGCTGCTCTAAGCACTTTATATGTTTTTAACTTTTATGATCCTTAAAATAATCCTAAAGGAAGTGATTATATTATTTCTGATGCTTTACTCAAAAAGGAATTGAATTGAGATACATGAAGGTCAAGAAACTGTTCCAAATAAGAATAGGTAGAGAAAGCTATTGAATGGTAAAATCAGAGTTGAGCTTTCTGCCTTGAAATCTACCCACTTAACCACTATTGATGCTGTCCTTCATTATTTGAGCATCTTCTGTGATGTTCTTCCATCTTTCATTCTTTTGAGAAAAGCAAGGTACCACCGGACACACAACACTAGAGATCATAAATAATTGATCATGTGCCCATGTCCTACCTCTAAGTTAACACAGCTCAGGGTTTTCCAATGAGAACTTTTTTGTAGGTGGGCAGAATATTTGGCTTTATTTTAGGTAAAAATCATAAAAATGTTGATTAAAATGAAAGAAAAGATATGTACAACTAAAATCATATACCAATAAATTTTGAACTTTCTGTCTAACATAACAGATATTTGTTTTAATGTGTATATCAGAAAATTTTAAAGGTTAAAGTCATTTCTCCAAAATTATCTAGATAAAACTTCAAGATCTTAAAACTCTAAATAAATAAGCTACAATGTCCAAATAAGGCCACTCAGTGATTTGTCTTGATAAAATATTCTCATCCTTCTTCTCTCTAGCATGAGTGACCACTACTTCTGAACTGCAAGTACCTCTGTTCACTGTAAATCATCTTGGTTACCATATTTAAAAATTAAGATTAGCATTTGAATTTCTCCCAGATTCTTGAGAACATCCAATCCAGACCTGGGCCCCATGACTTTGAATCTTTCCTACCACAATGTAGTACAAACTCAAATCCTCTAAGAAATTCCTGCAAATTCCCCTTCATAGGATCAAACTGCAACTTCTCTGGAATATATTTTTCTAGCTGTCATATGGTAAATAAATATAATACAGACTCCTGCTGTGCTTCTAAGGCTCTTTGTTTGATGAGCTATAGAGTGTTCTAGATGGTTATCTGATGAAAAATGGTACTGAAGCTCACTAAAGAGCAACACTTGGGGGAAAACTCCAAATACTATTTTGGATATGTTGAATTTAGCAAACTGTTGAGATAGTCAAGTGTACTGACCAGTAATGATCAAATGAGTATTATTTTCAAATTTAAAAGTTATTAATATATAAACAGAAACTGAAGCTAAGATATGATCACTTATCATAAAAATATAGGAAAAAAAGAGAGGAAACAAGTACTGAATGTTGAAGAACTCCACTATGAAGACTGTAGAGAAAAGCAAATAACAAAGAAGGCTGAGAAAGCATATCCAAAGGCAAAGAACAAAGACTAAGGGCGCATCATCACATCCAACGAGGAACAGTCTCTTGCAAGGCCTGGGAAGTTACCAATGGTTGAAAGCATCTGAGAGATCAAGTTAGAAAACAACTGAAAAAGTTCCTTTGAAGTTCATCATTGATACTTTTTCTTGAATTTTTTTTTGGAAACAGACATTAGATTAGCACATAAGGAGTTAAGTATGAAATCAGCTATTTCAAAGAGAAAATGGAATCATCTAGAAGGACAGTATGATGGTGGTTAAAAGTGACAGACTAAAGGATGAACCTGATATAGCTTAAAGCCTCATTTTTCCCCTTATTAGATATGTGGCCTTTGTAAGGCTTAATTCGTTTGTACCTATTTCCACATCTACCAATTCTGAGAAATGCAGTGCCTGACCACAAGCTTGTGAGAAGGGAGAGGTCACTTATTAGAAGTCCTTGAATATAGAAATATCTAAATATTAAATAAGTATTTGAAATAATCATTATATAAACAAGAAACAGCATGGCATCAATATACCTTGAAGGCAGACTAATGCAAATACTGAATATGGAGATAAGACCAGAGAGGCTAATGGGTCTTATGCAATATGGATCTTGAATGACATTGGTAGAAAGGTAGATTTCTTCTCAAGCCATGAGGATTCTTTGAAAATATAAAAAATACATAGTATGATTATAGTTCAAAAATCAACATGTCTGAAATCCCCTGCAGTCCTGCTCTTCCTGTACTCCTTTCTATCAAAGGAAATTTCAGCCAAAACCAAAAAACCTATAATCCTCTACATAAAGCATTAAGTCAGATTCACTTTACTTGTTCCAATTCTACTGACTGCCTCTCTTCTCTAATTCCATGCTAGTGACTAAATTTAGGACATCCCAACTACTCTTGTTTTCTTTGGTATCTGGCTCCTAATCCTGCTTATCACTCTTCTACTGACATGTCATTTTGTTACAACAAAGCCCAAATACTGCTTTTGATTGTTTAATATACAAGGCAATAGGTTTAGTTACATCACATATATATACATATGTATATAATTGTACTTTTCTCCCATGGATTCCCTTCAACTCCAGAAATAGAAATAGTTCCTCCTAATCTGCTTTTGTCACACACAAACACACACACACACACACACACGCACACACACGCAATCTAGATTATATATGGAAGAAAATATGACATATTTTTCTTCCATCTCACATTACCTTGTCTTGTTCCTCCATCCTCGCTTCTGTTAGACTTTTTCCTTCCCCAACAGAGTCCCCCCTTCTACTTTCATGCTATATGGATGAATAGATAGACAGACAGACAGATGACAGATGTTTTACATCTAGATTGCTCATCTGAGGGAACACATGTGAAAGGCCCTAGCATGGCACTCAAATCTTCTACAATGCTTCCCCCTGGCTACTTCATCAGCATAATCTTGCTGCACTGCATCTAACTCAGTTTTTCAAATTATCCAGAAAATCTGGATCTTTGTTGGCCCCATCTGGACTTTGCTCCCTGATTCCTGTTCCAAAAAGACTAACTTCCTTTTCTCTTGCTGTCAACACTTTCTTATGTTATCCTCCAATATTTATGATCCTGCCTCGACATTTAAATCACTTTGTTTTTATTATGTCTCAAGGATAGTCTATACAGATGCACTTTAGTGCACTTAATTTTAAAACCTTTGTGTTCAACCTAGAGGGGCACAAATACATCATTTTAACTGTCCTATGCCTGGTAGTAAAGGCATTCAGAACATGCTTAGGAGAAAGAAAGGAAATGAACACACTGACTCTTCATGGGAAAGAAAAAAATAGCCTATTCTCTGAAAGAGAAGAATGTCAGGTATACGACATCATGAAATTTGATGATAATTTTTTATTTTTATGCCCCCCCCACGACTCCAACCCTTCCTGCCAAGGACAGAAAAGTTAGTATCCTCTTTCTCAGAAAACTGTAATCTGTCAGCAATTGGAAATAGACACTCAAATGCAAACCACTGGTTTCCCTAAGGGTAACAGGGTAACTAAGCAAAGGATACAGTTCTTGAACTACATAGAGACATCCTCAATTATGAAGACTTTCTGTCTACTTCATATATGCACAAGAATACTGGATATTGAGCAACTAAAATGTTTTCCATTTAGATGAAGAAAACTGGAGCCTGTCACAGAGGTACCATCCCAGGCACTCTGACAGACAGGAAGCAGAGAAGGCTGTTACAGTTTTGGACAGTGCTAAATAGTCAATTAGTCCCTAATTAGCTGAGGAGACCCTGCTGCTGCCTGGCTTGATAAAATGCTGTAATGACAGTTTAAGTAGAAATGTGTCTTACTAATCATCTCTGTTTGTATATAACGAATGGCTTACTTAATCAAGAGTGGGAGAAGACCACCACTGCTCTAGTTCAACGTTCTTGTGTGGGTAACTGAAGGAGAAATTGTGTTTGTGAGTAACCACCCGGGTTTCCCTTCCCCTTGTACTTTTGGATGTAAGTGCACAGTCACATGCTACCTTCGGTAGAGCAGTGAAGGTAATGGGCTCAAGTCACAGGCTAAGGAAGGACATAGGACATGGAGGGGGCCTTGCCAGAAAGCCTTCTTCAACAAAGGACTCTGCAACTCCTTACACTTTCTTGGGGAAAAAGATCTAGGAGAAAAAGCTTTTGCCTGCCAGACAGAATGGAAAATGGAATCTAAGTAGTCTGGTCAGGCATAGGACTATGCTTTGGCTTCTGCATTTTGAGTTTTGTTTTTGTTTTTGTTTTTTTTTTCTCCAGTTCCCTCTAAAGGAATTGGAGAAAGCAATGTATAAGCTGTACTTTAGTCATTCTTTAGCCCCAGCATTTCAGGCAGACAGTTATTTCTTGCTTGCACATTTCCTCTGTGTCCAACAGTCTCTTCCATCTCTATGGCATTTACTACATAATCCCACCTAATAGCTATGCCTCATAAAAACATTCTGACTCTTAGCATTATAGTAAGCACAGAACTGAAATGCTAAGAACTTGTTTCTTCAGCATTCTCTTGGAACTCTGCTCTTGAACAAGGGATTGCACTTTTATTGAAACAGTAAATCCAGGATGAAATAGGAAAGTAAGCACTGAATCTTTATTAAAGTATTATGTGCCTCTGATCCCTATGGCAAACACAATCACAAAAAGGTGTTATCAATTTCCCTCATTGCTTTCAATGAGATAAGTGCTTTCAATGAGAAAATGTAGCACTTGATATGTAAACAAACACACATTCATACATTATGTTGGGTCAAGGGCAAAGAAGGGTCATGAGGGATTAAGGGAGTATGCCCAGATCATAAGAAGAGTGTGTAACTCAGTGAGCTTAACTATATTATAAATAATCTAAGGTTAACTTTTTGGTTACAAGGTTAGGTAAAAGTCATTTGTCCAGAATGCATCCATATTGTAAAAGTTATTACCATGCATCTGTACTTAATTCCTCCTTATTCTCCAGTCAGTGTACCTCAAGTCCTGTGCAAAGAATTTTCTAGTGTTCTGTTCACACATCACCACTAGAGGGGTAAGAACATCTTGTAGTTCATTCTAATATAGTTTGGAGGTCGAATGTTCCTTATGTTGTTATCAAGTATCCACTACAGTTCTATCATAAAGTGGTAGAGCAGGTAAGAAATGGGGCTAAGTACAAAGACTTTTGTGTGACTAGAGTGTGGCCTTGAAGGATCATGGAACAGGTTCACTCTTCATTCTCTTTGCTTTGTGGTCATGAATTGAATGATTTTGTTTACAAACCCAAAGCAATTGATCATTCCAGGGAATTTTCAAGACTGTGAGCCAAAATAAGCATTTTCTCTTTATATGTAATGTACTTCAGGTACTTCATTATAGTGATGGAAGCTAGTATACCTCCATAAGTATTCATTAGCTCATGTAAACAATATATGGTTGTGCCTCACTTTCATATCTACCTAAAATACTGGATCTATGTTTCTCACAGGTAAGAACCATCTGATTTATGTTTTTACATCTCCAGATTCTGATAAAGAGCACTGTCCTGTCTCATGTATTTGACATTTATTGAGTTAAACTAAGATACAATAAAACAAACCTAGCAATATTACACTGTTTTAAAATGAGCCATTTAAAACATTGTAATGTACTTCCCAAAATGGAGCACAACAGAGGCAGTTGGTCTGAAAAATGGACCTATCAGTGGCAAAGATAAGATACTTCTGTACCATAGACGTTTTTGACCATCTATCAGTACTTTGGATTGCTTCCCAATCAATGTTTGAAGTAAATAATTAAATTATAGCCAATGAAAACTAAAATGCTTCTAGAAGAAAATTCAAAAGAAAAATCGTGTGTCTTTTGATTTAAAGAGGCTTATTAGAACACACAAAAAATCATGGCAATTTTTGACAAGTTAGAATTTAACAAAATTGAAAATGTTTGCTCTTCAAAAGGTACTAAGACAAGAAAAGACAGGGCACAGATTGATTTTTTTGTTAAATAGTGCAGTGTATACATGATAAAGAACTTATATGCAGAATAAATACATTTACTCTGGGTAAAAGATTTGAGCATTTTGGGGTGGAGAGACAGCTCAGCCCTTAAGAGCACCTACTGCTCTTCTTGAGGACCTGAGTTCAGTTCATGGCACCCACATGGGTGGCTCACAACTACCTATAACTCTGGTTCCAGCTGATCCAACAGCCTCTTCTTGCTTCAACAGGTACCTGCACATGTGGCATACACACACAGACAAACACATATATACATGAATAAAAACAAATCTTTTTTTTATTATAGCTTTAACATATTCAGTAACACATTCCAGAGCAAGGATACATCTGTTTCAAAGGTGGCTGTAAATTTTTAGGTTCACAGTTGAATTAATACAGTTATACAATATTGAACTCAGTATAAGCCCTGCAAGGCATAAAATTGAATGAGTTTTTAACCTTTAAACCATTTCATTTTAGAATATATTGTTCCTTGCAGAAAGACTCACTGTTTTTGTGTTTGCACATGTGTCTTTAATCTCTATGTATCTGATTATAACTAGTCACAGTCGATTATACTCGGCTACTTAGTACCTGAGTATGGATGTAAAATCATCAGGTAGATTTCAATGATAATGTTTTTCACCTCTACTAATTAACATGAAGCAAATTTTTATGCTTTTTTTCAAATACAACTATAGCCTTCCTCCCCTGACTAGAGCCCTTATACTCTGTTATCCCTGCTATTGTCTGCTGTGTTGTAGCTTCCCCATCCATTCCCCACTACTTGTCCATCTGGTGAATCTAGTCAGCCTATCTAGAGGTCTTTGTTTTAGAAAGGTCAGCTGTTCCTCATCTAGCAGTAATCAGTTGCCAATACTCCTTTAGATAAGATTGGGGTCTGCTGTTCATGTTCCCAGTTCTATGCTGGGTACTATCTGGGAGTCCCTTTGGCTGCCCTGGTCAACATCTCAAAAGACGGTATCTCCTATCTGGCATTGTTGCTTGTTATGTAGCCTTTAGCCATATCTTTTTAAAAAGGTTTGAACAGTCTATCAAAGAAGATATACATGGAGCCAGTAAACACATAAAACATTCAATATCACCTGTCATTATGAAAATATGAATTAAGGTATAGTGCCATATCACTACATACATAATACTGTGGTTTATATTAAAGGAACTAATAATACTAACAGTTGTAAACAATGTGAAATAAACTAGAGCTGATAGAACTGCAAATGAGTTTTGAAAGATAATCTTGCAGATTTTTATAAAGTTAATTATCTATTCACCACATGAACCAATATTTCTACTCAAAAATCTACATTCAAGAAATGATAATGTATGTCCACACATTACTGGCTAATAGTTGATTCATTCCTAGCATTCAAAATTCCATCAAGAGGAGAGTGGATAATAATTCTGTGGTGAAGTAAAATCAAAAGAATACTTCTTAGCAGGTAAAGGAATGAACTACAATTCATATACTAGCATAGTTGAATTTTTAAAAGCATCACACTAAATCATAAAATAAAATATAAGCATGGAACAATATACTACATGCTATATGTCCCATTTATATGATGTTCTATACAAGTCAAAACTGTAGAAACAAAAAACAGATCACTGATTGCTTATGGACTGTAGGTTAAAAGACACATTGCCTATGAAGGAGGATGAGAGAGCTTTCTGGGGTGGTAAAAGTGTCCCATGCCTTAATTTTGGAGATGGATACACAACTTGTATGTTTCTTAAAATTCATCAGATTAACCACTTAAAAGGGTAAATATAATTGCGTGTGAACTACAGAGAAATTATGAGTGAAATTTTGTTACTAGTAGTACGAAATTGCCCTACTAGAGAATTCAACCTCAGAATTGGCTTCCTCCACCCCAAGTAAAAGGCAGTCATACAGTCTAAATACAGAAGGAACAGATGAATTGGTTCTCTGTTTTACTAAATTTGTGCACTATTTAGCAATCAGGTTGCTTTGATGAATTACTTGTTAGCCAGGAAAAACATTAAGGGATTATTTGTCCACCATGATTTTAAATTTTTCCCTAATGATAAAATCATTTGAAATAAGAGTGCAACCAAAGTAGTTTTACATGGGAAGGTATTACATACATGTCAGAAACACCAAAATCATGAAAAGAAAGTATACTCCAGTTTTCAATTTTTTATTTAAGTCTTATGAATAACAGCACCAAACAACTGTAATCCTAAATACTTCATATTTTAAAATTTGCTTGAATGCCTGTCATTTTAAAAACTTGCAACCTCCCATTGGCATGACTGTTGTAAATTTCACTCTGTGTTTTGAACCTTTACTTCCCAGTCCATTCTAATACCTGCTTCAATGCTATTTGAGAACACTGCCAAATGGCATAACTATACAATAGCACATTTTACTTTAATGACCACTAAATTATTTCAAGAATTTCTTTGCAAATAAATGATGTTCCCTTCAATAATAGAAAGAAAAGCTTAAATCATCAAGCAGTTTCTTTTATTTGTTAACAGAACATTATCTGCTTCATCCTCGGTTCACAGAATTAATAGCTAGTGCTTACTTTCAGTGAGTTTCTGTGTAACTATCAAATTGAATGAATTCATTTTTACCATTAGGCATTTTCAAAGTATTACCATTACATTAATTGTTTGAGAGAACTGGGAATTTAATTATAGATGTGCATGCATATATTCAACTACATAGTAAACATTTATCACCATAAAGACTAACAAACTTGCTGTATATATTTTAGCACCTATCTTTTATTTTTTTCTTGGCTATAAGGAAATATTTACTGTTTCTACATGAGGCTTGTAATTATTATATTTTGAGTCCAGATGTTCAGTACACTTACTGCTACCCAAATGAGATTATTTAAATCAACTACAATTGAATAAAGTAGAAAATGCAGCATTGCAGACCTACAAAGAAAGCTTCATGGGCTCAATATCCATCCTCACATAGTTTATAGCTGGCTGCTCTATGGCACAGCACAGACTTGGAGCATTTCTACCATCAGAATGGAGCTATTGATCAATGTGGTCTAGATCAAAGTCAGAAAACATTTTTTCAAAGGACTGGGTAGTAATATTTTAGAGTTTACAGACTAACAGGCAAAATGAAGCTATTATTTATGGACACATATTTCCATTTCAGAAATGCAGTTCAAAGATTGGAAAGTCATTGTATATGCACCTCTATATAGATAATCTTATCTTTAAGTGTTTTAGAAATAAAATCTTAGGTCCAAGGACCCCCACCAATACCTCACAAAGACTATGTGGACAAAGTGAAGGTAACTTGGCAAAGCAGATTTACTTTTGCAAAGGGCATGTCACTTCATTATTCAGACAGAATAAGCATACCCAAAGTTTGGTAGGTTTTTATTCCTAATGCAAGAGTATTGTGCCTTTTTTTGCTTTGGCTGAGGTCCCCCATCACAGTCTTTGACTGTTAGCAAGTTTTAAAAGAATTGAAGCACCTCCCTCTGCTTTCCTGGGCTGCACAACCCACCAGCCTCTCCCCCAGAGCCCTCAGGGCCTGGTCCTGCCCTCAACTCCCTCTGCTTCCCTGGGCCTGCACCACCCTCTGGTCTCGCTCCTGGGTAAATCCATCACACCTTTCACGCCTTGACTCCCCAGCCTCATTCACCCTCCCATCTCCCCTGCTATCTCTCCTCCTAGCATGGATGCTGTCCCATTCCTTGTATTGGCACCCCAGACACCTGGGGAATGACAACTGCCTCCTGATCCTTTGCAGCCAGACCAACCCAGTTCCTCCCTGCAGTCCCCAGGAGCCCTTGGGGTCTCTTTCCACCCCCATCTCCCTTTGCATCTCTGGGTGGCACAACCACCAGCTGCCCAAGAGCAGCATCTTTCCTGGGACTGGCTCCCAGGCCAGAACAACCCCCAAATTCCTGAGGACAACATCTTTCCTGGAGGGATCCAGACCTTAGGAGAAAGCCTGAGAGCATCTGATCCTCATCTGACTTGGGCCTCTGTGGGAACTCATGAAGACAAAAGCAATCTGGCCACTCCAATATAAAATAGCAGATCTAAACTCAACAAAGGAAGGCTTTAGTCTCACAAAGAATGAAAAACTGCAAAGGAAATTCACATGTCAAAGTCACAGAGAAAAAGTAATAACATGAAAAACCAAAATAACATATCCCCAGCAAATATCAATAGTCCTCCAGAGGAGTACAATGAGATACCCCTAGAGATAATGCAGAACATGGAAATAAAATTATAAACATGATGAAAAAGTCAGTGAATTTAAGGAACACACACAGAAATCAAAGAACTGAAGGAAGATACGGATAAACTTCTGAATGAATTCAGAAAAGAGTTAGAAATATTGAAGACTACTCAGGCTGAAATGAAGAAGG
>NW_008330777.1:6637617-6640161 GCF_000622305.1 Nannospalax galili
GGAATTGTATGACACCATTGAAAGACCAAACTTACCAATCATAGGCATACAGGAAGGAGAAGAATCTTAGGATACTGGTATAAATCAGATCTTCAACAGGATTGTAGAAGAAAATTTCCTAAAACTAATGAAAGATATGCCCATACAAATACAAGAAGCATATAGAATACCGAACAGACAGGACGAGAAAGGAAACTCTCTACATTACATGTACAAAACAAAGAGACAATACTGAAAGCTGCAAAAGAGAAACAACAAGTCACATATAAAGGAAAACCCATTAGGATTACAGCTGACTTTTCAGTGCAAACTATGAAAGCCAGAAGAGCCTGGACCACAGTATTCCCAGTTTTAAATGACCACAGATGCAAATGCAGATTACTATGCCTAGCCAAAATGTCTATTATAGTCGAAGGGGAAAGAAATATCTTCCATGACATAAATAGGCTGAAGGAATTCAAGTCCACAAAAACTAGCCCTTCAGAGAGTTCTGGAAACAATACAAAGAGCTGAAGAAAGGAATGGCTATACCCAAGGGGTTGCGGGAAGAAACTCAATGAAGGTATAACTGTGCAATATCACGAATGCAAACAGAAATAAAAATGACAGGATTCAATGCACATCCTTCATTAATAACTTTAAATATTAATGGACTGAACTCCCCAGTCACCGTTAGTCTAGTTGAATGGATTAAGAAACAAAACCCATCTTTTTGTTGTCTGTGAGAAACTCATCTCACTTTCAAGAACAGGCACTACCTTAAACTGAAAGGATAGAAAAATATATATATACCAAGCAAATGGTACTAAGAAAAAAGGAGGCATAGCAATTCTAATATCTGACAAAATAGACTTTAAACTAAAACTAATCAGAAGAGATAAAGAGGGACACTTCATTCTGATCAAAGGAGCAATAAATCAAGAAGATATTACAATCATGAACATATATTCACCAAACTCTGGTGCACCCAACTTCATAAAAACAATACTACAGGATTTTAAGAACCAGACTAAAATTACTAGCTCATTAATAGTAGAGGACTTCGGTACCCAACTGTCTCCATTAGATAGGTCAACAGGGCAGAGAGTTAACAGAGAGACATCTGAAATAATACCATATATCAAATGGACCTAAGAGACATCTACTGAGTATTCCACCCAAGAACCAAAGGACATAGTTTCTATTCAGCACCACATGGAACCTTTTCCAAAATTGACCATATACTGGGCACAAAAAAAAACTTCAACAAATACAAAAAGATTGAACTAATTCCATGCATTCTATCAGACCACAATACAATAAAGCTTACAATCAACACCGGAAGAAGCCCTAGTCATCATATGAGCACATGGAGATTAAACAACACATTCCTGAATGATGAATGGTTCAAAAGAGAAATTAAGAAAGAAATAAAAGTATTCCTTGAACTAAATGAAAAGGACAATACAACACACACACACACACAAAAAAAACCCCTCTGGGACAAGCTGAAAGCTGTCCTTAGAGGGAAGTTTATAGCTCTAAGTGCCTACATCAAAAAATCAGAAAGAACACAAATAAATGACTTACCAATGCAACTCAAGACACTTGAAAAGCAACAACAATTAAGCCGAAACCCAACAGACAAGAAGAAAAAACAAAATTCAGGGCAGAAATGAATGAAATTGAAATAAAACAATATAAAGAATCAATGAATCCAAGTACTGGTTCTTTGAAAAGATAAACAAGAATGACAGACTGCTAGCCCAGTTAACCAAAAGAAAGAAAGAAGACTTTTCTCAACAAAATCAGAGATGAAAGGGGAAACATCACATCAGACACCAGAAAGATACAGAACATTATAAGGGAATACCTTATATGCTCCTAATTTGAAAACCTAAAAGAAATGGATGGTTCTCTATGACCAGCAGGCTCCTCTCTGGAGTAAGTTGATTGCTCCCTCCACACCTTGACTCCCCCAGCCTCATTCACCCTCCCATCTCCCCCACCTGTCTCTCCTCCTAGCCTGGGTCCTGTCCCAATCCTTGTGTTGGTGCCCCAGGTACTGGGGCAACCACCATTGCTTCCTGATCCCTTGCATCCAGACCAACTCAGTTCCTCCTCAGATCCCCAGGAGCACTCTGGGCCTGCCCTGCCCTCACCTCCCTCTACTTCCCTGGGCCTACACTAGCCACCAGCCTTTTTCCTGGATGCCGGGGCTGACCTTTCCTCTTCCTGATACTTTGCATCCAGATCAATCCAGTTCCTTCCTGCAGTCCATCAGGAACCCTTGGGGCCACTTCCTGCCCCCATCTTCCTTTGTATCTTTGGGTGGCACAGCCACCAGCTGCCCAAGCATCTTTCCTGGGACCGGCTCCTAGGCCAGTCCAACCCCCAAATTCCTGAGGACAACATCTTTCCTGGAGGGACCCAGACCTTAGGAGAAAGCCTGAGAGCATCTGATCCTCATCTGACTTGGGCCTCTGTGGGAGCTCATGAAGACACAAGCAATGTGGCCACACCAATATAAAATCAAAAGAGAGAACCAGAAGCTTAGACAAACCA
>NW_008330777.1:6640234-6640802 GCF_000622305.1 Nannospalax galili
GAATTCAGTGAATTTAAAGAACACACAAACAAGGTAATCATAGAGCTGAAGGAAGATAGGGATAAACTTCTGAATGAATTCAGAAAAGAGAAATATTGAAGAATACTCAGGCTGAAATGAAGAAGGACATGAAACACTCAGTAAGCCAATTAGAAATGACAGGAGAAAGCCTCACCAACAGAATGAATGAAATGGAAAAGAGAGTATCAAGACTGAAAAATAATAGACCCATATCTTTAATGAACATAGATGCAAAAATTCTCAACAAGATACTTGCAAACCGCATACAGACACACATCAAAAAGATCATCCAACATGATCAAGTCGGCTTTTTCCCAGAGATCCATGGATAGTTCAATATACATAAGTAACAAACGTCATAAATCATATAAATGGGCTCAAAGACAAACATGGTCATCTCAATAGATGCAGAGAAGGCCTTTGACAAAATTCAACATTCATTTATGTTCAAAGTCCTAAAGGAAATTGAACTGGAGGAAGCATACCTCAACATAATTAAAGCTATATACAATAAATCCATAGCCAATATCACCGTAAATGAAGAAAA
>NW_008330777.1:6641401-6641843 GCF_000622305.1 Nannospalax galili
CAGGTGGCCAAAACAATCCTGAGCACTAAGAGCAATGCTGGGGGATTACTATACCAGATTTTAACCTGTATTACAGAGCTATAGTCATAAAAACAACATGGTACTGGCACAAAAATAGAACCATAGATCAGTGGAACAAAATTGAAGACCCAAACATGAGTAAATGCAATTTCAGCCTCCTGATATTTGACAAAGGGGCCAAAAACATTCACTGCAGGAAAGACAGCATGTTCAGCAAATGGTGCTGGCAAAACTGGATCTCCACCTGTAGAAGAATGAAACTAAATCCCTATCTTTCACCCTGTGCAAAAGTCAATTCCAAATGGATCAAAGACCTCAATGTAAAGCCTGAAACTCTGAAACTGTTAGAAGAAAACATTGACAATAACCTACAAGATATAGGTGTAGGAAAGGATTTTCTAAACTGGACATCAATTGCTCA
>NW_008330777.1:6642000-6643532 GCF_000622305.1 Nannospalax galili
GCCAGTTAAAAGATGGGCCAAGGAGCTGAACAGAGAGTTCCCAAAAGAAGAAGTAAAGATGGCTATGAAGCATCTTAAAAGATGTTCAACATCACTAATAATTAGGGAAATGCAAATTAAAACCACTTTAAGATTCCACCTTACCAGTCGGACTGGATAAGATCAAGAGAACAAATGTTACCAAATGTTGGAGAGGATGTGGGAAAGGGGAACACTCATCCACTGCTGGAATTATAAAATTTTTTAAAAAAACTACAAATTATCATTTGACCCCATTATACCACTCCTTGGCATATATCCAAAGAACTCATCATATTGCAGAGACACTTGTGCATCCATGTTTGTTGCTGCTCTTTTCACAATAGCTAAGAGATGGAAGCAATCTAAGTGTCCCTCAATTGACATGTGGATAATGAAAATGTCGTTCATTTATACGATGGAGTTTTACTCAGCAGTAAAGAAAGATAAAATCATGAAATTTGTAGGTAAATGGATGGAACTAGAAATTGTTATACCAAGTGGAGTAACACAGACACAGGAAAAAAAAATCGACATATGTTCTCCCTCATACGTGGATCCTAGAACCAAATTCTAATAAGTGAGCATGTATTCCGACATAACTTCAAGAATCAGGATAATGGAAAGGAAACAGGGAGGTAAAGGGAAAGAAATAACCTGAAAGAGAAGAACAATAGGAAATGGGTTAAAGGGAGATATGGATAAAAATTGAGTTAGTTTAAGGGAAGGGGGAGGGAAGGTATGCAAGGAACCTAAGGGATAAAGAGAAAGAAGGAACTCAAGAGAGGTAGGACCATAGGAGAAGGGTATTATTAAAGGAGAAAGGGGAAAAATGGGGGCACCATAATTGGGGAAACCATGATGGAGGGGTTAGACAATGCAAGAGATAAATAATGCCTAGCTAGTTTTAAAAACTAGAGGGACCCATATTAGTCCAACTACCTACTGACAAATATACATACCAGATCAAGATATATATGTCTAGGCAAGGTTTATCTGAGAACAATTGGTCTTTGCCCAAGATTTATCTACATGACACGTAATAAATAAAAGTACCAGACTGGTAGAACTAACCTTCTTGAATGTTTAACAGACATACTTTGAGGCCTATACTAATTTGGTCAGAGGGACATAAAGGACAGTTTTTGCTCCTTGCCCTCCTAGGTAGAGTAGTTCCACGGGCCTATTATCATCTCTCAAAATGTCCTGTAATTGTGGTGGGTCAACTGTCCTTTTGATCAAGGAGGCCGAGGAGACCCCACCAGATGGACTTGAACCAGTATCCAGTCTTACAAGAGGAGGGTCAACACAGAGAAGTCATTTCCTCCGTGCTTCTAAGCAAAGCCAGCCATTGTCGAGCAGGACCTTTGACTTATCTTCACATAGATGGGACTGGTAAAAGAAAGGAGTCAGGGGCTCCTCCCAAGCCCATGTGACCCCTGAGGAACAGATCCTCAAAGGACCTTAAGAGTAAAAACAAATTGGTTTATCTGGGCCAACTGTATGGCCTTAAA
>NW_008330777.1:6644627-6644913 GCF_000622305.1 Nannospalax galili
CCCATGCAAATGCAGGCAAACAGTAACCCAGCATAGAACTGGGAAAATGAACAGCAGACCCCCACAATCTTATCTGAAGGAATGTTGGCAACTGATTGCTGCTAGATGAAGAAGAGCTGATCTTCCTTAAACAAGGGACTCTAGATAGGCTGACTAGACTCAGTACACAGACTTGCACTGGGGAGTAGCTGGGAATACTGACACAGTGGGCCTTAACAGGGATGACAGAGTATTGGGGCTCCAGTGTGTGTGTGTGTGTGTGTGTGTGTGTGTGTGTGTGTGTGTG
>NW_008330777.1:6645013-6646438 GCF_000622305.1 Nannospalax galili
GGGGATTGAAGGAAGCTGAGTGTGGTAGTGCAAGCACTCTAGTGGCAGAGGCAGGTAGATCCTGTGAGTTCAAGACAAGGCTGGCATACATAGTGAGTTCCCGGCCAGCCAGGGCTACATAGACCCTGTCTCCCAAAACAAAACAAAAAGAATCTGCAAAAGAAAGAAAGGGGAAAGGGGTTGGATGAAAGGGCTCAGCTGCCCCAAGCCATTAGGTTCCTGGGATGCAACAGGCCTTTCGCATAAACAAAAATTTTACAGGGTGAGTGGAGGGGGCAGGATTAAAAGATTTGCATTCTTTGTCCTAAACAAAAGCTTTATAGTATTTGACAGACAAAACTGAAATTTAATGTTTCTTAAAAATGACTTTAAGTGCAGGCATAATTATTAACTATAGAGTTATGGAGAATAAATCATAGTTTAAATCTCCCTAGAGACTGAAACTGAACACAGAAGTTTTACTGTATCAAAAGTATAGAATTGGGGGCTAGGGAGGTGGCTCAGCAGTTAAGAGCACTGGCTGCTCTTGCAGAAGACCTGAGTTTGGGATTCCAAGCACTCACATGGAAGCTAACAACTGTCCATAAATCCACTTCCAGGGGATCCAACACCTTCTTCTGTCCTCCATGGGCACTGCAGGACACAGGTGCTGGCAAAAATTCATACACATACAAAAACTAAAAATAAAGAAATGACAATATTTTTTAAAATTACAGAATTAATCAATGGTTACAATTGCATGATTATAATGAAGAAGATGTGCTGGATGGTAAGAAAAAGAAGCAGTGAGCCCCTGCACTGGTCTAAAAAGCAGCTTGATGCTAAAAATAACTTGCAATTAGTATTATTTAAATATGTGGCAATTGCAACTTATTAGTATTATTTCTATCTGACCTATGTGAGAAAAGCACTGTAAAATTAGTGAATCTAGATGAATTTTCTAAGCAGACTTATACTTGACTATATATGGCATTCTTTTTAAAAATATACTATTATGTGTATTTTTATGTGTATGCATGTATTGCTTGTGTGCATGTAAGTGCACCCGTGTCGTGCAATACCCATGGAGGACAGAAGAGGCTGTTTGATTCCCTGGAACTGGAGTTACAGACAGTTGTTAGCTGCCATGTGGGTGCTGGGATTCAAACCCAGGTCTTCTGCAAGAATACCCAGTGCTCTTAACTGCTGAGCCATCTCTCCAGCCCCTATATGGCATTCTTATATATCATCAGTTTCATGTGAAATTTATGTCTAACAACAAGATTATTTAAGGCCAGACAATGTGGAGCATGCCTTTAATCCCAGAACTCAAGAGGCAGAGGCAGGGAGATCTCTGTGAGATTGAGGCCAGTTTGGTATACATAATGAGTTCCAGGCCAGCTAGAGGGAAACCCTGTCTCATAAAGAGAGAGAGAGAAAATACAT
>NW_008330777.1:6646507-6680277 GCF_000622305.1 Nannospalax galili
AATACTTTTATTTTGTTTTCCTGTCTAGAAATTTTGTAAAAGAAATTTGCCTTAGATTACTGCTAAAATGACCCTAATTTCCTATAAATTGTTTCTATCAGAATACAAATCCAGGCCCTCATGAAGCAAAATATTATCATTCAAATAAAGCAGCCAACTTTGATAGATTCTTTTTAGAATTCATGGCTTCTTTTTAACTATTAGAACTCAGTGTGCATAATCAACAAAACAAAACAAAATAAAAGTATTCCATAATTTTGCCATATATTGACAGTGTACCTCAAGACTGTAATTTATTTTCTGAGGTGTATATTGCATTTTCAGTTCATTTGATTGTTGCTTTTCTTGTTGTTGGTTCCAAAAAAAACCAGATCTAAATAGTCAAGCACTGATCATGTGAGAGAGAAGAGAGCAGGCAGACTCCATTCCACGCCAACTGACAAATAAGCCAATTGCAATTGTTTAGTGATTATCTCATGTGTCAAATATCAGCTCATGGTAATAAATGCCAATTTGTTCATTATGGCTGATTATACCTTGGGATGAAGCTGAAATAAAGAATACGAAATATCCTCCAAGGTCTTGACATTAAATTTCAATCTTTAATTTTCCTAAAGTAATCCTATTGCTGACTCGGGTTTACATTGTTCTTTTCATGTTGACAAATTAAATGTACAAAGAAATCAGAATCTGACATCCCCTTCATGTCTTCTTAGAGCATTTAATGCTAAAATAATGCCAAGAATGTTGGAGGTTAAAACCAAATAAAAAATTAATGACTGACTCCATCAAGTAAAGAATATTCTGCTTCTGAATCACTGCCTGCAGCACTGTTTTACTTTCTATCGTCTTTGCAGTTTGTAACCTAAACTGGTGCTATTCTTTAATGCTGCTTTTTATCTGTGCATTGAAATTTCTAAAACCTTCAAGACAAATGTCATTTTTATTAAGAGTGAAAAAAAATACACACACATAATTCACAGAATCTTCCATAATAAGAAGTTCTTGACTTCATCTGGAGTGGAGTCATAATGGATATTGACAGCTGGCGTAGTACATTTTTTCTTATGGAGCATGAACCATCTAAGCATCCAGTATAAATCTGTCAATGGGCTTATCCAGTGCTTCCTCCACATGAGAGTCCATTCTGTCTCCAGAAGGGGATTTGGTTTCAATTCACTCAAACCATGCTGTTGTCACTGAACTTAGAAGTTCCCTTCCAAACGTTTCCACCTATGAGAACCTTGCGTTTAGGACTGACACTGGTGTTGAGTAGAAAGAGACATGCCTGCTACTGGATGCTAAAAACATACCACAGAGACACAAAAAGAACATTTAAAAATAGCAAAGCGTGGTGGTGCACACCTGTAGTCCCAGCACTTGGGAGGCAGAGGCAGGCGGATCTCTGTTAGTTCAAGGCCAGCCTGGTCTACATAGTGAGTTCCAGGACAGCTGGGGCTTACAGGGAGACCCTGCTTAAAAAAGACCAAAAGGAAAAAAAAAAAAAAGAAAGAAAAAGAATAGCAGACTAGTACTAGTGAGAAGAATTAATACATTGGGAATATGTATTCATTTCTTTGTGTTTTTTTTTCATGGGTTCTTGTATAGCTCAGGATGGCCTTAAACTCTCTATGTAGCTAAGACTGGCTTTGACCATCTTGCCTCAGGTTCCGGGTGCTAGAATTATATGGTTCAGTGCTATGGCTCTTGATGAATTCCTGAATATTTTAAACAGAACTATTTGGATGTGTTGTGCTGGATTGGGTTGGGTTTGAAGACTGTCTTGCCATGCAGCCTAGAAGGTCTCATGATCACAATCCCCTTACCCAGCCCCAGGGTGCCGGGATAATAGGCATGCACCAGAATGCTTGGCTCTAAGTATAATTTTTCATCAATAGAATCTTTAAGAACTCAAAACTTATTTTGTCCTTTTAAGGATGTTTAAGGACATTTAAAGAAAATGTCTAAGAATGTTAACTATGTTCATATATCCCACCTATCAATGAATACTTGTCACCTACATGTATATGCACAAAATACATTTAATGGCATGTTGATTTTATTAGCTGATCCTATTCTGTTGGACGTTTTAAAGGAGCAAATTAAGCTTAAAATATATCGTGAATTTGAAGAAGACTTCAGATTTATAGAAAAGTAGCAAAAATCGAGCTCCCATCTACCCTCCATTTCCTCATGTTCTATCTTGCATTCCTTTGATGCATTTGTCAAAACTAAGAAAGCTACATTGGTATATTAACATTAACTCAAGACTTTGAGTTTTAATAGTTTTTCAATAACCTCTTTTTCTGTGTCATGATATAATCAAGAAAATCACATTGTGTAAGCTGTTTTATAATGTTTTTTACATTGCTGTTTTATAAAGTTTTATATTTCTTAATTCAGAGTCCTGTTTTGCTTCCCTCTAAGCATTTCATGTAACTGCGCTCACTTGAGAGTTGCTTCCCAGTGCCAATGTGCCATGCTTCCCATCCTCTCTACTCCACGCAAGATCTCTAAAGACATCCCCTTCATTATTTATGACACCATATATTAAAGTAACTGAAAATATTTAAAATAATGCTTACTTTGTGTAGAGTCCATGAACTTCAACCAGATCACATAAATGTGAAATCTGAGTAATAAATTATGATTGATTTAAATTTCTACCCAAAGTATTTTTTCTGAATAGATGCTCATGGAAAATATTATAAAATGTTTTGTAAAAAAAAAAGGTTTCCTATGGGATCTGAAAGTTCTTTAGGTAGATTTTCAATAAGATGCTGAAATAATTTAAATACTTTTTTTCAGATTGTTAGATGATCTTTTTTAAAAAAAATTATCATAGTGATTTGTTGCTCAGGATTACTGTACTCCAAAAGCTATATTTTACACTTCAAATAAATAAATGGTATTTTTCTGATTTGTTCTTTTCCTTGTTGTGTACTCTGCTTTCTGAAGTCTTCAAATTTAAAAAAGATGTTTTATTCTTCAGCCATTAGTAAATGTGCATGAACCATTATATTCAATGAAATAAGCATAATGTGATTGAAGATTAAATAAGGGAATGGATTATGGTTCCATTAAAAACACTAAGATATTCCTGGAAAAGCTACAAAAATATGCTTTTAAGTTAAGGGAAAGCACTTATCAATACTGCCGTTCCCAGTAAGATCACCTGCTGTAATAGAAAGCAGATATGATTCATAAAAAACACGAGGAGGGCATCAGCCATGGTGATGCCTAACTGTCTTCTAGGGAAAACTTCAATTTCTCAAAGGAACTAAAGAAAATTGCAAAGCTTGACACCAGTTCAAGAGATGGCCATGATTCTGATTAAAGATCTAGGCTTAATGAGCCAGTGTAAAGGTTTGGAATTAAGCTAACATAGCTTATTGTACATGGATGATCCCTGATGGTCTGTAGTCTTAAGTTGTTCTTCCCAGACAGTAGGGTTTTTTTTTCAATATTTTAATTAACTGCTGAGCTCTTAAGTATTAGGAGATTTTGCTGAAAAAAAATTATTTTTATTCCAACATGTCACAAAGAATAGATGTCACTAGCCTCTTTTTAATTGGTCAGGTCTATAGGAGCTACGCAATCCCTGCCATACCCAGTGGACCCTGACAGCCCAGCTACCCATGATCATCCTTCCCTATGCAGTTGTTTTCTTATAAAGCGACTTTGTGTCCAGGGTGCTATAAAACTGGGTTTTTCCTAGTTTCCTTTTGGAGGGGCTAGGGAGACTGCTCAGAGGGTAAAGGTGCTGGCTGGCAAGCCGGATAACCTGAATGCTATCTCTGGAACCAACATGATGGAAGGAGAAAACAGACTTCTTGCAAGTTTTTCTCTGACTTCCACAAATATGCTGTAGTACATACCCACATTCATACATACATGCATATCATGTGCATGCACACACACAGAGGGAAGAGAGGAGAGAGAAAGAGAGAGAGAGAGAGAGAGAGGAAAGAAGAGGAAGAGGAGGAGGAGGAAATATTTTGAGTGGAAGAAGGAACTATCATTCTAAAAAGGATGAGAGTGACAGGGCTTTGGGGGTTTTGGTTCCTTTGTTTTTGTGTGTGTGTTTGTCATCTATATTGTTTTTGAATAATATTTTAATTAATTATTTGAGAATTTCATAGTCACCATTCCCCCATCTCTCAAATCCACCCCACATCCCTACCCTTCTCAATTTTTAAGCCTATCAAGTTCAATTTGTGTTGCTCGTATACTCTTGCGCATGAATCCATCCCCTGAAATGTGATCAACCTGCCAGGGCTCACACCCTAAAGACTGAAGGTGACGGTTTTTAGTCATTGATGTTCCTGACATTTGTGTGCACATTTGTAATTAGGTGTCATAATGTGCTTCAGAAGGCCGTATCCAACTCCTGTGACTTTCAGCTGGAGCTGAGATACAAGGCCAAAAATATGATTTTCCCCTTAAATTGCTTTTACAGACTCAGGAGCTAAGCTTCCCTATTCAAATTCCTATGCTACTACCTTGAGAAGTAACTACCGCATGATTTACTCAGCCATAAAAGGCAGGCAAAACAGTCTTTACTTCCTAGAATTGCATTATATAAATTAATTAGTAGAAGGCCCTGAAAATAGTATCTGGTTTGTATAATGTATCACATATGTCTTAGCTACTATTAGCTATTTGTTTTCTGTTGTGCTTATGTGCCGTTTAGCATATATTTCTCTTATTGCCTTTTATTCTGTGACTGGTAAAACAAACATGTGGCAATAGTGTCCAACCAGCACCCCAGTTTGCACTTCCAATGGTCTGTACTTGTTCTAGGGTCTGGTGGTGTATTTACAAATTGAAGGATGTAGTTCTATGAATTGAATACATTAGAGTATCCATTCAGAAATACAGGGCCGAGACCTTAGAGATCACCCATTCCAGGAGTTGGCAAACTTTTCTGAGTCAGACTGTAAATATTTTGGTTTTGTGGCTACATGGCTTCTCTGTGGCAGCACAGAAGCAGCTGCAGGCTAGGTTGAGTGAATGGGCATGGCTGTGCCACAATAGCCACAATAGCCTGAAACCTGAATGCCATATTCAAGGAACATGCCATTCAGGGAAGCACATTCTTCTTTTCATTGTTTACACTCACTTGTAAAAACTATTCATAAGCGATTTTTTTTTTTATCATCTTCACAAAACCTCAACCCTGGGCCATAAAAAACAGGTGGAGGATTTCACCTAGGAATTCCATCTGGGAATTTTTGCTGAACAATGAAGCCACCTGGGCCCTACTTTAAACATACTGAATAAAAATGTCTTGGGTGGCAGGGCAATGGAATCTATGCATTGAATATGCACATGAACCCGGCTGGTGTGTTTCTAGGGACAACACTTTGAGAAATAACTCGAGGCTTTTGAATAAGTATAGCGACTTGCCGTCCCTCCTGACAGATCTAAAAATGATTGCTGAAGGCTGAGAAGTGAGCAGTACCACATTACAGAAGTGAATGGGGTCACTTGGGACATAAATGACTTACATTTGATTTTTACATTTTATTGTTGTTATTGAGGTTTTTGTCAAGAAAATCATTCATTTCTTCTACTCTCCCTGAGGGATGTCATAGCACTTTGAAATTACTCTAAACTAGCTACATGATGAAGAAATCTTACTTTATGATTTTGTAAATGTAAGAACATTTACGTGTTTTATTGGCACATTCTTTGTAGTGACCAAAAGATATAATAAACTCTGGAAACAACCTCTTTGTTCTGGTGTACAAATTCTGTTGCATCTTTACTTAAAATATGATGCTGCTCTTGAAGTATAAGGAAGAGTGTGAGCTACAGCATGCCTTGGAAAAGGACCATCACATACTGATAACAATAGAAGCAAAATAAAAGGCAGACTAACATGTACAATATTTTTAAAAGAAACACAGTTAAAGTATTGGTTGTTTTGGAAAGATAAGAATGGGGAAGGGGAAAGATTATATATCTACTGTTTGATGTTTTAAAATATAAATGTTTTTAAATGCAAATTGGAAAAAATCCTCAAATGGACTTCATAGGCTATTAGGGACAAGAATTTATCTTTTTAACAAGGAAGTGAAGTCAGCTCAGACCCAGGCAAACTAGGAAGAATGTTTATTTATTTACTTATTACTTATTATCTGAAACAGGGTCTTACTATGTACCCCCAGCTGGCCTGGAACTCACTATGTACACCATCCAGGAGGGTCTCAATCTCACAGCCTGCCCCTGCCACTGGAGTGCTGGGATAACCATGCCTAGAGGGAAGATCTAAGTTTTTAAAGATTTTTTTGAAGATTTACTTTATAAATTGAATCTGGCTGCAAAATCACATAATCATCATCTTTCTTTCTTGACGCAGGTCAGCAGTTTGAGTCTTTGCAGTGCAATTACATTTACATAAATTTCATCTGAAGTTAGGTAAAAGCTTCACTTTGAGTAAGTCCCAGCTTTGACTAAACAAGCTGAAAAGAACTCCACTATAGGTTTGTGGTCTTTATTGTCAACAGCGAGTATAAATTTAACAAGCAGGCTTTGGTTTGTTCCATTACAGAAAGTTTCTTGGAAATATAATCCATTTAAATAATTGCTAATTATACAGTTTCTATTCGACTTCCACTTTGCCCTAGTATTTTTTTCAGCAACAGATTTTGAAAAAATTGTGGAGAACACTATTATCAAACGCTCTTCAAAATTATTCTCTCATTTGGGTACAACTGTCATTCCCATGTAATTACGCTTGAGCACTGGAAAACTAATGCTTCCTTAAATAGAGAAAAATAGATGAGTTTAATACATTCATGAAATAATCCAAAATTAGATATATTCAAGTTCAAAGTGAAAATTTCAAGAAAAAAAAGGGATTTCATTCTCTAATTGCAATTTATCCCTTTGTTCACATACCATTTGTTGTCTGTTTACTGTGTCAGAACCTGTGCTAGCAAATATGCATGTGCCATCCCCTGAAGCAATCAGTTCACATTGTTTTTATTCATTAGAAAAAAATAAGCTTTGAAGAGTTAGTTAACACATAGGCACACACTCATAAATACACAAGCAGTGATTTCACTCAGGTCTATGTACGAATTTACCAAACATTATAGTAACACAATGTCAGGAGCTCATCTAGGTACTTGACAAATGTTAATGTGTTGAATCTACATAACTGCAGAGGTCTGATCTTTTGTATGTTTCATTTTACAAAAGAGTTCATTGAGAGAGAAGGAGGCTAAGTAAATGGCAGAGCCAGAATTCAACCCTAGGTAGCCAGAATACAGTCTTTGATTTGAGCCACATCACTAGATGGTCTTTTGTATTCCTATATATGTATATGTTTGCATGTATATTCATGTATGTGCAGGAACACATTGGGGGTTGTATGCACACAGGTGGGTGTGTGTGGAAGCCAGAAGTCAAGCTTGGGGTGTTGTTTCTCAGGAGCTGTTCAGCTTGTTCTTTGGTTCAGGGTCTGTCATTGGCTTGCTCACTCATTAGCTTAGCCCAGCTGGCCAGCAAGCCCCAGGAGCCCACCTGTCTCTGCCTGTCCAATGCTAGGATTACAAGCACATACACCACATTAAGCTTTTCTATGAGTATTCTGGGGGTTGAATTCAGATGCTCATGCTTGTAAGTCAAGCACTTTACTGACTAAGCTAGCACCCTAGCCCTAGGTCTTTTCCATCCTAATTGTTTTCAGGCACTGGTTTACTAGGGAAGGCAGAGTTGGACAAATAGATTGAGCAGAGTTCTAGAGCCAACAGCAGCCAGCTATTGCATTTATGTTATATGACACTATTTCTGGTGAGACATGAGCAAACATCCACTTTCCCCAGATAGGGAACCAACAACAATCCAAAGTAAGTGTACCATCAAAGTTTAACTTGCTGAGCCCAAGAGATTTTATTGGGGTCACTTACAGTAATATGGGCAAGGGGTCACTTATCAGAGCAGAAATGACTCAAAGACAGCTGCATCACTGAAGCCTACCCCAGTATGGGTGACAGTTTAGGAAAGCAGAAAACTTGGAGTGCACTGCACAGCCTGAAGGCAGCTCAATAATGTCCTGTCCAGGTGGCTCAGTTCATCTGAGTCTCTTCAGGCAGCTCAGCTTATCTGAATGTCTCTCAGCAATCTTTGCTATTTATATAAACTTCAGGATGGAAGGGCCTCATGAATCTTGTCTGTTTCAGGGACTTCCTGAAGCTATTGAGTTTTTTACTTTCCTTTAGAAATCCCTGTCGCTTACCTCCCAACAGTTTAGGAATTTATAATACTACAAATGTCAGGCATTTACCTTCAGATATGCTAGTCTTAATAACCATCTTTATTAATTCCTTGAAAATTTCATACAACACATTTTTAACATATTTTCCCTTAACTCCTCCCAGATCCATCCCCACTTCTCTGCCCACAACTTCATATCCTCTGTTTTCATTTTTTTTATTTTTTATTTTATTTATGTGTATGAGTATTATGCCTGCATGTATGTAGGTGCACCTGTGTTGTGCAGTGCTTACAGAGGATAGAAGAGAGCATTGGATCCATAGGATCTGGAGTTAGAGATGGATGCTGGGATTTGATCTGGGGTCTTCTACAAGAGCAATCAATGCTCTTAACTGCTGAGCCATCTTTTCTAAAATTTAATAACTTGTCAAATCTGATTTATGCTGTTCATATACTTCTGGGTATGGAACCATCCACTGGAGCATGGTCAACCTAATAGGAGCCACATACTTAAAGAAAAGTGACTCACCCTTACCCAGAAGCCATCAATTGTCCACAGCTCCTCAGTTAGGGGTAGGGATTATGAAGCCCTTCCCACTCCATCCTAGAATGTTGACTGACTTGTCTTGTGTGGGTCTTGGGTAGGCAGCCACAGCTGCTATGAGTTCGTGAGTATAGCAGTCCTGTCATGTCCAGAACACACTGTTTTGCTCTAGTCCTCCCTCATTTCTGGCTCTCACAATCTTTCCACGCCTTTTTTTTTTGTTAGTCCTTGAGCCTTAGGGAGAGTCTGTGAATATAGATGTCCCATTTGTTGCTGAGCAATCTATAGTAACTTATTCTCTGTACGTTGACCAGCTGTGAATTTCTATGTTAACTACTATCCAATACAGAAAGAAACTTCTCTGATGAGGTCTGAGAGCTGCAGTAATCTATGGATAGAGTGATACAAGTTTATAGAGCAGTTTGATACTATCTCCATTTAGCAAAAAATAGTAGTAGGTTTACTCCTGGGGAAGTGGGCTCCCCAAACATGAGTGCTTAGCCATATTTGCAGTACGTGGCATGTGCTTCCTCCTGTGGAACAGGCCTTAAATCCAATAAGAAAGCAGTTAGTTACTCCCATAACATTCATGCCACTTTTGCACCCAGGGACATATCTTTCTATGCTGGTCACTATTGCAGTTCACAGGATTCACAGCTAGATAAGACTGTTGATGATATTTTCCCCAGCATCTTCTAGTAGCACCTTCCAGTACTATAAAAGCTAACCAGCAGGGAAGAAACTTCCTGGTCAGTATTGACTTGATTTCTCCATGTCCTGTGACCAGTGTGTGTCTTCAGCACACTGGTGAAATTCTGGTGGGCCACCAGGAGCAACGACAATAGGCTGTATTGTTTGGTGGGTTTCTAGGACACCTTTGACCAACAGCTTGAGGTATCCAGCAATTGCACTGGACTTTTTATTTGGCAACCTATGGCCCCTGGGATGATCATAATACCCTGTGTAGATGGCTCCAATTAAACTCTTTTATATGAATATGTATATATATACATATATATTCATATGTGTCTATAAAATTTTAGGAAGCTTATAAAATAGTAGGTTTCCATATGGCTTTTTCAAGCATATTTATAATTAGTTATCCTTACCCCAACCCAGTCCTCTGCCCTATCTCTCATCCCTTGCTCTATAATCTTTCCAGGATCAAAAAGACCCGGAACCCTAGCTTTAAATATTTTTGTATTTGTTAGCTTAATACAGACATTCAGTCTTTTCAGGGAGAAGTTATTGGAAATGAGTAAGTGTTTCCTAGTTCAACCACTAAAAACCATACTTTCATTTATTTACTTGTAGAGGGGGCATGAACAGACCATGTGGAGATCAGAGGAAAACTTACAGGAATTAGTTCTTTCTTTTCATCATGTACGTTCTAGGGATTCAGGTTGCAAAGCTTGGCAGCAGTTTTTACCCACTGAGCCATCTCACTAGCCCACCATTCAACTACTGTATTTTATTGACAAAATACTCCTATGAAGACACAACTGTGAGGACTAGAGCAGTTAAGAGTACTTACTGTTCTTGCTGAGGACCCAGGCTCCATTCCCAGCACTCATATCAGGTGACTCACAACCATCTGTAGCTCCATTTCCACTGGATCTGGTGCCCTCTGTCCTCTGAGGGTACTTGCATACATGGGGTACACATAAACTTATGTAGGCACACACACACACAAATAAAAATGAATAAAAATCTTTTTCTAAAAAAATATTTTTATAGCACTTCCACCAGGAAAAGAGCTATAGTGTATTTTACATGTGCTTGAAGCTTTCCTCCAAGTACTGATCACTGCTAGACATTCAAAGCAGAGGGGGAAGCAAATGGTTCTCCTGTGGGACAGCACTCATCAGCTTGTAGGAGTGCAGGAACATCTCTGAATATAGGTGTTAACACGGGTGTGAAGTCTCGCTTTGAAAGTGTTAGGGCATGAAATAGAAATTACAGGTGCAGTAGCAATGGCAAAATAGCTGTGACATCCCCTGTAAGCAACAGGAAAAATAATTTGACATTATATTTAAGCATTAACACATTAACACACAGAAGCACCATAGAACAGGAACAACCAGCTTAGAACACGATGGGAGAAACAAGCTAAGGCCAGAGTGCAAATCATACCAGAAGCCAGTCTAATAACACTATGGCTTCGGCCATGGGAATCTGGACATGAAATTTGTCCCTCAGCCTTCGATATTGTACTGTTTTTGCATGGCCCTCTGAGATATGTTTCCTGTGAAGAGTGACTTTCAGAATAGCAACTCCTTGATATTAATCATGATCAGAATTTTTCCATTTAACTTTTCTTAAAATATGCAATTTATCAAAATCAAGTACAAATGAATATGATCCCATGGTGATTCCACATTGAAACACATGCTGTGTGGAAACCTCAGGATGCACAAGGCCCTACATATCCAAGGATGTTTGCTGAAGAATGATTTTCCTATTGAGTTCTTTTACCAGTAGATGAAGTGAAGATTTTCAAAACTCTTTAAAACAATTGAAAACAAACATTGCAGTCTTTCTAAATAGGAAGAGAGATTCCAAGCCTATCCAAAAGCCATGAAACACTGGGCTAGAATGAATAGAATAGAGTCTAACATGTTAAATTATTTCTTCAGTTTTTTTTTAAAAATCACCCACTGTATAAGTAGAGGATGGAACAGAGTTGGCTTCTGAGTGTATTTCCTATGAAAATCACTAGAGGGGTTTGAGTTGACCACAAACCTAATATGCATGTTACATGACAGCTGAATGAACTCTGCTCTTCAGTTACATCTGGGTCTAGTGTTCAGCTAAAGGAAGACATAACTGTCTTCTAGCATTAAGTGAAGAGGGAAAAATCTTAAAACCATGGAATTCCAGCTAAGCATGAGCTGTATTCCTCCAGGAGATAAAACATGAGCAAATGGATAGAAACTCCATGAATATGGATTTTGTTTTAGTTCAGAAAGAACTTTCCAACATCCATAGGTTTCCAATAGTTTAATGAGGTAGTGAGTTACTGCTGGAAGTAATCAGGAAGAAAGTGACAGCTTTCTAATTATTCTCGATTGGTGAGAGGTTTTTAAATAGCTTACATTTTCTTGATATTATTTTACATTTAAAAAATTTTATTCCTTTAATAAGAAAATAGACCTGCAGCCTGCAGAAAGAATACTCACAGCATTGGGAACATAATATAGTCAAGATCCTTTAACTGACCTTAGTCAGAAGCCATGGGAACTAGGGAAAAGAATAATCCCATTGAGCAGTACTGAAGGAGAAGAGAGAGAGAGACAAAGACAAGGTTATTTTAAATTATGTCCCATCCAGTTCAAGTACAGGATGAGGCAAATCTGACTGGGGAGAATATTTCCTAAGAAAATAACTTGAAGGTCTGAGTTGACGACAAACCTAAAATCCCTATTCTAGAATAGCATGCATTATGTATAATTATAAAAATTACCTTATTTCTTTCTCCTTTTCTTCAGTATTTCTCAGTGGGGTTATCCCTTTCCTTTTTGGATGAAACTTGGACCAACCTGTGACTTAACTCCATACACTTCCATAGTAGTCTTACTGTCACTTTAAATTGCAAGTGATCTAATTTATCATGTGAAGCATCTGTTATTGTATTATAGTCAAGAGTCTGAGTCTGATGGACAGTGAAAATGCTCCTGTCTCCCCATTCCCACTGCCTGGATCCTGTCTTTGGGTACAGGGGAAACAGTGATAGGAAAAGCCTCAAGGAGAGAACAGTAGGTACAGAGGCAAAATTTTCTCCCATGAGCTCTTTTGTAAGGTGGCAGAAGATTCTTTAGGGAAGGAACTTGGGGTGAAGTGATTGGCACTGACTTGCTCTCTCATGGGAGCCTTCTGATTTCTGGAAACTTCCCCTCAGGCAAGAGTGGAGCACTGGCTGCTTTCTACTAGCCTCCTTCACTTCCTGAGTTGGCTAATAAACCTTTTCTCCCACTTTTGCAGTCCTAGAGATTGAACCCAGAGCCTCACACATGCTAGGCCACCACGCCACCACTGAACCACATTCACAGTCCTGTCCCAGTAGCTTGTGCTTTCAGTTTCTATTCTCTGGCAGGAGCCCTTTAGCAAACAATCCCAACCCAGGTGTGGTACACTCTTGTAATCTCATTTTGGGAGGTAGAGGCAGGAGGATCAGAAGATCAAGCTCAATATGGGCTACAATAGAAAGTTCAAAGCCAGCCAGGGCTATATGAGACAAAACAGTGGCCGTTTCGTTCCAGAGCATCTCTGCTATCATGGGCTGCTTTTTGTTCTCAGGTATGAATAGACCACAGGCAATGAAGCCAGGAACAACTGTCACACTCTGGTCTCAGTGGAGCTCTATCACACCTCAGCTAACATGGAGAGACAGCATCTCCATATCCCGCCACAAGGGAATGTGAGAGTCCATATGTCATTTGCATGTCTTGACAAATCTTCCCTAAATCCTGACTCAGCTTGTTTTTTTATAATCACATCACATCTAGGTAAAAGGACCCCTAAAAAGTCTCATAAAAATAGCCAGCTAGAGCATTGTCTTTTAAATTGCATTTGGGGCCAGACCAGGTGTGGTAGTGCACACCTATAATCTAAACACTTGGGAGGCTGAAGCAAGAGAACCAAGAGTTTGAGGCCAGCCTGGGCTACAGAGTGAGACCCTGTCTCCAAAAACAAACCAGACTAGAGAAATAGCTCAGTGGTTAAGAACACTCATTGCTCTTGCAGAGGACCCAAGCTCAGCTCCCAGTACCTATGTAGGGTGACTCTCAACTGCTTATAACTCCAGCTCCAGGGGATCCACCTTCCTCTTCTGGCCATGGCCAGCTGCAGTCATATCTTACAGACCCCTACACAAATACATACACACACATAATTAGAAATAAAATTTTTAAGAAAAAAAAAACAAGAAAAAATGCATTTTGTAGTATGTTTGTATTTATTTTATCTTGATGTAGTGGTCTAAAATCCAATGGAGCATTTCTATTATACTCATTTAGTTTCCACAACAAACCAGTTTTTTAGATAGGGAAACTGAGGCACAGCACAAATAATTGTCTTAAACCATATTCTTACAGCTTGTAACTTGCAAGACATGGTATGAATCTATGTATGTTCTCTGTACTCTACACCATACTGTATTTGGGTAGCTGACTTCAGTGTACAACAGAATCAAATGATGTGTATAATTTTCTTTGGAAGCCAGTGGTACAGGAGTGGGTAGGGTATTGCTGTTGTACAGCTGAAACCAGGTCTAAATTTCCCAACATTGCATTTTAGTGAACGGCAACTTTGTAGATTGTCATATCCTTAGGTATGCAGAAATACAGCTGCTGCTTGTGTGTTATTCTGCCAATTACCTGCTATAAAACAAATTATTGTCATTAGCATTTGTTGAGCACTTACTAAGTTACTAAGTGCCATGCACTATTCTAAGTACTTTATCCGAATGCTCTCTTTTCCACAGTAACAACACTAGGGCAGCATTTTTTCCTTTACAGATGGAGAAAGAGTGGCCTAGGATGAACCACTGGGAGAAAATCGAAAAAAACGGATGACCAGCCTTCCTGCTCTTGTTCGGCCATTTGCTAACATTCAGAATGGTGATGCAGTCATTGTGCTCCTTAGGGACATTTTTCTCATCTATAAAATGGGAAGAATAGTCACACTATTTGCTTCACAAGTCCTTGTAAGAGTCAACAAACAAACAAACAAACAGGTGGATAAGAACTTTCAAAACTCATGAAGACCATCCAGATTTAAGGAATCACAGCATCTATGCCATTTCAACATGGCTGTCCATTAAAGGTGTCTGTGGTCCCTACAACTGGAAACTGACCGGTCACTGAAAGGACAAGGACTTCAAAGGTGCTACCTGGTGAAGAGCTACTGACATGCACTGCATTTACTTCCTGAAAACTGTTACAGAAAGAAAGCAAGCTTAAAGGTTTTTTGTTTGTTTGTTTGTTTTCTTTATTTTAAGTAAGAAACTTAAAAATAGTGTTGCATTGCTGAAGCAGGACCAAGCTGAGAACCCTTTGGGAAACTTTTGCTGCTCTTTATAACTGTTAGGCTTGAAAATGAGAGCCAGGTGGAGAGAAAAGGCAATGGAGAGAGAGAGAGAGAGAGAGAGAGAGAGAGAGAGAGAGATGCAAACTGGGGGGAAACTCGCTTAAGGACACAGAAGAGTATGCTTAAACTACTCCGACCTGACCAGAGATTCTTTAAGTTACAACACACTTACAAAACACCGCTACTTCATTCCATAGTTCAGGAAAGAAAGACGGGAAACTTTCTTTTCTCTTTTCTAACAAGACATAACAAAAGCAGAGATGATGTAATTAATGAAAAAAAGATGGTCATTTGAAACAGTGAAGGCTCTGAACAACAGAACAGAATGGAAATGAAGTCCACGTTTAGAGACAATTCATTATTTATCAGTTGTACTTTCTATGCATACCAGGCTCTGCTAATATTGCTGTCTCCAGGGAGAATACCAAACCAGTTGGTAAGCAATACAAGCATGAACAGTATGATATAAGCGTGGAGCACATAGTTCATTCCTTGAATATCAATTAGCATAGCCCATCCAACATGAACACTGTTACAAGTGAATTCTTCAACTTAATGGATCTGTTTTCAAATTCCCTTTAATGGTCCTTCTGTGACCATAAGACCTACTTTTCCAGACATCCTAAGTGAAAACCATTATGGACAATGCATATAGAATCCCTTAAGGATAGCATATGGAGAAGAGAATGTGAGTTGCCAAATTTAGCAGCTTGGGAGAGAGTGTTTTTGAGTTAAACTTGAACTCTATGGGGATTACAGTCCATTTACAACTGGCAAAACATATCTTCCCAATTCTGAAAGATAAATCCCACTGATATACATTTGGATTTCACAAGGTTTTTCTCACAAACGATGAGAAAAAAAAAAATCCACCAAATGCAAAGCATTGGTTTTTTTTTGTTGTTGTTTGTTTTTTAACTATGTTGGAGTTAGGGAAAGTCACATTATTTTGGCAGTGCTCTTACCATTCGATGGGGAGCATTCTAAGTATTGTACCAGCTCTGACTTCAGGAAGCTGAAATCTGAAGCTTCAGTTCCTGAGACCGTAGGGTAAGTTGTGTGAAAATTAAGAAAGTGAAGGGCAGGCAAAGCATGACTATAAGCTTGAGGATTTTGTCTTTGTTGTTGTTGAGACAGGGTCTCCCTGTTACCCCAGCTGGCCTGGAACACACTTTGCAGACCAGCTTGGTCTGGAGTTCACAGAGCTCCTCCTGCCTCTGTCTTCTGAGCACCGAGATTAAAGGTCTATGACACCACACCTGGAATGCTTGAAAATTTTTGTGTGTAGTCTTTTTGAGACAGAGTCTCCCTATAGCTCCAGCTGACCTGGATTCATGATGTAGACCAGGCTGGTCTCGAACTCACAAAGACCTACATGTCTCTGCCTCCCAAGTGCTAGGATTAAAGGTGTGCACCACCATGCCTGGCAAAGGCTTGAAGATTTTTTTAAATGGGAAAAATTTCAAAAGCATTGGAGTGGTGAACTTGAATATTCTCAAGTTTTTCTTTTGCTAAATAAGATTGGTATGAATTCTAAATTTTTTTTTTTTTTTGGTCTTTTGGTCTCCCTGTAGCTCCAGCTGGCCTGGATTTGATATGGAGGTCAGGCTGGCCTCGAACTCACAGAAATCCGTCTGCCTCTGCCTCCCTAGTGCTGGGATTAAAGGCATGTGCCACCACACCCAGCATAAATTCTATTTTTTAAAATAAAATTTGCTTTTATTCTAATTCCTTTCATTTAAAAATATTTTGTGTGTGTATGTGTGTTACATGTGTCTACATATGTTTATGTGTGTGTGCGTGCACCTGTCCATGTAGGCGCATGTGTGTTTGTGAGCATGAGGGGACCGGAAGTCAATGCCAGGTATCTTCTTCTATCCCTTTCCACCTTGTTTTTGAGACAGCGTCTCTCACTGAACCCAGAGTTTATCTACTGACTAGACTGGCTGGCCAGTGAGCTCTGTGGATCTACTTATTTCCAACTCCCAAGCATCAGCGTTATAGAAGGCCACTATCCTGTCTAGCATTTACACAGCTGCTGGGAGTCCGACTCATGTTCTCATGCTTGCACAGCAGTTGTTTTACCAACTGAGCCATCTCCCCAGTGCCTCAAAAGGTCATTGACAGCATAAACATAGTATAAATTACAGGTACTTAAATTTAACGTACTTAGCTGCATGAAACACTCTCTTCATTTATCTTAGCGCTCTAATTGCACTATGGAGCAGTGAAAATATCATGACAAACCAAAGCTTGTCTGTAGATGTGCAACTAGAAGACATTGGCTTGACTCACTTTGCCACGATGGACTATTTCTGTACCCTGACCAACTATTAAAATCTAATTCAAAAGCAAATACCTGTAGCCTAGGACAAAAATGAAATTTGTTTTAGGGAATATTTACTGAAGAAGGATATTTTATTCTGTAGGTACTCAATAAATTATGTAGAATGTATCTTATGATAAATATCTAGTAATAAGAGATCTAGGAGTGGAGACTGAAGAACCTTTGTAATTTAGAAATTTTAATATTTTAAAAGGCATTTGGCCTATTGTGGAAAGGTAATTATTTAAGCTAGTTGAGTGGTTTTGCAATGACAATCAAATAAAGAAGTCAAGTTTTACCCTGTCTGAAACTTTGAAAATGTGTATTTGGGGAATCTACATTCACCTACACTCTGTTCCGCTGTTATCCATTTGGAAATTAATATTGGCTGCCCTAACACTTTTGAGAAAACTATTTGTGCTGGGCATGGTAGCTTCCACCTGTAATCCCAGCACTTGAATGACTGAGGCAGGAGGGTTGCCATGAATTCAAAGCCAGTCTGAGCCACAGAGTAAGACCCTGTCTCAACAAACCAAAGAAAGCAAAACAGGGACTGGTTAAGTCTTCCCTTTGCCAAGACTTACAGACAGTCTTCTGGAACATTCAGTTATTTGAGGGCATAGAAATTTTATTTAACCTTTGTTTATTTTTGTCTCCTTATCCTGTTACTCTGAAAGTCTATGCAAGCTTAAATTCCACTTACCTGAACTAAGCCTAAAATCCCAAGCCAGGTACCCCACATATCAAAAGCTTACATTTTTCTCACAACTAGGGCTCTTGGTTATTATGCCCATATTTATGGTTATTATGTCCATAATCCCAGCTACTTGGGAGGCTGTAGCAGGAGAGTTAAAATTCAAGGCCTGGGTTTGGGGGATGGCTCAGTCAGTGAAGCACTTGCATTGTACGCAGAAAGAACTCAGTTCTATCTGAGAAGCCTTGTAACACTGCCAGGGTATGGTGGCATCCACATGTGTTAGACGGCGTTCCTGAGGTTGTCCTCAGGCCATCACATGAACATATATGTGTTTATACACATGTATAAAATTTTTAAAAAGGCCTGCGCCTAGGCTACAGAGCAGGTTCAAGGCCAACCTGAGCAATTTAGCAAGATCCTATCTAAAAATAAAACTTTACAGAGTGCTGGAGATCTATAACTTAGTAGAGTATTTGGCTAGCATGCACAAGGACTTGAGTTCAAGCCCTAGTACTGGAAAAAAAAAATTTCATCTCATAATAAATCAGTCCAAATCCTGGAAAGCTAGACTAGAGAAAATGCTCATGAAGAGACTCACTTTTTATTGCAATCTTTTATGGAGTACTTGATTCTTTAACAAGTTTATATCCGTTTTGTAATAAGTAATAATCTATGAAGCGTGCTTTACTATTGTAAGAATACTTAATATGAGATCTGCCTTCTTACAGCTTCGAAGTGCATAATATCATTTTATCAACTCTAGGCTCATGTCATAAAGTAGAGCTCAAAAATTCAACTTTTAAAAGTGTAACTTTGGGGGCTGGAGAGATGTCTCACTGTTTGAGAGCACTGGTTGCTCTTGCAAAGGACCCAGGTTTGATTCCCAGCACCCACATGGTGGCTAACCATTATCAGTAACTCCAGTTACATAGGAATCCAACACCTTCTTCTGACCCATATGAGCATTGCATGACACGGGTGTAGTGAGTACATTCAGGCAATACATTCATACACATAAAATAAAAATAATAAATTAAAAAAAAATTTGGTATTTTTTTTGAGACAGGGTCTCCCTGTAGCCCCAGCTGGCCTGAAACTTACTATGTAGACCAGGCTGACCTCGAACTTACAGAGATCTTCCTGCCTCTGCCTCCGCCTCCGAGTGCTGGGACTAAAGGCATGGCCACCATGCCCGCCTATAAATTAAATATTTTAAAAAGCCATAACCTCAAACATTGCTTTTAAATTTGAAATAAATGTTTTATGAACTCTGTAGCAAATATGCATTTTATTCTCAAAAACTAAATAAGCACAGATGGGTATAAGACCCAAAATATATTTCTTGAAGTAAAGGAATTATTGAATATAGAACTTAAAACTGAATTAAAAGAAACAAGACCCTGTTCTCCTAAGCATTTACTTTCCAGCTCTTCCCTGAGCATCTTAAAGAAGAGGCTGCTGCTTGTGAAGTTAAGATCGGTTCAATCACGTCGTCTGATAGCCGGTAGAGGTCGTCACCTACCACTGTCTAAGGTTTCCGAGGGGGCGGGGGGAAGTCCGTTTGATTGGCTAGTAAAATGTACAAAGGGGTCAGAAGTTTTCAATATGAAGCTTTCCTCTTGGAAGCTTTGCCTAATTGAACCAATATTCAAGTCATAGAAAAAAAGCATAAATAAAAATAATGAATACAAGATGTTGGTGCTATACTTCAAAAAACAGAATTTCTTGGAAATTGCATAAAACATCTTTGAGTTGACTTAGTTAATACATATCATTCTTTATGTCAAAATGTTGGAAAGAAAACCTTAAAACGTTATCAAATCCCAACATTGTAAAATTTGTATATTTGTAAAAAATGGTTTGTGGTCTCTTTCAACCACTGTGTGTTTAAAGCACCCCCAAAAGGAAAAAAAAAAAAAAACTCAGATGTTTGTTTTTGCCCTGATTTACTCTGCAACTTCTGTGCTGTGTTTTAGCGATTTATTTTTCTGTACTGGTTTAGTCAACTACACAGTGGGAGTTAACATAGCATAGACCTAATGTGGATTGTGGCTACCACAGTTTACAAAGTATAGTAAAGCTGTTGATATGTAATTATTGCTGTCCATTTTCCCCAGAGAAAGTTTAAAGTTTAATTTATTTCCTCTAAGGCATGATTGAACTGAGAAGAAAAAATTTAATTATCTTTTGGAGGTAGAATTGCTACATATTTCTGAAATAATGAAAGATATGCCCTTTATAAGAGGGAATAAGTTTATGCATGCTAATTCTAGAAAGACCACTTTTGATTCTTGGGTTTTAAATTTTTAAATAGGTAATAGTACTATTATTAAAATTCATTTAATGCTATCTAACATGACAAATCTAAGAACAAACTAATGAAAACTGGGGGACGATGGGGCGGGGTCTTTCTGTATATCCCAGGCTGCACTCAAACTCATGATCTTCCTCTACGAAAGTCCTGAGGGTTGATATGCTAGGTGTGTGCTGCTACCTCACTAAAACTTTTAGTGTTTTGACAAAACTCTGTATTTCAAGCTCATTTACTGGTCTCACGCTGTGACTAATGGCAGCATTTAACATTTTGCAGTTTCAGGGACCTAGTTTCTATTATTTTATAGCTCGATCATCTCTGAGGCTTGAAGTACTTTACCCCACCCAACAGAAGGGGGGAGATAAAAGAAAAAACATACATTTCCCCTTGACCTTTTCTTGAAATGGTACACTTATTTCTGCTTATATCCATTGAAGAAGACCTGCCATGGGAATCACATAAACTCATTGAAAAGGAAACACCAACTTTAATGTGTGATTAGGTATCTTTTGCCATGTCCTAATAACTAAATATTTGTATAGACCCTTCTGCTATACACAAAATGAACTCATTAATCATAGAAGGGCATCAACTCAGAGCTGTATGCAACAACTCCATCAAACTAAAAGTCCAGATTCCCTTATTGATGTCCAATTCTGGTATGACCCCATCTATTCCAGTAATTGAATTTGCTTCCTGAGGTAAATTGCATCATTTACCAAAATTTTAATCATGTCTAGTCGTTTCCTTTGCCATATAACTTTACATTATCCACTCACTGTGAAAAGAAGTGTTGACCTCCAAGCTTTTGACGCTAGGCTTAGACACGTGACTTGTTTTCATCACTGATATTAGCATGAATTGTATAAATGGAAATTTTTCTTTGTATCAGCAGGAAAACATGCTCATGGGAAGTCTACTGAAGGATGGGAGATACATGAAACAGAGCCAGTTGCTTCAGCCAAGGTATCCTAAATTAGTTGACAACTAGCCAATCTCTGGATATAAGCGTGAACTAAGCCAAGACAGAATCTTTTGGCTAACCACCATCTGACTCTAGACATATGAGCAATAAAATGCTTAATGTTGTATGACACTTGGGTTTTTGTAATTGTTTATTATGCAGACTTATCTAGGTGTTAGACAAGTGATATCTTTACCAAACAAAACCATAGACTATTAGAATCTTATTGTTTTGTCTATAGTCAGTATAATATTTAATTCTGTACTTTCCCAAATTTGAATTCAAACTATTGTTAATATACACCAAAATTTAGCTAGAAGAAAATGCTTTATGTATTGTGAAAAATGAAAGAAAATGAACTTTTAATGATATTATAGCAATTTTACTTTCTCAGATCACTTCAGATCTGATTTCATTTTTATCATAAGATTAATAGACTATAGAATATTAATTATTTCTGACTACCAAGTCTCAGTAACTGAATAGCTTGCTCCAATTATAAATGGTTCATAACAGAACAAGATCAAGCATATTAGAATCAATATATTCTAGTGACCAGAATATACTCCCATTGATGAATAGGCCTTTGAGAGAATGAAGAGCCCAGCTATTTTCCATAGATGTTCTGTGGCAAATATAGCAACAACATTCCTTCTCATTACTGGTTATTTTCAAGCATAAACTTTAACAGAAATCTCTGATGCCAGCTTATGACTAATTTCTCTAGTGAAATGCATATTTTCTACTAAAAGGAACTTTAAACTGCAAAGGAATGTTGGGCTGTGCTTCCCTGTTCATTGTAGCATATTTAGCAATTCTTAGTTGGTACCAACTAGATTAAGCTCAGTTATGACAACTAAAAATATCCAGATATTTCCAAATACCATCTCTGGAATGGTATTTGCTGACTCCCCTGTTGGGAAGCAAATACACAGTATTGATTTTTAATTTTTACAATGCAAGAACTGTAACCTAAGGGATGAGTTTTGTAATTTTTGTGTTTTTAAGGAAGTAAACTATATTCATAGAGTTATGAAGGCCAGGGGTCTAGTCTAATTAATGACATTTCTCTCATAACATAATTTTATTTTTTATGTATATGATCTCCTTTACTCTGCTAGTGCAATTATTGAATTTTGGATAATGCATGCAACTTCTAATTCCTCTTCTGGGTGCAGGAAATGACTTGCTGGCCTGAACTGTGGGCTTCTACAGAACCCTCTTCCTCCCTACATAACACCGCAGACATATTTATTCTCTACTGGCTTCTCTTCTTGGCCTCCGTAACTTACCCACAACCTGACTGTGTTTGCCGCTACCCTGAGGCCAGGGCCGAGCGACAGTTTTTGTTTTGTCTGTTTCCTTTGTTTCCTCTGTCTGGTCAGTGCATTTAGGTTCGGTTTTCAATTATTACCAAGATGACATCTTTGACTCAGTCTAAATTTTATCTTCTCCTTTTCTTTCTCCTCTTTAAGCCTTCTTTAAAGCATGTTTTTCCATTCCATAGTTCTAGTCCTTTAAGCATCCACTGTCCCAAGGAAACACCTCCTCAATCTAAGAGCTTTTTTCAACCTCGAATGGAGGCATCTCCTTTTCATTTTGTTACCTACCCAAAGCCTTATTTAGGCATTTGTGAGTCATAATTTAAACCTTAAAAGGCAAATAAGCAGATTTATTTGGAAGTTCCCATTGCTGTTTTGAAGAAAAATATTTTATTAATTCTTTGAGACTTTCATATAGTGTATTTTGATCATAGTCAGTAGATAAACAGAGCTCCTTAACTACACTCCACTCTAGTTTCACAATTGTTTAGCAGTATGTTTATGCTATGATTATCATCCCTCTTTGAACCATGTAAATAACCAAAACAGTATAGCTCCTATCAAAATACAGATTAATAAATTTAGTTCTTTGGAAATGTTATTTCATGTTGATGAATTTGGCAAAACATAATTATTTGATAAGGGTATAAACTACAATGAAAGTTTCACAATTAAAAGCCTCACTATCATTGTGTTCAAAAAGAAAAATGTCAGCTATTTGTATTCAGGAAATTAACTTCTTTCATTACAGTCTATCAAGAATATAATTGGTTAGAAATGATTTTAACTTATAAAAATTACTCTTCTTTGGAGTAAAGCAAATAAAGAGAAAAAACTGAAATCCATAGAATACTGGAAATTATACTCTTCACTTGCTTGAGGGATTGTTATCCAATTGCTTTTAAAATTATTTTGTTTGGCTCAGTGGAAGCATACTTGCCTGATATGTAAAGGCCCTATGTTTGGGACCAAACATAGGACAAAAAATTACTTTGATTAACAAAAAGATGAAAACAGAAGGAAGATTTGAGAAAGGAAGAGATTCAGAAATTTCTCTTGATACAAATAAAACCAGAATTACAAATGAGAATGCAATTTGATGCCGCCATAAATATAGATGGTAGACAGCTTCTACTCAAAAGATCTGTGAAATAAACTGATTTCAAGATCTTTAAAAATGTGCCAAGCATGGTGGGAATGCCTGTAATCTCAGTATTTGGGAGGCAGAAAGAAGAGGATTACCACAAGTTCAAGAGCAGCCTGGGTTACACTGTGTTCTAGGCCAGTCATTAAAAAAAAAAAAAAAATACCCAAAAGCAAAAACACAGCAACAACAAATGAGGCATATGTGCATGACTATCCTGGAACTTCTGAATGTTCCATTTGCATGCAATATAGATCAGTAAGTACCACCTGAATCAAAGTACAAAATGTCAGTTCTAATGTCAAGTTATGTACTTTGTATGATTTCTAATTTCAGTAATTTGCAAGATTAAGAAGATATTTGGGGAGACACAGTCTGCCTGTATAGACCTGGCCAGACTTGAATTTACAGCAACCTTTCTGCATCTGCCTCAATAATTGCTGGGATTTCAGGATGTGCTACCACACTTGACATTGAAGGCAGCATTTTTACACTTTATTGATGTAGAACATGATCCTCTGAGCAAAACAGCTACCATCTTCATCGTATCAGTTGTGACTACTTGCAAGAGTCCATCATGATTGAACTTGTGGACTTTTGGTGTTCACTTATAATAATAAGATGGAGGTGTTTAGAGAGGATCATTAGACCCTCACCCAAGTTTCCAGCCACTCCTCCCAGCCATTTGTAGGCACTTCTCCTCTATTTGTAAGGCCTTGAGTGTCTCAGGCAATGCTAGTATATAGGCCAAGGGAGGATACTTGAGAGGGGTCAACCTATGCATCTTTGGGGAAAGCATCATCCATGCTGGGTGAAGACTTTCCAGTGTGGCTTTCTGGGAAACACACTCCTGCCAGTAACCCCTCACCCATGCTCTGTAAGTAAGCCCAATAAACTCATTGGTTCCCCATGGAAAACTTTGGTGGACTCCTACTTTGGTTTTTGTTGGACCTGATGACGAGGAGGTTAAGTGTTCACTGCTCAGCAGGAAAGAAACTATTGCAATAGTTGAGTTTATTCTTTGACAGTTTCATAGATGTGTAATGTGCATTCTGATAATTATAACCCTGCAAATCCCCTTCCCATACTCATGACTTTGTTGTTGTTTTGTTTTGCCTTGAGACCCACTGAGTAGAACTAAATTCATCTGCGTGACCATTAACTTAGAACTATCGAGACAGGAGGGCTCCTCAGTGGATTTACAACTGAAGATAATTACTGCCCCTCGCCTAGACTCAATCAGTGGCCAATGGTTCAATAGGGAGCAGTAGGGCCCTGTGAGATCCTTCTTGATCAATGATGGACTGTTGATGGGCCCAATCTTATGTGTAGGCTCATTGCAGGCAACCATAACTTCTCTAAGGTCGTGACTACACTGGCTATGCTATGCCAGAAGATAGCATGTCACAATCTTTGTCCCTATTTTCTGGCTCTTAATTCTTTTGGCCTCCTCTTCTACAATATTTTCTGAGTCTTAAAGGGGAGTTATATAAATGCTTTTTTTAGGGCTGAACATTCAACCATCATTCTCAGCACCCTGAGCAGTGATAGGATACAATCATCACTGTTCATTGAAAAGAAAGACTTCTTTGACTACTATATATCTAAACATAAATATTTAGAAGGCAGCTTGGCACCCTGACAATTTAGTAAAACAATAGTATTACTTGTCCCTAGGACCTAAGCCTTCTTCAGTCATGAATTTCTGAGCAGGTTTATAGGACCAAGTGTGAATTCCCCCCTTGTGGAGCAAAGGTTAAATCCAATCAAAGAGTGGTTGGTTACTGATAAAATAGTTACGCCATGATTGGGCCAGTGGGCAAATCTTGCTAAGCAGATTGGTATTTTTAGATCACAGGATTTATAGCCATGTAAGACTATTTTTGCCATTTTGCCCCAAGAAGATTATTTAGCACTATGAAAACTAGCCAGGAGAAAGTTTCTAGATTGATTTCTCTACATCTTGCAACCAAGGTGTACTGGATAGCTTTAGTTGTCAACTTGACACATCTGGGTAGAGGGAGCCTCAATTGGGGAATTTCCTCCATTGGACTGACTTGTGGCCACATCTATGGGGCACTTTCTTGATTGTTGAGCGATGTGGGAGGGCCCAGCCCACTGTGGATGGTGTCACCCCCTGGGCAGGTTAAAGCAGGTTGAGCATGGGCTGGGGAAGCAAGCCAGTAAACAGCATTCCTCCACTGCCTTTGCTTCAGCTCCTGCCTCCAGGTTCTTGTCCTTGGGCTCCCTGATGAATTGTGACTGAAGAGATAGAAGCCAAATAAACCCTTTCCTCCCTAAGTTGGTATTAGTGAGAGTATTTTGTCACAGCAATGGAGAAACAAACTAGAAAACAAGGTGTGTGGTGTCTTCAGCAATAAGGCTTTAATCATCTAGGTCTGGTGGGCAACCAAGAAGAGTGGCAAAAGCCTGTATTATTTGTGGGGCCCTGGGGCCTCCCTGAAGAAAGTATCTCACAACTGGCACTGGGTGTTTTATTTAGTCACCTTTGGTTTTTAAGAACATCATTATCCAGGATAAAGGTTTGCTTTGTTATATGTTTTAAAGAAAACTAATGAGCTTTAAAATTTTATATGGAAGAAATATGAATGATATTTACAAAATATGTATGGAATATTTGTTATTATATATACATATAAAAAACATTCACTCTACATTAAAAATATATAAGACTAGCAAGTTGGCTCAGGGAGTAAAGGTGTGTGCCACCAAGCCTGGCAACTTGAGTTTGACCACCAGGACCCACATAGTGGAAAGAGAGAACCAATTTCCACAAGCTATGCTCTGACTTCCATGCACATGCTATGGTACCCTGCCCCCCATAAATAATAATATTAAACATACTTAATAGATCTATATATTATTAAAATGCCTGTATCATAGTACAATAAAGTTTTAAGTGTTTTTTAAAAAGAAACCTGTTATTTGTATGATTCTGCTCTTATAGTCAGTTGTAACCAGCAATAACTTGTACATAGGGTCACTTAGCAAGACAGAATTCAGACTCTCTTAGAAAGCATCCTGCCTGCTGTAACTTAGAAATGGGAAACAATTCCTAATATGTCACCCGCCTTGGAGTGGTTTCATTCTCTTGCTCAGCCAAGCTGATAACATTATGCCATTACATTTGCTTGTTAGTGCAGTCTTTTACAGAGAACTAAAGTGTGCCACTGAGTGTCATTCAGGCTCAGTCAAGCTGGATTTATATAAGGTAGAATGATCTGGAGACAAGAATGGAAATATAATTTTAGATCTTTTTTAAATTTAAAGAGCTTTATGCCACCATTAGCACATATATTACAGTAGCATTCAATTATGAGATGGAGTTTTAGGCATCTATGATGTGTCACATTATGCAGAAGAAAATAAGTTTAACCCTTCTTATTTCATTAATTTATTTATTCTTTGGTCTTTTTGAGACAGGGTCTTCCTGTAGCCCCAGCTGTCCTGGAACTCACTATGTAGACCAGGCTGGCCTTGAACTCACAGGGATCCTGCCTATCTCTGCTTCCCAAGTGCTGGGATTAAAGGTGTGCACCACCACCACACCCAGCTTAACCCTTCTTATTTTAACTGCCTTTGAATTTCACAGTTTGGGGGAAAATAATTCTTAAGCTTTCATTTTTATAATTACAAGCTCTCTGTAGAAGCTGGAATGATGGCACACCTGTCCACACACTTGGAAGACTGAGAGGCCTGGGCAGCCTGAGTCACATAGAGACTCTATCTGCAAAACTAACAGTAAAATCTCCCTGGAGAAATGACAATTCACTGTCTACTTGGAGAAAGGAAGAGCTTATTCCAAAGTAATAAAGAAGTCCTCAGGGGTCATTGGGTTCTTGTTCCACACTGAAACAAATTGCGACATTATTTTCCTCATTCCAGGTGTCCACCAGGTAGCTGCAGAATCACAAGAGCTCCATTAGACCAAATGGAGAAACAGATCCAGGGCTGGGGTGCATGTAAGCAACAGGGTAGAAGAACAACAGAAAACTGGAACCAGCACCACCACTCATCTCCACATGCCAATGACTGGTTCCACCAATTGTTGGTAAGATGTGCCCCTTTCTGAAAAATATGCATATTTTAAAAATTCTTTTAAATGTCAGATTTTATCAGGTAATGATAAAAGATGTGTTCTGTAGGTTTATCCTAGTATGGGTCAAAAAGAAGGCAGCTATGAGCCAAAATCAACCAATAGTTTATCAAGGTGCAGCATCTGACTGGGGGTAAAATGAAATCAGAATGCAGAAGTATTAGAAACATCGAAATATAATAGGAAAAAAGGTATTGGAAATCATTTTATTGTCAGGAACAAAAAATTTAACTCCTATTGTCCTGTTTTTCTTTCTTTTTACTGTGTAGCCCTGGCTGGGCTGGAACTCTACATGTAGACCAGGCTAGGCCTCAAACTCAAAGATCCTCCTTCCTCTCTCTGCCTCAGGAGTGCTAGGATTAAAAATGTGCACCACCAAGTGACCCTTGATTTTCTTTTCTTTCTTTTTTTTTTTTTTGGTCTTTTTGAGACAGGGTCTTCCAGTAGCCCCAGCTGGCCTAGAAATCCCTATGTAGACCAGGCTGGCCTTGAATTCACAGAGATATGCATGCCTCTGTCTTCCAAGTGCTAGGATTAAAGGCTTGCATCACCGTGCCCAGTGATTGTCTTAAGAGGGAGAGATCTATTGTCTTATATGAGTGAAAAATCCAGATAGCATTTAGGCTTAGGCAGAGCTGGGTCTGTATTCATATGGTGTCAGCATCATTTCTCTCCATTCCTTCCCTCATCTTCCAAAGCACCTTCTCCTCAGTCTATGCATGGCAACAATCAGTAGATTCAAAATTTTCCAATATAGTTCAAGAGTAGCTGTCATGTTTCAGACTTCACAATGTCATACTATACCCACTAAGAAAAAAAGTTATTCTTTAAGGCCCATTGAAAAGACAGATTTTCCTCTTCACAAAAAGAACAAGACAGTATTTTGGCAACTGTCTCCTATGAGATTTTAGATCCTGTCTTCAAACACTATAGTCACGTGGTGGAATTAGCATTTAAACCATTCAGAGTTTGGGGGATCTCTTGGAACAATTCCACCCAATAATATATTACAAAAATGAGACAGTGTGATGGAATCAAACCAAGTCCCCCCAGATCAAAAGAAGAATATTCTGGAAAGCTGTACAAGGAAGTAAGATGTAAAATCTAACTGCTGAGAAAAAGCTGACCTTTTCATGCTCTGTGCCCAAGCTGAAAATTACCCGAAATTTCCCCCTCCCACTGCTGCTGGCCCCCTCCCACTGCTGCCGGTTTTGGTTTGTGGTTTTTGCCTTTAAAAAAAGCCTGTAAGCTGAGCTCTGAGCGGCTGCTCTCGAGAGAGAGAGGCAGGAGCCCGTCTGCACAAACGATTAAATCCTCTTGCTTGTTGCATCTCCTGGTCTGAGGACTGAGTTATTGGGGTGTGGCCTCCCGTGGACATTGGGTACCCCAGACCGGGGGCCCAACATTTGGGGGCTCGTCTGGGATTCGGTTGCCCCCAGACCCATTTCCTCAGATCAGCAGGAGGTAGGGACGTCTTGTGATTTGTCTTGGTCTGAATGTCTGTCAGTTATTCCTGGTCTGGGGATGGTTCATCCGGACCTTTGTGCCTGTGCAGGACCTGTAAGTCTGTATTCTGGAAACCAGTGGGAGTGGCAGACATGCCCAGAGGCCCCTGGTTCTAACACTCTGGCCTTAGGGACCGGAGTGGTCTGGAGTGGGGAAGACGGCATAGCTTTCCTTCCCCCGGGAGGAGAAGGGAGTTTGGCTTGGCTACTCTGCTCCCACTCTGTACTTTCAGTTCTTAAGCTAAGAAGCGTGTGCCAAGAAATTCTCTGTTCTGTGTATTGTCTGTGTTTGTGTTCAGGGATCCCAAAAGTGAAAATGGTGGGTGCAGCGTGTGTCTGAATAAAAGAAGGACCGGTCCACACGAATGTGATTTAATGTGGTATGTATGCTTGCTTAAAGGTTGTATTAATATCTTAAAAAGAAAAAGATCTGGTTTTTCTACGCTCTCTATTCTAAGAATTGAGGTTTTCTGGTCAGGGCTACTCCCTGATGTAAGCCAAAGGCTCTTAGCCCTCTTAGCAGACCCCGACTGCCCGCACGGGTGGAGACAAGGCAGCTTTTCTGTATCTCCCTCTCATCCCTGTTTCTCTCTCTCTCTGGCCACTGAAACAGCCCCGCTGGCACGGGTAGAGCAAATAAGAGCCATAGGGCGCTCACCGCTAAAAGACTCCCGTAAAAGGATAAGGGGGTCCCAGGCATGAATCCCAGATAAATTCATGTCCCCCGCTTGTTCATAAGCACACCCACTGGTCATTATTATTTGGAGTGGCATATTCTCTCTTTCCTTCTTACTCTCCCCCTCTCCTGTGACCTCCACTATGGGTCAATCGCTAACTACCTTATCCCTTTCCTGATTCCACTGAACCTGACAGATCCCCTCCTCTATCTAACAGACTCCGCTTAAGGAGGGATAGAGGGGGCCCCTCTGATGAAACCTGGACTGCGTAGGTTTTTCCTCTCCGAACTATAGGGGATCAGATCCAGTACTGGCCTTTCTCAGCCTCTGACTTGTATAATTGTAAGACTCATAATCCCTCTTTTTCTCAGGATCCTCAGGCTCTAACTGCTTTAATAGAGTCTATTCTCCTCACCCACCAACCCACCTGGGAGGATTGTGAACAACTCCTCCAGGCCCTTCTAACCACAGAAAAAAGACAGCGAGTCATCCTGGAAGCCCGGAAAAATGTCCCCAGGCAGGATGGGAGACCCACTCTGCTCCCAAATGAAATAGATGCAGGATTTCCTCTGACTAGACCCAACTGGGACCCTAAAACCGTGGCCGGTAGGGAACGTCTCCGTCTTTATCGCCAGACTCTGTTAGTGGGTCTCAAAGGGGCCGGAAGGCCCCCGACTAATTTGACAAAGGTACGTGCTATAACCCCCCCCAAAATGAAACCCCCGCAGGGTTTCTAAAATGCTTAATAGAGGGATATCGGATGTACACCCCTTTTGATCCCACAGCCCAGGAGTGTCAGGCAGATCTTATTATGGCCTTTATAAGACAATCAGCTCCTGACATTCGTGGTAAGCTCCAATGGCTGGAGGGCCTTCAGGGGTACTCCTTAAAGGATTTAGTAAAAAAAGCTAAAAAAATCTATAATAAGCGAGAAACTTCAGAAGAAAGAGAGGACAGAATCAGAAAAGAGCAGAAAGCTAAAAAAGATAAAAAAATAAATAAAATAAAGTCAAATTTTGGCCACAGTAGTTCAGGGAACAGGACCAGGACCATGTAGGAACCTGGGAGACAAGAAAAGGCCCCGAGTGGATAAAGACCAGTGTGCCTATTACAAGGAGAGAAGACATTGGGCTTGAGAATGCCCCAAAAAGCTGAACAGACTTCAAAAAAAAAAACAAGCCCAGTCCTGACTCTAGGGGACTAGGGAAGTCGGGGCCAGGAGCTCCCCCCTGAGCCCAGGGTAACCTTGAAGATGGGGGGCAATTGACTACCTTCATGGTAGACACAGGAGCTCAGCACTCAGTCTTAACAACAACTGAGGAACCTATGAGTTCCAAGACAGCCTAGGTCCAAGGGGCCACCGGAGGAAAAACATACAGATGGACCACAAAAAAAAAGTGGACCTCAACACAGGATGAGTCTCTCACTCATTCTTATTGGTCCCCAACTGTCCATACCCTCTTCTTGGGAGAGGTTTACTCTCTAAGTTGGGAGCCTAAATCCATTTCACTACAAAGGGACCTACTGTAAAAAAAAAAAAAAAAAGATGGAGCTCCATTACAGGTGTTAACCCTGCGGCTGAAAGATGAACATCAGTTATATGAGGGACCAGTAACAAAAACTCCTGGTATATCTGATTGGCTAAGTAAAATCCCCTCAACATGAGCCGAGACAGGAGGCCCAGGACTAGCATGTAACCAGCCTCCAATAGTGGTCACATTAAAACCATCTACAACTCTGGTTTCAATTAAACAATACCCTATGAACAAAGAGGCCTGAGAGGAAATTAGAGCCCACATTCAAAGACTTTTACAAATGGACTTACTTCGCCCCTGCCAATCCCTTTGGAACACCCCGCTGCTCCCCGTAAAAAAGCCAGGAACTAATGACTATCGACCAGTTCAAGACTTAAAAAAAGTCAATCGGAGGATAGAAGATATCCATCCCACTGTTCCTAATCCCTATAATCTCCTGAGTTCTTTACCTCCCAGTCACAGGTGGTATACTGTACTTGACCTAAAGGATGCATTCTTCTGCCTAAGGCTGATTCCGGTTAGCCAGCCCATCTTCACTTTTAAATAAAAAGACCCTGAAGCTAAAATATCGGGCTACTAACCTGGATGTGACTTCCCCAAGGTTTCAAAAACTCCCCTACTCTGTTTGATAAAGCTCTACATCGTGACCTGGCTGAATTTTAGGTAAGAAACCCACAGATTATGCTCCTCCAGTGCGTAGATGACCTCCTCTTAGCGGCTGAGACGGAAGCAAGCTGTCTGCAAGGTACAGAGGCTCTCCTATTGAGACTGGGGGAACTTGGATACCGAGCCTCAGCAAAGAAGGCACAAATCTGCCTACAGCAGGTAAACTACTTGGGCTACTGGCTAGAGGGAGGACAACGATGGTTAACAAAAAGTGAAAAACAAGCGGTAGCCTCTATTCCCCCACCAACTTCAGCCAGAGGACTCAGAGAATTCTTGAGAAGCGCAGGATTCTGTAGACTATGGATACCGGGCTTTGCCGAGATAGCGGCTCCTCTATACCCTTTAACAAAGAATGGAACTCCTTTTGTCTGGGCTGATAAATACCAGAGAGCTTTTGACAAAATAAAAAGAGCACTACTAACAGCTCCAGTGCTAGGATTGCCAGACTTGACAAAACCTTTCATCTTATATGTAGATGAAAATAAAGGGATGACAAAAGGAGTTCTTACTCAGACCCTGGGACCCTAAAAAAGGCCAGTGGCTTATCTCTCAAAAAAACTGGACAATGTAGCCGCTGGCTGGCCCCCATGCTTGAGGATTATGGCGGCAACAGCATCCTTGGTAAAGGACTCAGACAAACTCACCATGGGCCAGCCCTTGACTATTATAACACCACATGCAGTGGAGTCTATCATTAGACAGCCCCCTGACAGATGGCTGTCAAATGCCAGGGTGACCCACTACCAGGCACTACTATTAAATCCAGAAAAGATCAAGTTTGGTAGCCCAACCACCTTAAACCCCACCACACTGCTACCAGCTCCCGAGAAAAGCACTGAGATTCCCCATGACTGCCAACAAATACTTGCAGAGACGCATGGGACTAGGGAAGACCTCACCGACCAGCCCCTAATTGATGCAGATGCCACTTGGTATACAGATGGGAGCAGCTTTCTACGAGACAGTGAGCGTAAGGCAGGGGCAGCGGTGGTCGATGGGGAACGGATAATCTGGGCCCAAGCCCTGCCGGCCAGAGCATCGGCCCAACAGGCTGAATTAGAAGCCCTAACCCAAGCCCTAAAATTAGCAAAGGGCAAAAAGGTCAATACAGTTTTCTGCTAGACGGTGAGCGTAAGGCGGGGGTGGTGGTGGTTGATGGAAAAAAATAATTTGGGCCCAAGCACTGCCAGCCAAAACATCGGCCCAGTGGGCTGAATTGGAAGCCCTGATTCAAGCCCTAAAGTTAACAAAGGAAAAAAAAGTCAACATTTACACTGACAGCCGCTATGCAGAAACAAATAGTGGCCCTTCTACGAGCTCTGTATTTACCTAAAAAGGTCAGCATTATCCATTGCCCTGGACATCAGCGAGACCAGGGGCTGATTGCTCGGGGCAATAGGATGGCAGATGAAACTGCCCGCCAGGTAGTTCAGCTGGTAAGGACATTAAAAACAAAAAAACAACAGTGGCCCTTCTACAAGCCTTGTACTTGCCTAAAAAGGTCAACATTATCCACACAGAGGAACCAGAAAAAGATCTCTTCATTTATTCTGAGCAAGACCTAAAAGTAGCCCAAGAGTTGGGCGCAATAATGAATCCTGAAACTAAAATGTGGAGATATCAGGATCGAATCATACTGCCCCGAA
>NW_008330777.1:6680606-6699951 GCF_000622305.1 Nannospalax galili
TGTTTATAAACACTTTCTCAGGGTGGGTTGAAGCTTTCCCCACCCGGAAGGAGACAGCCCAGACTGTGGTAAAGAAACTGACTGAAGACATCTTCCCTCGATTCGGACTACCTAAGGTAATTGGGTCTGATAATGGCCCAGCCTTCGTCTCAAAGGTAAGTCAGGGAATGGAAGCACTGGGGATTAATTGAAAATTACATTGTGCTTATAGACCCCAAAGTTCAGGACAGGTAAAAAAAAATAAATAAAACCATTAAAAAAACCTTAACCAAATTAGCTCTAGAGACTGGCACTAAAGACTGGGTGCAGCTCTTACCTCCAGCTCTATTTCAAGCTAGAAATACTCCTGCTATACACGGTCTAACCCCCTACGAAATTCTTTTTGGAGGGCCACCTCCTGTTCTCAATGTAACTTTTCCCCCCTTGCCCTCTTCCTTTGATAACCCCAGCTTGAAAACAAGACTCCAAGCCCTTCAGATCATCCAGAACCTGGTTTGGAAGTCTTTGGCTGCAGTCTACCGGCCTGGGAGTCCACAAACGCCTCACTCCTACCAAATTCGAGATCAGGTGTACGTGAGAAAACACAACGTAAAGACTCTTAAACCACAGTGAAAAGGACCCTACATGGTTCTCCTGACTACACCCACAGCCCTCAAAGTAGACGGGATTTCAGTATGGATCCACGCTTCTCACGTCAAGAGAGCCCCGGCCCAGGATGACGTTAAAAAATGACATCTACACAAAACATCCAACCCCCTAAAAATAAGACAATTCTTCCTGTTTATAGGTTTGTCCCCAGTCAAGGGAGTCCCCATCTCCCTGTGCTGACTACCTAGCGGGTAATTAATCAAAGGGGTATTAAAGTGTTCAAAACCCACAAGATGACACCCAAGGGTACTAGGTGGCCTATATTGTATCCAGACTTGTGTAAATTAGCCTTAGGAACACCAGCACCCTGGGACATATCAGACTTCACGGATCCTGATAAAGTACCCGGCCCAAAAAATTACCCCCTGTTTGCAGGACCCCACTTAACAGGGGGAGGATGTCGTAAACAAACAAAAACCATGTTGCATCGGCATACCTTCTATGTCTGCCCAGGTAACCATCGAGCTAAGTGGCTTAATTCCCAATGTGGAAAAAGAGACTATTTTTACTGTAAAAGCTGGGGATGTGAAACAACCGGGGATTCCTGGTGGTCTCCATCCTCATCTTGGGATTATATTACTGTAAAAACAAATTATTCCCACAAGAGCCCAAATGCTCCTAATGGGGCTTGTCAAGGTAGATAGAATTCACAACAGCAGGGAGGAAGGTCACAGATTGGGATAAGGGACATTCTTGGGGAATTAGGATATATAAGGAGGGGACAGATCCTGGCCTTTTATTTACTATTAAGAGAGATACCTCCCCCTATTCAATAACTATAGGCCCCAATCCCATCTTACCTATTCAAAATCCCATCCCCAGTCATCCAAATCCCCCGCCAGCTTTAATCCCCAAGCCCCTTTCTAAAACTTCCCCTGTAAATGTCCTATTAAAACAGAACTCTAGCTCCCTGGATCACAAGGTTTCACCCACGGGGGACCGACTGTTTAATCTAATCCAAGGAACATATAAGGCCATTAGACAGATCCCAATCTAACTAAATCCTGTTGGCTATGTTTAACAACAGCACCCCCTTATTACGAGGACATAGCAATCCAAGGGGCTTTCAATAATACCACTTCGGCCAAGCTATGTCATAAAAAGACCCCTCACCCCCTAACCCTTACGAAAGTCTCGGGATCTGGGCTCTGCCTAAAAAATCCACCTCCAACTTATGCCCACCTCTACAACTCCACTATTTCTGTACCTTCAGGAAAAACAAAATTACTATCTTCTGCCTCCATAAGGGGCGTGGTGGGCATATAACTCTGGTTTGACTCCCTGTGCAGCTAATATGGTCCTTAAAACCTCTCAAGATTACTGTGTCATGATTAAGCTCCTGCCCCACAGAGTCTGTAGAACAGTTCTTTAAACAACAACCAAAAATGTGCAAAAGAGAGCCTGTGTCCCTAACTTTAACAATACTTTTGGGAGTAGGGGTGGCTGCAGGAGTAGAAACTGGAACAGCAGCCCTAATACAAGGACCACAATATTATGCAGATTTAAAGATGACAATAGATAAAGATATCAAGACAATAAAAAAATCAATTACACACTTAAAAAAATCTCTAACCTCCCTTTCAGAAGTGGTATTACAAAATAAAAGGGGACTGGATCTGCTTTTTCTTAAGGAAGGAGGGCTTTGTGTGGCTCTAGGTAAAAAATATTGTTTCTATGCTGACAACACAGGGGTTGTTAGAGACTCAATGACTAAGCTCTGTCCAAGATTAAAAAAAAAACAAACAAAGGGACCATAAATCTAAACAGGGATGGTTTGAAGGATGGTTTAATAAACCCCCCTGGTTAACCACTCTAGTGTCCACCCTAGTGGGCTCCCTAGTTATTCTTCTCCTTCTCTTAACCTTTGGACCGTGCATCATCAATAGACTGTTACAGTTGATTAGGGACCAAATATTGGTGACTCAGGCCTTAGTCCTTACCCAACAATACCACTCTCTAAAAAGAACAAAAAACCTATAGATTTTATGATTAAAATCTTACTATAAGAAAAAGGGGTGAATTATGGAATCAAACCAAGTCCCCCCAGATCAAAAGAAGAATATTCTGGAAAGCTGTACAAGGAAGTAAGACGTAAAATCTAACTGCTGAGAAAAAGATGACCTCTTCATGCTCTGTGCCCAAGCTGAAAATTACCCGAAACTTCCCCCTCCCACTGCTGCCGGCCCCCTACCACTGCTGCCAGTTTTGGTTTGTGGTTTTTGCCTTTAAAAAAAGCCTGTAAGCTGAGCTCTGAGTGGCTGCTCTCTCTCGAGTGAGGCAGGAGCCCGTCTGCACAAACGATTAAATCCTCTTGCTTGTTACATCTCCTGGTCTGAGGACTGAGTTATTGGGGTGTGGCCTCCCATGGACATTGGGTACCCCAGACCGGGGGCCCAACAAGTGTACATACGTACTTTTTTTCTTTAGCGATTCCTGCGGTAGAGGAAGGGAAATGAACTCACAGCTATAAACAATAGTTGTATAAAAGAGTATACAAAGAGCTTTAAGGAAATTGTACATACTGAATTACTAGGAAGAGGAAAGGAAACAAATGTGAAGATTTCAATGAGGAAGGTATGGGAAACGAAGGCCCTACTGCAAGGATATAAAGCCAAGATCAGAAAATATCCACCGTAAAAAGAATAGAAGAAAGCGCAGGAGAATTTTTTGCTTTCAATATTTTAAAGTAAAGTTTTTCTAGCTAAAGCACAAAATGTAGAAACCATAATGAGAAATTGGATGAATCTGAAAACATGAAATTTAGCAATTCTACTTATCTACAGTAATACAATTTTATTAAAGATAAGACTGGCAACTAATGTCACACAGAAATAACTGTTTAAAGAACTCATTGTAAATCAAAAGGAAAGATAAACCCATTAAGAAATTAAGCATAACTCATTAATAGGAAAAATGGTTTAAGATGCTAAAAGATGCCTAGCTTTAGTGCAAATCAAAAGCAGCAGTTGTTTTACACATATCCAGTTAACAAAGATCAAACCGTTTGGCATCACACAGTGGTTGCAAGAGTGTGAGCAAAAAAATATTTTCTTTTTGTTGTTATTGTTTTTAAATTTATTTATTTTAGCCAGGTGTGGTGGTGCACACCTTTAATCCCAGTACTTGGGAGGCAGACTCAGGCTGATCTCTGTGAGTTCAAGGATAGCCTAGTCTACATAGTGAGTTCCAGGCCAACTGTGGCTACAGGGAGACCCTGTCTCAAAAATACGGCCCCCAAATTTTTTTATTTTAATTTTATGTGTGTGAGTGTTTTTCCTGTACAGATGTAAGTACCCATGTCTGCAATGTCCGAGGGAGGTCAGAAAAGGGCACTAGGTCCCCTGGAACTGGAGTTAAGGGTGGTTGTTAGCTTCCATGTGAGTGCTGGAAACTGAACCCAGTTCTTCTGCAAGAGCAGCCTCTTAACCACTGAGCTATCTCTTCAGCCCCAGAAACAGATACTTTCAGGTACCATTGATGGGAGAATAAATTAGTGTAATCTCTTTAAAGGATAATTGACATTAACTCCAAACTAAAACTTGTTACCTTGTAACTACAAATTTGACCTCAAGGAGTGTATCTGGAAATTTCCTGCAGTCAAAAAGCATCTGAAATACATCTGATATTTAAATATTTGGGTTTGTTATTTGTTGTAGTAAGGAGAAATACATACAAATTGTAATGTCTTAATAAGATGGCAGCTACGAACTGTCCTTAACTCCAGTTCCGGGGGAATCCGAAGCCCTCTTCTAACCTCTGTGGCATTGCACAATACAGGTGCACTCACATACATGCAGAAAATACACTCGTACACGTAAAATAAAAATAACAAATAAAATATTTAAAAAAAATAAGAGGATACCTTTCCGCACTTCCTGTTACAGGATTTATGTTTTGACTGGATCACATGGTGTAGAGTCCAAGAAGGTATAGCTTTGTTCTAGTGTGGGGTCAGCCTTGTGTTTGAGCATCTCAAGACTGTCTATCCAGGGGAAAGACAGAATAGAAAGAGCTTAAAGGTATAATGAATAAGGAAACAGCAGCCCAAAAAGTAAGAGAGAGAAATATTTGATAATTTGTGGTGTTTTCATGTTGGTCTTGTTTTTGTTTGTGCATGGGTAAAATTACAAAGTAGTCTTATTTAAACTAATTTCATCATTTGTATATGATATATAATTTGTATAATGTCAGTGTTTAGGGAGATTGTTAATGTCCACCAGGAGAACCACAGAGCATAGCTGTGAGTGTCAAGCCAATTTCAAATAACACTGAAATCTGTTTATAAGTGATGTCAGTACTTCTTTTCTTCTTTCTCTACTCACGTATGCAAATAGATTTATGCACAATGATATTTCCTATAGCAACATTTAGAGCAAATTTATTTTAAATATTCACTGGTGTCAAAAAGGCTAAATAAATTATGATGTAGTTAAACAGTAGATTAATACAATTCTATGACGAATAATGCAAATATGTGCTGATTGGAATAATAGGAATAATTCTATTATATTATTGGGTGATGAAATAAAAACATAAGATAGTATCTGTTTCTATTTGTGTTCAAGGTGCTTTTTGATAAAAACCTGTTCCATCCCCTTTCCAGGTCCGTGGTAGGAAAACATTTTTTGATCTTTTTGTTTAGACTGGGCCAGCTTACTAGTTCTTGTGAATAAATTATTAATAAGACATGAGTTACTTCCAAATCTTAACAGTTAATTGTTGGTCTAAGGTCCAGTATATCGCTTCTTTCCTGTGTTAGGCTATTGACAATGAACCAGATGGCAGTCTGGGTCACAAAATAAAAACTGAAGTATCACCTCCAGTCAAACTGCAATAGAGACACTGCACGAGAAAATAAATCTCCTATTTTAGTTACTGAGATTTGGGGATTGTTAGCAACAACAGGATGACTAACCTATCTTAACTAATACAGTCAGACTTGGAGTGCTGCAATGATAAGGAATTTGTGGCAATGATTTAGCAGTAGGCCAATAATCAGAAAGAAGCTTTTGTCTAACCTAGGATGAAGATTCACATGGTGTGCTAGCAAAATACATATCAAAAGGGTCCAGAGAGAGTTACTAAAAGGCATTTCATGGACCTTTACGGAGATGCTGAAAGAGAAAAATGTTAATGGTATTGGTTCTATGACTTGGATTTGACAAACTATTAATAAGAAAGAAGATGAAAACAGATTTATCTTTTTATTTTTTTAGTTATTTATTTAACAACCACATGATTAGAAAAAGAATTTCATTACAGAATTAACATATTCAATAACTATTTCTAGAGCAAAGATGCATCTCTCAAAATTGGCTGTAAATTTTTAGATTCACAGTTGAATTAATACAGTTATACAATATTGAACTCAATATAAACCTTGTAGGACATAAAATAGTATGAGGTTTTAACCTTTAAAAAAGAACTCCATTTCATTTTAAAATATACTGTTTCATACACAAAAACTCCTTTTTAATGCTACTAACACTTAGATGTTTGCACATGAGTCCCTCTGTGTATGTAGCTTTATGTATCTGATTATTACTAGTCACAGTTGGTTACACTCAGATCCTTGGCACCTGAGCATGGATATAAAGTCATCAGGTAGATTTCAATGGTAATGTTTATCACCTCTATTAATTAACAGGAAACAAATTTATATGCTTTTTTCTCAACTATAACTCATTTTTTAAATTCGTTGATTCTTTGTGTGTTTATTTCCTACAGAACATTCCAAACAATCTTACTCATCTATATACCCACATCCCAAATGGCACCTTCCCATAGTTCCCCCCCACCCACTATAGTCCACATACTCTGTAATCCCTGCTATTGTCCACTGTGTTGTCGGAGCCTCCAGCCATTCTCCAGTGCTTATCCATCAGCTGAATCTAGTCAGCCTACCTAGAGTTCCTTGTTTTAGGAAGATTAGCTCTTCCTTGTCTAGCAGCAATCAGTTGCCAATATTCCTTTATATAAGATTGGGGTCTGCTGTTCATTTTCCCAGTTCTATGCTGGGTTACTGTCTGGGAGTCTCTTGGGCCACCCTGGCCAATAACTCAAAGGAAGGCATCTCCTGTCTGGCATTGTTTCTTTATGTAACTCTTAGCTATACATATGGACTCTTAAAGAATTATATTGTTCCCTTTAATCTTTGATTATACTTTCCTTTGGGGTGTTTAAGATCATACAGTTGGCCCAGATAAACCGATTTATTTTCACTCTTAAGATCATTTGAGGATCTGTTCCTCAAGGGTCACATGGGCTTTGGAGGAACCCCTGGCTCCTTTCTTTTACCAGTTCCATCTATGTGAAGATAAGTCAAAGGTCCTGCTTGACTGTGGCTGGCTTCACTTGGAAGCATGGAGGAAATGATTCCTCTATGTTGACCCTCCTCTTTGTAGACTGGACACTGGTTCAAGTCCACTTGGTGGGGTCTCCATGGCCTCTTTGATCAAGAGGACAGGTGATGCACCACAGTTTTACAAGACATTTTGAGAGATGCTCATAGTCCCCTGGAGCTTAGTCAACCTAGGAGGCTAAGGAGCAAAAACTGTCTTTCTTGTCCCTCTGACAAAATTAGTATGGGCCTCAAAGTATGAGCTAGTTCTATGTATAATTTGTCAGTAGGTTGTTTGATTAATATGGTTCCCACTTTTTTTTTTTTTTAACTAGCTGGGCATTATTTATCTGTCGCATTGTCTAACCCTTCCACCATGGCTTCCCCAATTAAAGTGCCCCCATTTTTCCCATTCCTCCCTTAATAATACCCTTCTCCTATGGTCCCATCTCTCTACCTCCTTCTTTCCCTTTATCCCTAAGTTTCCTTGTATAACTCTCCTTTGCCCCTCCCTTAAAATAACCCCATTTTTATCCATATCTCCATTATTGATACCTGTTTCCTACTGTTCTCTTTCAGATTCTTTCTTTTCCTTCAGCTCCCTGGTTCCCTTTCATTATCCTAGTTACTATGGATACATACTCACTTATGAAGATTTGGTGCTAGGATCCACATATGAAGAACATACGCCTTTTTTGTTGATTTTTTTTTTTTTACTTCTGAGTCTGTGTTACTTCACTTAGTATAACAGTTTTTAGTTCCTTCCATTTACCTGCAAATTTCATGATTTCATCTTTCTTTACTGCTGAGTAAAATTCCATCATATAAATGAACCATATTTTCATTATCCACTTTTCAGTTGAGGGACATTTTGGTTGCTTCCCCTCTTAGCTGTTCTGAAAAGAGCAGCAACAAACATTGATGTACAAGTTTCTATGCAATAGGATGAGTTCTTTGGGTATATGACAAGGAGTGATATAGCTAGGTCAAATGGTAGGTTCATTTGTAGTTTTTTAAGTGTTCTCCAAACTACTTTCCATATAGGTTGAACAAGCTTGCAGTCCCACCAGCAATGGATGAGTGTTCCTCTTTCCCCACATCCTCTCCAACATTTGGTATCATTTGTTCTCTTGATCTTATCCAGTCTGACTGGGGTAAGATGAAATCTTAAAGCAGTTTTAATTTGCATTTCCCTAATTACTAATGATGTTGAACACCTTTTAAGATACTTCTTAGCAATTTATTTCTTCTTTTGAGAACTCTCTATTCACCTCCTTAGCCCATCTTTTAATTTGGTACTTCCTCTCTTGATTTTTTGTTTATTGAGTTCGTTATATATTCTGGATGTTAAACCTCTGCCAGATGTGTTGCTGGTGAAGATTTTCTCCCATTCTGTGGGTTTTCTCTTCCCTTCCTTTGTTGCTTCTTTTGATGTACAGAAGATTTTCAGTTTAATGAGGTCCCATCTATTGATTCTTGACCTTGTTTCCCGAGCAATTGATGCCTGGTTTAGAAAAATCCTTTCCTACACCTATATCTTGTAGATTATTGTCATTGTTTTCTTCTAACAGATTCAGAGTTTCGGGCTTCACATTGAGGTCTTTGATTCATTTGGAGTTGACTTTTGTGAAAGGTGAAAGATAGTTTAGTTTCATTCTTCTATAGGTAGAGATCCAGTTTTGCCAGCACCGTTTGCTGAACATGCTGTTTTTCCTGCAGTGAATGTTCTTGGCCCCTTTTTCAAATATCAGGTGGCTGAAATCATATTTACTCATATTTGGGTCTTCAATTTTATTCCATTGATCTACGGGTCTATTATTGTGCCAGTACCATGTGTTTTCATAAATATAGCTCTGTAACACAGTTTAAAATCTGGTATAGTAATTCCCCCAACATTGGTCTTTTTGCTCAGAGTTGCTTTGGCTATCTGAGGTCTTTTGTGCTTCCATAGGAATCTTAGGAAGGTTTTTTCCAACTCTGTGAAGAATGTCATGGGGATATTGATTGGTATTGCATTGAATCTATAAATGGCTTTTGGTAGGATGGTCATTTTCACAATATTAATTCTTCCAATCCATGAGCATGGGAGGTCCTTCAATCTTCTGAGGTCTTCCTCAATCTCTTTCTTTAAAGAGTTAAAATTTTCATTGTAGAGGTGTTTAATGTCTTTAGTCAGGTTTATTCCGATATATATATTTCTTTTTGCAGGTATTGGGAAAGGGAGTTTTTCCATTTACTCTTTCTCTGATTACTTGTTATTGGTATATAGAAAGGCAACAGACTTTTGTAAATTAATTTTGTAACCTGCCGCTTTACTGAAAGTGTTAATCATTTCTAGTTTTCTGGTGGAATTTTTGGTGTCTCTTAGATATAATATCATATTTTCTGCAAAAGAGGGTTAATTTGATCTCTTCTTTTCCAATTATTACTCCTTTCTTTTCCTTCTCTTGTCTTATTGTTCTTGCAATAGTTCAAGTACTATGTTTAAAAGGAGTGGAGATAGTGGACAGCCTTGTCTGATTCCTGATTTTAATGGGAATGCTTCCAGTTTTTTCCATTTAGAATGATGTTGGCTGTGGGTTTGTTGTGTATGGCTTTAATTGTGTTGAGGTATATTTCCTTCAGTCCAATTCCTTCTAGGACTTTGAACATAAATGCATGTTGAATTTTGTCAAAGGTCTTCTCTGCACTTGTTTAAATGGCCATGTGGTTCTTGTCTTTGTGTCCATTTATATGATTTACGATATTTATTGAGTTACATATATTGAACCATCCCTGAATCTCTAGAATAAAACCGACTTGATCATGGTGGATGATCTTTTTGATGTGTGTCTGTAAGCGGTTTGCAAGTATTTTGTTGAGAATTTTTGCATCTATGTTCATTAAAGATATGGGTCTATTATTTTGTTTTTTGGTTGTATCTTTACCTGGCTTTGCTATTAGAGTGATGCTGGCTTTATAGAAGGAATTTGGAAGTTCCCCCTCCACTTCTTTCTTTCTGAATAAATTAAGTAGTATTGGATGCAGATTTTCTTTACATGTCCGGTACAATTCTGTTGTAAATCCATCTGGTCCTGGGCTTTTTTCAGTTGGGAGATTTTGTATTATTCTTTCAATTTCCTTATATGTTATGGATCTGTTTAAGCTGTTGATCTCTTCTTGGTTTAGTTTTGGTGGTTCTCATGCTTTTAGATACCTGTCCATTTCTTTTAGGTTTTCAAATTTAGTAGTGTACAGGTTTTTAAAATATTCTCTTATAATGTTCTGGATCTTTTTGGTATCTGTTGTTATGTTTCCCCTTTCATCTCTGATTTTGTTGATTTGGAGGTGCACTTTCTTTCTTTTGGTTAACTGGGCTAGCCGTCTAGCAATCTTGTTTATCTTTTCAAAGAACCAGCTCTTGGATTTGTTGATTCTTTGTATTGTTTTCTTTGCTTCTATCTCATTAATTTCTGCCCTAATTTTTGTTATTTCTTCTTGTCTGCTGGTTTTGAGTTCCATTTGTTGTTGAGTTTCAAGTGTCTTGAGTTGCAATGTTAAATCATTTATTTGTGTTCTTTCTGATTTTTTTAGTGTAGGCACTTAGAGCTATAAACTTCCATCTAAGGACTTCTTTCAATGTGTCCCAGAGATTTTGTTCTGTTGTATTGTCCTTTTCATTTAGTTCCAGGAATACTTTTATTTCTTTCTTAATTTCTCTTTTTAGCCATTCATCATTCAGGAGTGTGTTGTTTTATCTCCATGTGTTCATGTGGTGATTAGGCTTCTTCAGGTGTTGATTGTAAGCTTTATTGCATTGTGGTCTGATAGAATGCATGAATTTATTTGAATCTTTTTGAATTTGTTGAGGTTTGTTTTGTGCCCCAGTAAATGATCTATTTTGGAGAATGTTCCATGGGGCACTGAATAGAAAGCATATTCTTTGGTGAGTGGGTGGAATATTTGGTAGATATCTGTTAGGCCCATTTGATGTATGGTATTGTTTAATTCAGATGTCTCTCCATTGATTCTCTGTCCTGTTGACCTATCAAATGGAGACAATGGGGTACTGTAGCCCCCCACTAATAATGACTTGGGATTAATCTTGGTCTTAAAGTCCTGTAGTATTTTTTATGAGGTTGGGTGCACCAGAGTTTGATGAATATATGTTAATGATTGTAACATCTTCTTGGTCAATTGTCCCTTTGATCAGAATGAAGTGGCCCTCTTTATCTCTTCTGATTAGTTTTAGTTTAAAGTCTACTTTATCAGATATTAGAATTGCCATGCCTGCTTTTTTCTTAGTACCATTCGCTTGGTATTTTTTTCCCATCCTTTCACCTTAAGGTAGTTCCTGTCCTTGAAAGTGAGATGAGTTTCTTGCAGACAACAAAAAAAATGGGTTTTGTTTCTTAATCCATTCACCTAGTCTATGTCTTTTGACTGGGGAGTTCAGTCCATTGATATTTAAAGTTATTAATGAAAGATGTGTATTGATTCCTGTCATTTTTATTTTTGTTCACATTCTTGGTGTAGCTGTGCATTTTCACAGTTATACCTTCATTAAGTTTATTTCCATAACCCCTTGGGTATAATTGTTCCCTTCTTCAGGTCTTTGAATTACTTCAAGAACTCTCTGAAAGGCTGACTTTGTGGATATGAATTATTTCAGCCTATTTATATCATGGAAGATTTTTCTTCCCCCTTCAACTATAATAGACATTTTGGCTGGGTAAAATAATCTAGGTTGGCATCTGTGGTCATTTAGAAGTGGGAATACTTTGGTCCAGGCTCTTCTGGGTTTCATAGTTTGCACTGAAAAGTCAGCTGTAATTCTGATGGGTTTTCCTTTATATGTGACTTGTTTTTCTTTTGCATCTTTCAGTATTCTCTCTTTGTTCTGTACCTTTAGTGTTTTTCTATGATGTGCTGTGGAGAGTTTCTTTTCTGGTCCTGTCTATTTGGTGTTCTATATGCTTTTTGTATTTGTATGGGCATGTCTTTCTTTAATTTTGGGAAATTTTTCTTCTACAATCCTGTTGACAATCTGCTCCATACCATTGAGCTGTTTCTCTCTCCTATATGCCTATGATTCATAAGTTTCATCTTTTTATGTTGTCACACAATTCCTGGATATTCCATTTTTGTGTTTTCTTAAATTTTTCATAATCTTTGCTTGAGTGATCTTGTTAGTCCACTTTATCTTCCAGTCTTGATGCTCTGTTTTCCATTTCATTCATCCTATTGGTGAGGCTTTCTCCTGTTGTTTCTAATTGGCTTACTGAGTATTCTAATTGGCTTACTGAGTGTTTCACTTCCTTCTTCATTTCGGCCTGAGCATTCTTCAATATTTCTCTTTTCTGAATTCATTCAAAAGTTTATCCCTATCTTCTTTCAGTTCTTCAATTTCTTTGTTTCTGTGTTCTGTAAATTCACTGAATTCTTTTATCATGTTTATAATTGTTCTTTTGAGTTCCATGTCCTGTGTTATCTCTAGGGGGTTCTCACTCTACTCCTCTAGAAGATTGTTGGTACTTGGTGGGGATATATTATTTTGGTTTTTCATGTTATTATTTTTTTCTCTATGACATTGACTTTTGGATTTCTTTTGTAGTTTATGATTCTTGTGTGAGACTCAAGCGTTCCTTTGCTGAGTTTAGGTCTGCTTCTTTTTGTAAACTCTATGTGCCTTTGTGGTTTATTTGTTGGGCATGAAAAGCTGGTTGGTCTAAGGTTCAAGTTCTCTCTTTTGACTTTGTATTGGAGTGACCAAATTGCTTTCATTTTACTACTCAAGAGTTCCCACAGAGGCCCACGTCCGATGAGGATCTGATGCTCTCAGGCTTTCTTCTAAGGTCTACATCCCTCAAGGAAAAATGCTGGCCTCAGGAATTTGAGGGCTGGCCTGGCCTGGGTGGAGGGCCTAGAAAAGATGCTGGCCCCAGGATGCTGGTAGCTGTGTCACCCAGGGATGCAAAGGGAGGTTGGGGAGGGAAGAGGCCCTGAGGGCTCCTGAGGACTACAGGGAGGAATTGGATTGGTCTGGATGCAAAGGATCAGGAAGCAGTGAGGATTCTGGGCCAAGGGGTCAGTCCAGGGGTCTGGGGTGCCAAGACAAGAAATGGGCCAGTACCCAGGCTAAGAGGAGAAATGGGGTGAGCTGGGTGGGTGAATGAGGCTGGGGGAGTCAAGGCAAGGTGGACACTGCAGGACTTACCCAGGAAAGATGCTGGCTCTAGGAAACTAGTGGCTGTGCTGCCCAGGGATGCAAAGGGAGGTAGGGGAAGGAACAGGCCCAGAGAGCTCCTAGGGACTGCAGGGAGAAATTGGGTTGGTTTGGATGCAAAGGATCAGGAAGCAGTGGGGATTCTGGGCCAAGAGGTGGGTCCAGGGGTCTGGGGTGCCAAGAGAAGAAATGGGCCAGTACCCAAGCTAGGAGGAGAGGTGGGGTGGGAGAGCGGGGAGGGCAAATGAGGCTGGGGGAGTCAAGGCAATGTGGATGACATGGGACTTACCCAGGAAAGATCAGATTTATCTTTTTTCATAAGCAAGAATACAGTGTGTTCTTCCCACATGAAGGTTGCCACCACCTTTCATTTTATTTTTTTTAATTATTTATTTTTATCTTTTATGTGTATGAGTGTTATACCTACACATATGTAAGTGCACCTGTGCCATGCAATTCCTGTAGAGGTCGGAAAAGGGCATTGGATCCCCTGGAACTGGAGTTAGAGATGGTTGTTAGCTGCCATGTGGGTGCTGGGATTTGAAGGCAGGTCTTCTGTGATTATAGCCAGTGCTCTTAACCACTGAGCCATCTTTCTAGCTCTAGGTTTTTTCTTTAAATATTCTTATTAATTCTTTGAGAATTTCACACAATTTTTTAAAAAAATCATATCCATCTTCTCTCTCCCAACTCCTTACAGATCTGCCTACCCCTCACTTGCTTGGCCCACCCAACTTCATGTCCTTTAAAAAAAGCATTGGGGATGGGGTTGGAATGGACGCCCCACCCTTAGGTGAGAAGCTATTGGCAATTGACAGCTGGTGAGAGAGTGTCAGATTTCTTTGAGGGTGTGGCCCCTGATAGGTCATCATGGTCCAGTGGATGACTCCACACCCAAGAGTCTATAGGCAGCACACATTCTGTGTACTATGTTTGGTCTCATCCATTACTATAGTTTTGTCCTTAGAATCAACTTCTCTTACATGTTGTCTTCTTTACCTGTCATCTAAAACCAGCTCTGTACCTTGATCATTTTAGTGTTTTATTTCTTTTTTATTTTTAAACTTTTTATTTCTCCTAAGCCTTTCACTGATTCCCCCTGTTTATTGACTCCCTCTTCTCTTTGTAGTGTAGTCTTCATTCTGATTTTTTTTTTGCTTTATGAACAATTTTCTATATTCTGTGAGCTCAGATTTCTTTCCTTTCTCCTTTAATTGTCTCACTTGTTTATAATTATCCTTCATATTGGGTAAGGGCTATTTTGTCATTGTCTCAAATCTTTTTGCCTCTCTTTTAAAAAATGATTTTAATTTTCAGTTATTTTGTGGGAGACTATCCTGGCATGTATTTATTGTTTTAGGGAAATGTTTTTTAACTTCTTGTATTATTTATGTATCATTATAAAAATGTTAGTATGATTTGATCAAGGTTTGATATAATTTTCTTTATTGTTATTATTATTGTTGTTATTATTTTTGTGGAATCTAAGTGGTCAAAATAGATTTCATACTTTTGGTGATCATCCTGCTCAGCCTCCCAGGTTCTGGATTTACAGGCATATGCTACCATACCCAGTTGTGATTTCCATATTATGTACTTTTATGTGTCAGAAAGGAAAAGCAAATCATCATGTCATTTGTAGCTTTATAGATCTAGATCTCCCTCCATGAAGATCTCCTTTTTCTGTTATTTTTACATATGTTCAAATGCCAAAGCTGATATTTTCTTGATACTTGGTAACTTTTGATTCTTCTTAATGTTTTCTGAATCTATACCTTTCATTTCTTAATTTCATTTTCTCATAGGTCAGACTCTTTGGATGTTTTTTATATAGTACAAATGGAAGAGAATTTTAGCTGCTTGCTTACTAACTAGACATTTCCTGTACCATCATGCTTACCCAAACCACTTAGTTCTCTCTCTCTCTCTCTCTCTCTCTCTCTCTCTCTCTCTGTTCTGGCTGCTTTGCCTTTGTTTTGAAGCAAAGAGAAATTTTACTAACAATACATTATAACATAGATTTTAAGTACTGAGAGAGAGAGAGAGAGAGAGAGAGAGAGAGAGAGAGAGAGACCTGAGGACCATTCTTTAGTAAATGAGATCACGTGGTAGTTTTTGAGGTACAGTGTACTGTTCAACAGGTTGATAAGGTAAAAAAATATGTCAAAAGGGTCAGAGGAATTCTTTCTAGCATAGGTTATAAGGAAGTCAAGGTATATTTTAAATGTAAACTTGGCTCAAGAATATTTGTGAGATTTGTCTTGATTCTTAATTAACAGGAATAAGGGGCACCTTTCCCAGACTCCTTTATTTTTTCCCCGTCTTTCTATTTTGCCTCAGTTTCCCCCTTTATAACACACATCTCTTAACTGTTGTCAGGCAAAGTTCTATTTTCTGAAGCTTTTTCTTGCTGAACAGCAACACATACCTTGCCTGTGCAATGATCAAAAATCTCAACATACCCGATATAAGGGGGAATGTGAGAAATTCTCATCTTGGAGAGCGGAGAAGTATCATCCAATAAGAATTTGGAATCCAAAGAAATGATGCATTGTTCAAACATGAAACTACATAAAAATATTAGCACCAAAATAGATGAGCATTTTCTACACAAGTTGCCTGAAACTATGCCAGTAAATCATTAAAACTTAAGGCAGAATTTGACATGGTTTTAATTTTGGTATGCAAATCTTTGTATATGTGCACATCAGTGCATAGGTGCACATGTGCATGTGTATGTGTGCAGGCCACAAGTGGGCATTAGGTGTTCTCTTCAGTCATTTTCCACTGTCTTCTTTTAAGACAGCATCTTCCTGAACCTGGAGTGCAGTGGTTCAGCTACACCGGCTGGCCAGTGAGCTTGAGAGTCACTTGTCTCTGCCTCCCCAGTATTGAGATTACAGATTCACACTGCTGTACCCCAGTGGATGATGGGTATTAAAATTCAGATCCTAATGCTCACTTGACAAGCATTTTGCCCACTGAATCATCTCCTTAGCGTCTGGCTATGGAAATTGTGGAGGACTGAAAACATATTGCCCTCATTCCTGTCACCATCTTTCCAGAGTCCTTTATGGCTGAATATTTTAAAGTCTATTTATTTGGTTTTATACTCTCATATATTATTCTTTATTATGTACCTAGATATTTAGTTTATCATAGATATTTTTATATTCATATAAATTTGTAGGTGTTGGTTGGTACAGGCACATGACATGTTTAATGAAAAATTAAAATTCATGACATGGATTCTAAATTTGTAACTATTTTAAGTGACCCAGATCTTATTAAATATTCTAGTATCCATGTTTTCATATTGAATCTGAACATATAAGCATATGCATACACATACACACACGTACATGTGCATGTATACATACACAAAGAATACTCCTTGAATGGTAAACAAGTTCAAATTTAAGAGCAGAAAAAAAAATCAGTAGGGACCTGGAACATCTATTTACTGCTTCTGTTCTCGGTGAAGTTGAACTCCAGCTTGTTGCTAAGTGCAAGAATGCTTTTATAAAATGCCAGCAAAAGTACTGACAAAAGGAAATTACTGAGGCTCTTATTAAATAAATGTACATAATTTGAGCATTAAAATACACAGTGACATTCAACTTACATATGTTGAATCTAAGAAAGTCTACTATTGCCTAATTAGTCTCAAACAGAAAGCTTATGTTTTCAAAAAGAGTAAATATAACATAATTTGCTTACTATTTTACTGATTTGAATATATAAGTAATGGTTAATGTAGAAAAGTATTAACTATCTATAAAATTTAGGGTTATCCCTTCTTTAACCACTGCAGAATACATAAGAATGCCACATTATCCCAGCAACAGTTAGACTCAGTAACAAGAAAGGAAGGTCTAGTCAGCATATCTAATTAATCAGATTCCAAGGGTGTCTACAGCTAATCTGCTTCACTGGTCACACACACTAACCAAGTTAAAGGAGGGCTCAAAGAGTGTCCTACAATGACAAATGAACCAAATGTATAAAAGAGTCCAGCTGACTATGCAGACACCATCCTTCATCTCCTAGGAGTTGACAATTCTTGATGTTCTCACTAATCATAATAAAATACTAATAAGAAATATATAAGATTTTAATAGTGCCAACAAACCACACTAATACATCAAAATGACAAGGCAATGGATAGGTAAAACTTAAAAGAATCCTTAAGTTCTTGGAAAGTGTTCAAGTCTCAAAAAATTAAAACCGTTATAAAGAAAAAAATTAAACATCCTATTATGTAAATGATTAGAAGTTTAATATAAAAAGGAATTTAGTAGTTTAGAAATTACTTTAGAGCACTCAGACAGGACCATGTCCAGCAAAGAATTTAACTCTTCATACCCCAAATCTAGGTAGTCTGAAATTATACTGTGATCTTAACATTTGAAGATTATTAAGCCCTCAGATGGGGGTTTAATGAAAATCTAGGAAGACAAGTTGAGAAATAATAAGAAATAACAATAATAACATAAAGTACTTTTCTTTTTTCTCTCTCTCTTTTTTTTTTGGTTGTTTTGAGACAGAATCACCCTGCAGCCCCAGCTACCAGCTAGAAGTCACTATGTAGACCAGGCTAGCCTTGATTTCACAAAGATCCACCTGCCTCTGCCTCCCAGGTGCTAGGATTAAAGATGTATGCTCTCATGCCTGGCTTATTCCTGTTTCTCAGATAAATACATTCATTAGTTGTATAATCTTTGTAACAATGTGCGTCCTTTTTTAAAAAAAAGGAATTTAACACACAAGATAACCTGAAACACAAATTGTTTAGAACAGTTTTTGCTAACATTATTCAAACATTTGTAGTAAAATTTTCTTTGCTTTATTCATAAATTTTGTACAAATCATAGTTAAACATTTTAAATTATTTTTGAGAAGTTCATATATGAGTACTGTATTTACATCATTTCCATCCCTCTTGTACCTCTCCAACTCCTCTCATATCCCTCCACTCTGTCTCAAATTTATGACCTCTTCTTTATCATTCTTATTGTTATATATACATACATATATATGTACAGATGATAGAAAAGAAAGAGAGAAACAATGAAGGAAGGAAGGAAGGCAAGAAAGAAGGAAAGAAAGAAAAGGAAGAAAAGAAAGAAAAGAAAGAAAGAGAGAAAGAGAAAGAAAGAAAGAAAAAGAGAAAAGAAAGTCTACATAGTCCATTTAGTATTGTTTGTATGTACATGTGTTCAGTGCTGACTACTTGGGATTAGATAACCTAGCAGGGGGCTCATCCCTGGAGAAAGCTGCTTCTCTTTCAGCAGTTCTTGAATTTTTAAAGCTTATTATATGGTAAAGTCATAAGAGTAAGAAATTGGACAATAATAAAGTCAAATTGTAGGATCTCCTAACCAAAAGTCCATTGCATATTAGAAGGCTATTAATAAAATTCAAATAAAGAGCCTGTCGTGGTGGTGCATGCCTTTAATTCCAGCACTTGGGAGGCAGAGGCAGGTGGAACTCTTGAGTTCAAGGCCAGCCTGGTCTACATAGAGCTATACATTAGAGCCTTAGAGATGTACTAATTTAGATTAGGTTCAGGTGCAGTTTCACTGAAATTGTGATGTTTGGGATGAGACCTAAATGTCAAGAAAATATCAGTCCTATAAAGACTTGGGGGCAGAGACTTCTGGGCAAAAAGAGCAAAGACTGTCCTAGACAGAGAGCCTTTGCTGAATTCAAGTAGCATAACAGCTGAGGACAGCATGGTAGTGGAAAGTGTCCGTCATGCGCAGCTTTATAAATAACAGCAAGAAGGGGGTTTTATTCCAGATAAAGTCGTCAGAGAGTTGTAAACCAAGGAGCCAGGATCATAAGAACTTGTTAGTAGCCACTGTACCTATTTGGGGAATAGGTTTGTGGGAATCACAAAAGGAAGAAGGAGACTTGTTCTCTCTGTCCATGTCCTGTTTTAAGTTTTGTTTAATCCCATGAAGACTTATCTGTACACATGACTAGATATAATTTCTCTTATCTTTATACAAGTAGCTGCTTTGCTGCTATCTTATGATATGTATTCAGTATCATAGAGACCCATTGTGTTTCATCATCTCTCAATATATCTTAGGTTGTAGGATTCTACAAGGTAAGGGTTGTGATATATATATATATATATATTTCAC
>NW_008330777.1:6706296-6714191 GCF_000622305.1 Nannospalax galili
AAACGGTGGCGGGGGGAGGGGAAATGGAAGGGTGAATGTGGCTTAGGGAGTCCCTGCGCGGAGAGCTGCGCTATAGACTTACCCCAAGAGGCCTGAGGATAGTAGTGTAGGCTAGGAGAGTTAGCCGGTGGTGCAGGCCCAGGGAAGCAGAGAGAGGTGAGGGCGGGGCCAGGACCAGAAGCGGTGCTCCTGGAGCCCAAGAAAGGGACTGAGTTGGTCTGGGTTAGAAGGATCAGGAAGCAGTATTGGTTTCCCAGGTGTCTGGGGCCCCAAGACTAGGAATGGCTCAGGGCCCAAACTAGGAGTATAGAACGGCAGGAGGGATGGAAGGGTGAATGTGGCTTATGTAGTCCCGTCACGGAGAGCTGCACTATAAACTTACCCCAAGAGGCCTGAGGATAGTAGTCATATCCTGAATTTTTAAGAATCAATTCAATGTCTGTTTGAATGGAATAGAGAAAACAACTGTTACAAAAATTTTTTAAAACTTTAATTAACCTGGGTGGGAAAAAGAGTGAAAGTGTCACTGTCATTTTTACTTGCAGAGTTCCTTAGTGAAAAACAAGTAGAAGAAAGAAGCAAATAGTTTCTGTATTTTTCTAAGTGTGTGTGTGTGTGTGTGTGTGTGTGTGTGTGTGTGTGTGTTTGTGGCACGTGCAGACCAGAGGTTGGAGCTGAGTGTCATCTTCAACTGCCCTCTGCTTTATTTACTAAGACACAGTCTTTCACTGAACCTAGAACTTGCTGATTTGATTAGACTGGCTGGCCAGCAAGCTTGAGGTATCCATCAGTCTCTGCCTTCCCAGTGCTAGTGCTGCAGGTGGCTTTTATGTGGGTGCTGGGAACCAGGCTCAAGTTCTCATGCTTGTGCAGCAAGCACTTTACTTACTGAACCATCTACCTAATCTTGCTTCTGTATTTTGTGTTCATTAAGAAAAAATAAATCAAGGAAGCACATCATAGAGAGAATGTCATACATCAGGAGAGACAATAACAATGACAATAACAAGAACATCAACAATAAGAATGACAATAACAGGACAATAACAATGAACAGAGGAAGATCAACTCTAAGGAGCAATTCTGGAATCAGCAGAGAACTGTAAATAGAGATGAGGAGGAAGAACATTGCAGAAATGTCCATCACCAGGCCTGATAACCCATTGAAGATGGTTTTTAAAAGTAAATCAATAAGAAATGGTCACTGAGGTTTTAGTTATACACACATACATTTATACATGTATTCTTAAGTAAGCTTATGAAATATTTCTTTATGCCTCATTCAGGTATCCTAAGTATTATTTATATCTCCTTCCTCACTCTATGTATTATCCTTCCCCCCAATTAAAGCCCTCCCCTATTTTTCCCATTTTCCACTTGTTAGCACCTGTGTCCTACTGTCCCCCTCTCTTGAGCTCCTTCTTCCCCCTCCTCCATGGTCCCTTTCTACTTTCCTGGCTTCTGCTGTTATTTCGGGGTATGTACTCACATTTAAAGATTCAGAGCTGGGACACCTGCTGCTAGATAGCATACTTTAGACATGACAGGGAAGCTAGTCCCATGAAATCTCAACAACATGGTTACCTAAACAAGACCTCTTTAATGACCTATGTAACACCAGTGGCCATGCCACAGTGAATGTGGGAAATTTCACAATGTCCCATCTCTGGATGAAGAGCTACAGGCAATCAATGGCTGCTGAGAGTGGGAGAATCAGTTTCTTCAGGGATGAGCTCCCTGATGGGTTATCCATTCCCAAATGGTCAGCCCTAAATACATGTACATATAAGCACCATTAAATGGACTCAGTATATCATATATATATATATATGTATATATTTTTTTTTTCAAGGAAGAGGTCATGGAGTTGAGAGGAGTGATATGGGAGGACTTGGAAGCGAAAGAGAGAAGGCTAACAGTCATGAAAATACAATGTTCATGCCTGAAATTGTTAAAAAATTAAAATTTTAAAAATAAATGACTACAGTCTATAAAAATCACTAATGTATAAATTTGTTGATTTGGAATTAGTTACCTGGGGAGAATTCTCTACAGTTAGAAAAATACTATTTGGGGGAAGGAAAACACACACACACACACACACACACACACACACACACACGGGAAAGAACAAGAAGGGAAGAGAGAGAGACACACACACAGAGAGAAGAGTATTAGTTATCTTCTCTTTAAGCTTCTTATTTCGGAGATGAAGAAGCTCAGCTACACATCTGGGGACATAACTGACTCCATAGGCCTTAACATATGTGACATAATGCATGAAATCCTGTGAGAGGACTATGGGGGAGGTAAAGAGAGGGGAGGCAGTTTAAATATGATTAAGATATTTGAAATGCACAAAAATTCAATAAAAATACATATTGAAAAAAAAAACTCTCCGAAAGAGCATGCTAAGGTCACAAAACTACATAATGGAAAAACTGAAATCTGAAACCAGCTCCCTAATTCCAGTGCATTACTCTTGCCAATGTTCTCTGCAAATGGGATGATTACAGTCCATTTCCCCTTAATTCTGACATAGCACTATACATGCTTGAGAAGGAATTCATTCTTGCCAATCATCTGCCATCCTGGGGGACTGCTGGTCGGGTCTTCCTCAGTGAGAATTTGAGTTTATGACAAATCAGATTCAAATGCTAGACAAATCAGATTCACTCTCTGGGACTTTGAATCCCCAGCACATTGATTCAGGACAGGAAAACTGATGAAACTGAGTCATTGGAGCACCAGCATGCTGACAAGCCTGTCAGTTAAATTCAACTACTTGTATCCCTGGAGCCACGTCATTCTTGTTGCTAGTGAGTCCTCTTCCTTCACTTTCCCTTCTGTTCTGGAACTATTCCACAATAATCACATTTAGTTTTTAAAATTTTTTATTGACACAATAGAATTCATTTCTAATTGCCTACACTAAAATAACCTAATTGCTACTATGCTTCTAGGAATACAAACATATCAGGACATAAGATGAGAAATTTTTTTTAAAAAATAGAAGGTAGTTCAAGAGACTCTCAAAATAATATAGGCTATTACCATAGCCCTTGGTTGCTTCTCAGAAACTGAAGATAAGACTCTATTGTTGAAGACACAACATATTTCTGACACAAGCCTTGAAGCAATTGAGCTGGAACTGACCCTGAAACCTCCTCCATGAAAACTAGCTCTCAAAGTATCAGAAGGTACTATGCAAACTGCAAAGGGGGAAACCAATCACTGGTCCTACCCAGCTACAAAACCACAACAGTGACTGGCCCAGAAAACTATCCAAAAAACTTGAGGGTTAATAAACAGCTCTCTAAGTGGACTTAAGGCCCACTCAATAGGAGGGAATCTGTGCATAGTATTATAAACATAGCCAAGTACACATGGTAGGAGAGGTCACAGACCCTAGAGAAGACCTACCACTGTCACTTTTCCAAATCAATATAATTTCTTATTATATTCTAAATATATATTCTTATATTCAGAGATAAGTGTACCTATCACCACTCAACAATGAAGTTTCTCTTTGTAACAAAGGGAGACTATTACAAAGTTCCACAACTGGTCAAAATGCAAACAAGTAACTGTGAGGTGCCCAGCCCTAAATGATACATCTACAATACAACTTCTACACCTACGTCTCAGGGAACATGGGAGAAGAAAGGATGCAAACATTGTAAGAGTCAGGGGAACAAGATGCTTGCTGCTAGATAATGCATTCTAGACATGATAGGGAAGCTACATCATGAAATCTCCACAATATGGTGCTTCACAAGATCAGAATACAGATACAACCAGTTCACATGTCAATGTGGTTGGGGGGAAATTTCACAGGGTCCCATCTGAAGAGTAACAGGCAGTCATGGATGATGAAGGAGGGAGAATTAGTTTTCTCTTGGTAACTCCATGGTAGGTTATCTAATCCCAAGTGGACAGCCCTAAACACATGTACACACAAGCACCACTAAATGGGCATGTATGTATGTATGTATCTATATGTAACAACAGTAATTAAAGAAAAGGTCAAGAAGATGATAGGGAGTGGAGGGAACATTGGAGGAGTGGAAGGGGAACTGGGAGGGATAGAAAAGACACACATGTTATACCCATGTATGAAATTCTCAAAAAATAAAATAATCATAAAAAGTAAAAGTGAATAGGAAATGGCAAAACTGAGGTGTTATAGACAAGATTTAAGGGGAATTCCAGATTATGCATGTGCATTCATTCACAGATTTGTGTAATATATTCTCACTAAATATCTCCTTTGTGAGAGATAACATTCAGTGGGCCTAAATGGACTTAAATAAAGAGATCGAGCAATAATACAGGTCAGGGACCTCAATAGGTTGGACAGCCACAAGCAGAGAAAGTGTGACCCAAGAGTGGGAATTGGAGTAGACAGTTACCAAGCTTGATCTGCAGGAAGACTAAGCACTCCGATTCCCAGACCTGGCTCATTCCTCCTTGATTCTTTCACTACTTCAATTCTGGAAATTCCAAAATTGTTTTTTGTGGGTTTTTTTTTTTTTTTAATATGGAGGGCATTGCTGAGTTTTTAGGTGAAGCTAAGAACAGAAAGCACAATGAACTTGCAATACTGCCCTATCTCATATCTGGCTTGAAATGTGACTGGGATTCTTGTTCTGCTTTAACGTTTAGTACTGCTGAACTAGAAAGTTAATCTCTCTGCACCTCTATTTCCTTTTCAGTGCAACAAAGAAACAACCTGCTCTGTTTACCTCTGGAGTCTCAAGAAACACATGAGAAAATGATTGCAAGAGCTGAGTCAATTGAGAAAAAAGGTGAAGAGGAAAATGCTATGCCCCCTTTGGCATCATTCCTAGCCTCTGTCATGAACAGGCATTCTTCAGTCATGGCAGAGAGAAGAGGTTTTTGTGTTTTAAAATAATCAACTAAAGAAAAAGAGCTTGTAATGCTAGTGACACCTTTTGTGTTATGCAACTCCCCAAAATAAGAACAGAACAGAGGTTCTGGGAAGAATTTTGACAAAAATTAAAGCATAAAAAGTGTATACTGTAACTGAGACTTTATTAGAATATTTTCTTATAAATATATGCATCTGCATTAGGGATACCTCTTTTAGGATGATAATACAGCTCTTACTTCTTAATTCCATATGACCAGCATAGGTTTGTCATATATAGACATTTGTCAAATAAATGAATACATAAAAACTATGCCTGCATTGACCCTATTGTATAAACATGTTTGAGATAGGGGGTTACTATGTATTCCAGGATGGCCTGGAACAGTGTACGTAGCTCAGACTGACCTCAAACTCTTGAGCCACCTGTCTCAGGTTCCCAGTTTCTGAGAGTAAAGGTGAGACCCCTGTAGTTTATGCTTGCCTTAATGCTTATGTAGTATATTACAACTTTTTAAAAATTATTTAATTAATAACCACATACTTAGAAGAAGCATTTCATTACAATAGCATTGACATATTCAATAACATTTTCCCAAGCTAAGATGCATCTCTTTCAAAACTGGCTGTAAATTTTTAGGTTTACAGTTGAATTATTACAGTTATTCAGTTTTCACTCAGTATAAAACCTATAAGACATAAAATTAAATGAGTTTTTAACCTTAAAAAAGATTTCCTACATCTTTTAAAGCAATAACCTATGTTTTTTAAAACTTAGGATGACCAACTATTTTAAAAGTTTGCTTATGATACATTCATAATCCTTTATTTTACATTATGGAGTATAATCTTAGAAATAAAGAACAATTTCTTACTTCTTAACTTATACAACCATTTTTGTAACTTCAAGGAAGTCTTCAGAGAGGCCATATGAACAACTCTGTCCAGAACAATCGTTATAAAGGGAGAAATTGAGAATTGTTCTGATAATTTCATCATGATCCATATCTCCCATTGTCAAGTCTATTGTGCATCACAGCACTTCTAGACTGTCACATGCATCAGCCTCCTCTCTGCAGGCCCCATAGAGCTACAGGGCACAGATATTGGATCAAATTCTTCTTAGCAGTTGTTACTGTGATTGGGACTCCTTAAACTAATGGTGGTGTCAGCATCTTGGCTCTGTGACTGTGGGAATGCTGTTCATTGTTGCTAAAGTTGGAATTGGTAAGATGCCAGGGAAACTGAGGTACTTGGGGGAGCAGGGGTGGCTGCACAGATACACAATATTTAAACTGTTTAAGCTATACCAACTAATCCCCATTTTTCAGGAATTTAATCCAGCAGAAGAGGAGAATAAATGTGAGATAAAGGAAATAGAAAAGTAAAACTAATGCTCAGTAAAGGGAAGAATGACAGTTGTACATTTGTTTGGAGAGCAAATGCCCAGCAGTGAGGAAAAATGAATGCTTTTAGATGGATAGTTTTCATCAAAGCACAAATACATTGATATTTAAAATAATGTAAAATAGTATAAAGTCATTGTTCAATAAGGAAAACAAAGGCAATTAGAAACCCTGGAAAACAATCAACTGAAACAAAGAATGCTTTGAGAAAGCTATTGTAGTATATACACGAATTTAATTATGCTTCTAAAACTAAGTACCCATTTTTAGGAAGTACATAAAGAATCACACATGAAATAACATAACATGACTCTCTGGTCTTTTAGATATATTAACTATGTAGACATATTTGGAAGGTAGTACTAGTTATCTGAATATCTCATACCTAAAAAAATAGGTGCTTGATTTGATCCAAAACATATTAACATGGAAATGAGTGGTTCTAATTCTATAAACTAAAACAGAAATCACTGTATTACAATAATCTATTTTCAGTTGGTTTATGTTTTCTTGATTTGAAAATTAAAGCATACATAGCATTGCTGGCACAAAAAGAATATCAACACCAACCAAGATTACTATACCCAACCAAAATGTCTTTTATAGTCAAAGAGGAAAGAAAAACCTGCCATGACATAAATAGGCTGAAGGAATTCATGTCCACAAAAGCAGCCCTTCAATGAGTTCCAGAAACAATACAAAGAGCTGAAGAAAAGAATAACTATACCCAAGGGATTTCAGAAAGAATTCCAATGAAGGTATAACTGTCGAAAAGTACAGCTATATCAAGAATGTAAACAGAAATAAAAATGACAGCATTCAATACCCATCTTTCATTAATAACTTTAAATATTAACGGACTGAACTCCCCAGTCAAAAGACACAGATTAGATGAATGGATTAAGAAACAAAACCCAACTTTTCAAGAAACTCATCTCAATTTTAAGGACAGACACTATCTCAAAGTGAAAGGATGGAAAAAAATATACCAAGGAAATGGCACTAAGAAAAAAGAAGGTGTAGCAATTCTAATATCTGACAAAATAGACTTTAAACTAAAACTAATCAAAAGAGTCAAAGAAGGCCACTTCATTCTGATCAAAGGAACAGTGAAGCAAGAAGATATTACAATCAAGAATATATATTCACCAAACTCTGGTGCACCAACTTCATAAAAACAAAACTACAGGACTTTAAGACCCAGATTAATCCCAGCTCATTAATAGTAGGGGACTTCAATACCCCACTGACTCCATTAGATAGGTCAACAGGGCAGAGAGTTAACAGAGAGACATCTGAATTAAACAATACCATATATCAAATGGACTTAACAGATATCTACCTAGTATTCTACCCAAGCACCAAAGGACATACTTTTTACTCAGCACCCCCATGGAACCTTCTCCAAAATTGACCATATACTGGTGCACAAAACAAACCTCAACAAATACAAAAAGATTGAAATAATTCCATGCATTCTATCAGACCACAATGCAATAAAGCTTACAATCAAAACCCGAAGAAACCCCAATTACAACATGAACATGTGGAGATTAAACAACACACTCCTGAATGATGAACGGGTCAAAAGAGAAATT
>NW_008330777.1:6714564-6715266 GCF_000622305.1 Nannospalax galili
CACAATAGAACCCAGAAAGATACAGAACATTATAAGGGAATACTTTAAAAACCTATATGCTACTAAATTTGAAAACCTAAAAGAAATGGATGGATATCTAAAGGCATGGGAACTACCAAAACTAAACCAAGAAGAGATTAACAACTTAAACAGACCCATAACACAAAAAGAAATTGAAACAGTAATACAAAACATCCCAACTAAAAAAAGCCCAGGACCAGATGGATTTACAGCAGAATTCTATCAGACATTTAAAGAAGATCTGCATCCAATACTACTTAATTTATTCAAAAAAAATTAAATGTAGGGAGAACTTCCAAATTCCTTCTATGAATCCAGCATCACTCTAATACCAAAGTCAGGTAAAGATACAACCAAAAAAGAAAACTATAGATCCATATCCTTAATGAACATAGATGGAAAAATTTTCAACAAGATACTTGCAAACCACATACAGACACACAACAAAAAGATCATCACCATGATCAAGTCAGCTTTATCCCAGAGATGCAGGGATGGTTTAATACATGTAAGTCAATAAATGTCATAAATCATATAAATGGACTCAAAGACAAGAAACATATGGTCATTTCAATAGATGCAGAGGCCTATGACAAAATTCAACATGCATTTATGTTCAAAGTCCGAGATGGAATTGAACTGGAGGGAACATACCTCAACATAATTAAAGCCATATATAAC
>NW_008330777.1:6715440-6716745 GCF_000622305.1 Nannospalax galili
AAGAAGAGCTCAAATTATCCCTTTTTGCAGATGATATGATAATATATCTAAGGGACACCAAAAATTCCATGCACAAACTCCTAAAAATTATTAACACATTCAGTAAAGTGGCAGCTTACAAAATTAACTTACAAAAGCCTATAGCCATTCTATATACCAATAACAAGCAATCAGAGAAAAAGCACATGGAAACACTTCCATTCACAATAGCTGCAAAAACAAAATAAAATATCTCAGAGTAAACCTGATCAAAGACATTAGAGAACTCTACAATGAAAATTTTAAATCTTTAAAGAAAGAAATTGAGGAAAACATCAGAAGATGGAAGGGCCTCCCATGCCCATGGATTGGAAGAATTAATATTGTGAAAATGACCGTCCTACCAAAAGTCATTTATACATTCAATGCAATGCCAATCAAAATACCCATGACATTTTTCACAAAACTGGAAAAAATGATCCTAAGATTCATATGGAAGCACAAAAGACTTTGGATAGCCAAAACAACCCTGAGCACTAAGAGCAATGCTGGGGGGATTACTATACCAGATTTCAAGCAGTATTACAGAGCTATAGTCATAAAAACAACATGGTGCTGGCACAAAAATACACCCATACCCCAATGGAACAAAACTGAAGACCCAAATATGAGTAAATACAATTTCAGCCACCTGATATTTGACAAAGAGGCCAAGAACACTAACTGGAGGAAAGACAAATGTTCAGCAATTGGTGCTGGCAAAACTGGATCTCCACTTGTAGAAGAATGAAACTAAACCCCCATCTTTCACCTTGCACAAAAGTCAATTCCAAATGGCTCAAAGACCTCAGTGTAAAGTCTGAAACTCTGAAACTATTAGAAGAACGCATTGGGAATAACCTACAAGACATAGGCGTAGGAAAGGATTTTCTAAATCAGACATCAATTGCCCAAGAAACAAGGGCAAGAGTTAACAAATGGGACCTCATTAAACTAAAAAGCTTCTGTACGTCAAAGGAGACAACCAAGGAAGCAAACAGAAAACCCACAGAATGGGAGAAAATCTTCACCAGCCACACATCCGACAGAAGTTTAGTAACCAGAATTTATAACGAACTCAAAAAACAAAGAACCAAGACAAGAAGCAACCCAATTAAAAGATGGGCTAAGGAGCTGAACAGAGAGTTCTCAAAAGAAGGAGTAAAGATGGCTATGAAACATCTTAAAAGATGTTCAACATCTCTAAGAATTAAGAAAGCGCAAATTAAAACCACTTTAAGATTTCACCTTACCCCAGCCAGACTGGCTAAGATCAAGAAAACAAAT
>NW_008330777.1:6717986-6739171 GCF_000622305.1 Nannospalax galili
CCCCTGAGGAACAGATCCTTAAACGACCTTAAGAGTAAAAATAAATTGGTTTATCTGGACCAACTGTGTGGCCTTAAACACCCAAAAGAAAGTATAACCAAAGATTAAAGAGTCCAATATAATTTCATAAGAGACCATATGTATAGCTAAAGGCTGCATAGCAAGCAACAATGCCAGACAGGCGATACCTCCTCTGAGTTGTTGGCCAGGGTGGCCAAAGGGATTCCCAGATCGTAACCCAGCAGAGAACTGGGAAATTGAACAGCAGACCCCAATGTTATCCAAAGAAATATTGACAACTGAATACTGCTAGATGAGGGACAGCTGACCCTCCTAAAACAAAGACCTCTAGATAGGTTGACTAGGTTCACCAGAAGGACAAGTAGTGGGGAATGGCTGGGGGTGCCAACAACACAGCAGACAGTAGCAGGGATATCAAAGTATAAGGGCTCTAGTGGGGGAAGGGAGGCTATGGGAGGGTGCCATCTGGGAATTGGGCGTATAGTCGAATGAGAAGGTTTGGGATGTTCTGTGTAATATACACACGCAAAAAAAAAAAAAAAAAACCAAATTTCAGGGTTTCACTCTTAGAGCCTAGTATAACCCATCAGTTGTATTAGAAATGAATTTTTCTGCATGTAACTGTATTTTAATAATGAAATGGAGATCTTTTTCAAAGTTTAAAACCTCATTTAATTGTATGTCTTATAGGGTTTATACAGAGTACAATATTGTATAACTGTATTAATTCTACTGTAAACCTAAAAATTTACAGCCAATTTTGAAAGAGAAGCATCTTAGCTCTGGAAATTGTAATTGAATATGTCAATGCTATTGTAATGAAATGCTTCTTCTAATCATTTGGTTATGAAATAAATAATTAAAATAACAATAATAATTAGTAGATGTGAAAAGCTTTACCATTGAAATATACCTGGTGACTGTATATCTGTGCTCAGATGCCAAGGGGCTCAGAAATTAACTGACTGTCACTAGTAATAATCAGATATATAGAGATTGGAAAAGCATGTGGAAACATCTTAATATCAATTGCGTTGAATATGAACTTTTCCTGTATGAAACTGTGCATTTTAATAATGAAATGGAGATCTTTTTTAAAGCTTAAAACCTCATTTAATTTTATGTCTTATAGGATTTATACTGAGTAAAATATTGTATAACTGTAACAATTCAACTATAAACCTAAAAATTTACAGCCAATTTTGAAAAAGATGCATCTTAGCTCAGAAAATTGTTATTGAACATGTCAATGCTGTTGTAATGAAATGCTTCTTCTAAGTATGTGGTTATTAAATAAATAATAAACTGAAAAAAAGGAAAATCAGAGGGCCCAGAGAGATTGCTCAGTGATTAAGATCACTGGCTGCTTTTGCAGAGAACCTGGGTTCAGTTCCCAGCAGCCACATGGTGGGTAACAATCATCTTTAACTCCAGTTCCAAGTGATTTGACACCCTCTTCTGGTCTCCTCAGACATTGCACAACACAGGTTCTCTTACATTCATGCAGGTGAAACACTAATACACGTAAAATAAAAATTTTTTAAATCAGAATTTTATATTGAGAGATGAAGTTTCATAAGTGGACTAGGAGGAATATAAGTTTGTAGATCTATTTAAAATTGTAGGAAAAAAATTTGATGAAAGCCAACCAGAAGAGCAGTACACATTATATCATCACTTATCAATATATTTCCAAGAAATTCCCTTGATTTTTTCACAGTATTTTATTTATTGTTTTTATTTTATGTGTATAAGTGTATATTTTGGATATAGGTTGGTGCACCTGTGTCATGCAATGCCCGCCAAGGTCAGAAGAGAGAGTCAGATTCCTTGGAACTGGAGTTATGGACGGTTGTTAGCTACCATGTGAGTGCTGGGAATTGAACCCAGGTCCTTTGCAAGAGTAGCTGGTGCTCTTAACCACTGAGCCACCTCTCCAGCACCTCAGTTGATTCTTTTTATTAGTAGTGGTTTTAAAATATTTTTCTTCAGTTTTTAAAATTCTGTGTATATCTGCATGTCTATGTATGGGTCTGTGCATGTGTGAATGTGCTGTCAGAAGATTTCAGAGGAGGGTGTTGACTCCCCTGAAGCTGGAACTTTAGGCAACTGTGAGCCACCTGACTTTTGTGCTAGGAACTGGACTCTAGTACTTAGCTCTCAACCACTGAGCCATCTTTCCAGCCTCAACCAATTCTTAAAGTTTAAAATTCTCCTTTCAAAAAGAAAAGGAATTGAAGCTCTGGAACTTTGTTCTCATATGACAGACTTTAACAAGAATCCCTCAGTGACTGCTTTATCCTTATAAAGCAAGGTATGCATCCATCCAGGTTTGTCATGTAATTAGAATAATGCATCACATTTGTCAAAGAAATTTAGTTGAATCATTCTGTACTATAAGCATTTTTCTATCATCTTGGCTGAGAAGAAAGCTCAGGAGAGTCCCTAGTCTTCATAATAATTTTGAAAAAGAACTCTTCATATTTTATAAAATACATTTTTCAAAAAATTAACAGGAGTTAAGAGAGTTTGGGAAAATAGTTGCTTTGAACTTCCTGGGGTTAGTGAGAGTTTAACTTGCATTCAAATAAAAAGTCTAGTTTGAAAAAGAATCTTGCCATCTTTCTGGTCTTCTGTGGATAGTCTGAAAGAAAACTTCTGTATTTAAATCTGTGTTCTACTTTCAGAAGGAGAGACTGAGTAAACCATTTTCAACTGGCAAACAAAACTCCTCCACTTGAAATAGAGACAGTAGGTGGAAGCTAGAATAAGCAGAGACCAACAAGGATACCCAGAAAGAAATTAATTGAGATATCCCACACCTCTGCAGTGGAGATTCTTTCATGGGAAGGTTCAGCAGAGGGGCATGACTATGGTAAGATAGTACATAATGTTGAGATTATCTAGGTAGCTCCCCTGTACTGGAAATTTCCTCATATCTCAGTCCTTCACCTTGACCAGCACAGAAATGAACTTAATAATTACTGCATTTGAATGACTTGGTTGTAAAATGTAGGTCTTAACATTTATCAAGGGCTGTGCTTCCTGCTACATCTATAAAAACACAGACATAGCTTGCTGATGGGAGGAATAATGAAGCAGAGACAAAAAAACATGGAAGAACCTGCATGGGTAATAGGCAGAGTCCTGAAGAGTGGTGTACTGGAAAATACTGAACACACAGCAACCTGGGGTCTTAGTTTTGTTTCCTATTGCTGTGATAAAATACTCTGACTAAAGCAACTTTGAGAAGAAATGGTTTGTTTCACAATTCCAGGTTATAGTCCATCACTGTGGAGGAGCCAAGACAGCAGGAACTTGAAGGAACTGGCAACACATGCACAGTCAAGAGCAAAAAGTAGCGGATTAACGTATGTGTTAGTGTTCAGCTCACTGTCTCCAGTCTGATACAGTCCTGGATTGTATCAGGAAATGGGGCCTCACACAGCAGGTGGAGGTGGCCAATTAAGATAACCAAGATAATCCTCCTCAAGCAGCCCACAGGCCAACCTGATTCTGACCATCCTTTATTGTGACCCTTTTCTCAGGTGATTCTAGATTGTGCCAAGCTGACAGTTAAAACCACACCATCACACCTAGTTAGTTTTCTTTTAAGGCCATATCACTCTGTTTCTAAGGTGTGAATTATTCTGTCATGGTTGATTACAGATTACTCACTTGATGTCACTGAGCATGAGTTTTGAAGAGAGCCCCATTAACACACCATTGCACACTTTTCCAACATTTTAATACAAGAAATGTAAATAAGACTGGACATGATGTCACACGCCTTAAACCCAGGACTCTAGAGGCAGAAGCAGGAGTATCTCTATGAGTTCCAGGCCAGCCTGGTCTATATATCAAGTTCTAGGCAAGTCAGGACTATATAGTGAAGCACTGTCTCAACAACAATAAAAAAAAAGAAAGAAAGAAGAAAGAAAGAAAGAAAGAAAGAAAAAAGAAAGAAATGGAATGGTTAGTATTAATTGTGAGTTTGACAAACTCTAGACTCACACAGAAGATAAGCCTCTGGTCCTGCCTGTGAGCAATTATCTTGATCTTGTTAACTGAAGTGGGAAAATCCATTTTAATTGCTGGTGGGACCATTCCCTGGTCAGGAGATCCTGGATTGTAGAAAATGGAGAAAATGAACTGAGTGCTAATAAGCTGAGTGCTACTATGTTGAGTGCTAGTGAGCTGAGTGCTAGTGAGTGGAGTGCTAACGAGCTGAGTGCTAGTGAGTGGAGTGATAGTGAGCTGAGTGATTGTTGTGGAAAATCTTGTGACTGACTTTGCCTTTTGCCGTACATACCTGGCACGCTGAAATGCCATGCTTCCTGTTTCTTATCAGAGAGAAAACTATGTAAGTCACATGGTTTCCAGGAATCGGAAACTTAGAGAAACTGAAACTTATCATGCTAATAGGGCATCTGGCCCGCTAGATTGTAATAGGATACTAGTCTGCCATGCTAATAAGGGATCCCATATGCTGTGTTATGATTGGACTATTACCCCTATATAAGCCCGTACTTTCTTGCAATAAATCAGATCTGTGTCACTGAACCTGGTCTCCTGCATCTGAATGCAGCGACGCTGGCACAGACTCCTCACCAGCCCTGGGGTCCGGATCAGACGACTGATCAGAGGAACTGAGAGAGCAGGAGAGCGACCATAGCCAGAGGAGAGCAGCCACAGCCGGCGACCACAGTGATAGTGAGCTGAGTGCCAGCTTGCATTCATCCTCTTGGTTTCCTGATTGTGGGCTTAATGTGATCAACTGCTTCAGCTCAGGCTGCCTTGTCTTGCCCATGTGAATGAAAGTTCCCAGAAAAACTACATCTTGAAACTGAACCTTGATTAAAATTTCAGTGATTGTGGAGAGTTTGGAATGTTGCAGGTCCAAAGCCCAATTACAGTTTATCTTGGGCTCTCTTTAGCCCCTTAACTAGCTACTCCTTGTCCACCTCCATTTTTGACTTATCCTGTGACTGACAGCTAGAAACTTTTTTGGAATGTATTAACTTAAAGCCCTAGCTCCCATCAACCAAAAGGCTGAGTGTCCTCAGATAGCATCTGAGGCCTATAACTGTGATTTCTCTTTTGCTGGACTTCACTGACTGACCTATCAACCTAGCCAGCAAAATAATTTGTTGAAATATTTATTTAGTTGACTTAATTTCATTGACTTTTTTCTAGTCCAGTATACTGTATTTTGCAACATTTACTTGGACTATATGCAGGAGTCAACAAATTGAAAACATTTTTGTTACTTTAGTTAAGGAAAGCAATCAACCCTTGCAGGCCAGCCATGGTGGCACATACCTACAATCCTTACTTTCAGGATACTAAGGCAGGGGGACCATGAGTTTGAGGCCAGCCTGGACTGTAGAGTGAGTTCTAGGCTATGCTAAGATATATAATGAGATCCTGAATTAAAAACAAACATAAAAACAAATGAATAACAAAAACCTAAAAACTTAAATCTAAAAATAAAATCCTTTTGTTTCAAATAGTATTATTTGGGCCAGGGAGATGGTACAGCTGTTAAAGGCTAAGGCTGACAACAAAACATCAAATAGTATGATTTTTGCTTCTCATTGTACTCACTTTCATAGCATATTTGATTATATATGTTTAGCCATTTTTTACCATTTCTCTACAACAGCTTTTGTAACTGAAATATATTCAGTCTCATAAAACGTTTAAGACAATCTCATTTATTTATTTGTTAAAAAATTAAATTTTATGTGTATGATTTTTTTTGTTTATATATAATTACACCATATGCATCCACTGCTGCAGAGGTCAGAAGTGGGCATCAGGTCCCCTGGAACTGGACCATTGTTAGCTGCCATGTGGGTGCTGGGAACTGACCCAGGACCTTTGGAATAGCATCCATATTTCTAGCCCAAAGACTATCATTTATTGAAGTCAAACTGCTATTAATATTTCACTTTTTGGGGGCTCAAACAGCTCTTTTCATTTCTTCCATAAAAGGAATTCCAAGGCTTTTTCATCCTTGATACAGATATTGCCCATGTAACTCCAAACAGACTTCCAATTGCTATTTTACTTCTGATCATTATTCAGTTCTTTCCAAAGTTTATTTGGTTGGTTGGAGTAAAGAAAATTTATTGAGAAAATATGATTGCTCTTTCTTTTGAGAAAAATGTAACATTATAGGTGTGCAGCCTCACTCAGTGAGAAAATATTTTATGTGATTTAAATCATCCAGTGATGGGTCTGGGGTGATAGTTCAGTTAGCAAAGTGCTTGCCTTGTAAGAACAAGGACCCGAGTACTTGCTTGTGATCACAGCCTTGGGGTGGTAGACACAGGTAGATCCCTGGGGATTGCTGGCCTGTTAGCCTAGCCTACTTGGTGAGTGAATTCCAGCTCAATGAGAGAGACTTCCTTTCAAAATAAAAAGTTGACAGCTCCAGTGGTCTTGTCCTCTGGTCTGTGTGTGCACCCCCCACCCCAACACACATGAACAACACAAATCATCCAGAGATAATTGAGTACAGTGAATAATATTACTAAATTGAAACATCTGGTTGCTGGGTAAGCTAGTACACATCTGTAATCCCAGCACTCAGGAGGTGGCAGGAGGATTGGGAATTATAGGGAAAGTCAAGCTACATAGGAAGATGTTCCAGGCCAGCCGGTCTACCCATCTCCAAAAAACAAAATCTAGAAAATTTTCTAAGATGTTGCCTAGAACTCTTATTTTTCTGTAGCTTTACTCTAATATCAACTCCACCAAATCTGACTATATTTTCATGGGATTTTTCTCATCAAAACTATTTTTCTTAGCAATAGCACTAAAATTAGAAGTGTTGTTTAGTTTGTGTTCTTACAAGATCAGCAAAAGCCGTAAGCTGTGTTTTAAATCATATGTGCCATAATTTAGGTGAACTACTAAAACATTCTATGTGAAATAGTTTGAAGCTTCATTAAAAATTTCAAATTATTTAAATTTTATTGTTCTGAAATGTGTTCCCTGAAAAGTTTTATCTCATTTGTGCAGATAAATGTTTTGTATCCAGAAGGACCATAAATCTAGATTACGAAGTTATGTTCATTTTTAAAGTATTTGTGTCTTGAAGTTCTGTCAGTAATTTATACCTTAAAATTCTTGATTGTGTTTTGACTCCACAGTTGACTGTGTACAGCACCTCCTAAGATCAACTATTAGCTTCTTGGACATGTTTTGGTTAAGATTACATACTTTTTCAGTTTTCAAATGTTTTATTTGAGAATTTTGTACCATTTCTTGTCTGTTGTCAAAGACACTCCAGGATGTGCTGGCTTTTGTTTCACGTTCTGGTTTAGTGTTAAAAAATATTAATTTTTCTGATCTATCAAATTTAAAAAGCTCAATAAAAATTCAATTTATATATATCTATACACACACACACACACACATACTCTCTTTTGCAGGGCATGGTGGTACATTCCTCTAGTCACAGCACTTGGGAGGCAGAGGCAGGGAGATCTATGTGAATTCGAGGCCACCCTGGTCTACATAGTGAATTCCAGGCCAGCTGGGGCTATAGGGAGACCCTGTCTCAAAAAGACATATATTGGTTTTCCATAGATTTCAAGGAATTCATCTTAGAAGATAAGCAGTTTAGCTACACAAATTGGATGTTATGTCATGCAACTGTCCTAATATTTAGTAATCAGAGTAACCTGAGTTACATACATAGTGGGACTCTGCTTCCAAAAATAAATAAATAAATAAATAAATAAATAAATAAATAAACAAACAAATAAATAAATAAATACTTTAAATTCACGTTACAAACTTTAAACTTCAGAGTCTATTAAATTTGTATGTACATTTAAATTATTTTATTGTAAATTCTTCATTTTCAATGCATATGCTCTTTATTTTGTGATGGGGTTACCTTCAGGTAAGTTGAACATATCTTAAGTTGAAAATACACTTGCTATTTCAAATATCATAGCTTTGATCAAAATTCAATATTTGAGGTACAGTTTCCACTGAATGTGTTATGACTTTTGTAATAAATAAAGCCAAAAAGTTGTAACAGAGGCCTTTCTTTTGTAGAACTCCACATTCAGATAATCTTAGCACCTAGCCACTGGTAGTACTGGAACATGACAAGTTGCCTGTGGATTGTGCATAGGAAAAGCTTCAGGGCACTTAGATCTTAAGAAGAAAAAGGAGGGTGATCTGCAGGGACTTTTTCCAAACTTCCTGACTAGTCAGTCACTTCTCCACCGTGGAACAGTGAGCAACAGAACAGGAAATTCCCATGTGTTTCACTGATGGATGCCTCTCCTCTTAGATGAATACATGAGGCAAAGAACAAGAAGTGTTTTCCTTAGTTATTGCTGAGAATTCTGTTCCTTTAACACATTTGGCTTGAGCCTGTGCCTGACTAGGGGTGTAGCTCTTCCTCTCCAGGGAGGAACTGATTCAGAATGTCTTGCCCTCAAGCTCAAATGAAACTTGTTTCGCTAGCAGCCATGCCCTGGGAATGGTGGTGGTTGTGTTCATTTGGCCCCTTGATGTTCTGATGTTTGTCTGAACAAATAAATTAAGTCAATAACTCCAAGATCGATTTCCCCCTGAGGGATGGAAATTCACTTTAAATTTAATAGTCTGTCCCAAATTATGTCAAACTACCCTTTCTAATCAACTAATCAAAGATTTGACAATGAAATAAAATTATGGTGTACAATAAAACTACTAATAACATAGAGATGACCTGAATTTCAATATAAACCAATATAAAGTTTCATGGGGAAAATTAAATTTCAAATATTAAATCCTACTGAAAGTCATAGTTTAAAGACATAAATTTAGAAATCAAATTCTCTGCCTTGTTATAAATTTCCAAAGAATTAAAATTATAAAATCTGCAAGTTAAAGTCCAAAGGAATTAAAATTTAAAATTAAATTTACTTTTCCTTATGATTTAAAATGCAAATGAGGTTCATAATTTGTCATCCCCAACTTGATTTCCTAACAAGGGTGTCAGAAGGTTTTCACGGTGATTACAGGAAGCCTGTGTTAATATCATGAAGTTCCTTCAATGGTTCAAGTAGAAAAAAAGTTTAAAAGTCAAAAGGACAAAGACTATTTCAATAGTTCCAGACTTGCAAAATGTAAAAACTGAGCCTATTGCTAAGCCAAGCCCAGTCATATATATGTGTGGATGGATAGATGATAAATAGATAGATAGATAGATAGATAGATAGATAGAGCAAAACCCAATCACTTCTGAGGGAAAGAGGAGAGACAGAGAACACCTGAATACCAGTCTGACTTGAGCACCTCTTAATCTGTGGTCAGCTGTACAAGGTCAATGACCTAGGCTTTTTAATTTATTTAGAAAAAATACTCATATATGGCCATACCACTCAGAACATACCCGATCTCATCTGATCTTGGAAGCTAAGCAGAATTGGGCTTGATTAGTACTTCTTTTTACTAAATGCCAGAGAAGATGTGGGGAAAGGAGAATACTCATCCACTGCTGGTGGAATTGCAAAGTTGTGAAACCACCTATGGAAAGCAGTGTGGAGAACTGTTTAAAAACTAAAAATGAACCTACCATTTGACCCCATTATACCACCTCTTGGCATATACCCAAAGGACCGATCCTATTGCAGAGACACTTGTACATTCATATTTTTTGATGCTCTTTTTACAATAACTAAGAGATGGAAGCAACCTAAGTGTCACTCAACTGATGAGTGGATAATGAAAATGTGGTACATTTACACAATGGAGTTCTACTCAGTGGTAAAGAAAGACGAAATCATGAAATTTGCAGATAAATGAATGGAACTAGAAACTGTTATACTAACTGAAGTAACATGGATCCAGAAAAACAAATGACGTATGCTCTCCCTCATATGTGGATCCTAGCACCAAATCCTTATATGTATGTATCCAGATGTAACTGCAGGAACCAGAATAATGAAAAGGAACCAAGGACGTAAAGGGAAAGAAAGAACCTGAGAGAGAAGAACAGTAGGAGACAGGTGTTACTATGGGAGAAATGGATAAAAATGGGGCTGTTTAAATGGGAAGGGGGGGGAGGATTATACAAAGAACCTTGGGGATAAAGGGAAAGAAAGAACCCAAGAGAGGTGGGACTATAGGAGACTGGTATTATCAAGGGAGAAATGGAAAAAATGGGGACACTTTAAAAAAGGAAACCATGGCAGAAGGGCTAGAACAGTGAGAGAGAGAAAGGAGAGATAACGCCTAGAAAGTTTTAAAAATCAGAGGGAATCATATTAGTCCAACAACCTAATGACAAATTACACATACAGTATCTCTACATGAGTCCATGTGTATAGCTGAAGACTACATAACAAGAAACAGTGCCAGACAGGAGAAACCTGTGAGTTGTTGGCCAGACCTCCAAGAGACTCCCAAAATTACACAGACTATTGCCAGGGCCCTTGATGACCTCCCAGAACTTGAAAGTAAGACCCTACTGCTGAAGACAGACATACTTTAGAAACAAAATTTGAAGCAATACAACTGGAACTGACCTGAGACTACTTCCCCTGAAGTCTAGCTTTGGAAAACAATATGAAGGTGCCAAGGGAAAACATCAATTGGTGGTCCAACACCAGCTTCAAGGCAAAATAACCACATCAATGGCCAGCACAGCATACAACATTGGTGCAGTAGTGGCACTTTTATCTTGGGGGCAATCAACAGTTACCTAACTGGAATAAAAACCCACTCAATGGGAGGAAACACAAATGTGGTACTGTAAACATAACCAAATACACATGGCTGGAGTGGTCATAGATCTTAGGAAAATATGGAAACTGAGTCCTACCAGCTCCTGGGACCCTGCTCATATGATTCTATGGCAATGGTGTCAACATATACAAGTCCCATAGAAACTCAAGCAGACAAAAACCCAGCATAGAACTGGAGAAATGAGCAGCAGACCCCAATCTTAGGTGAAGAAATATTGGCAGCTGATTTCTGCTAGGTGAGGAAGAGCTGATTTTCCTAAAACAAGGGACTCTAGATAGGCTGGCTAGACCTCAGAGGATGGACTTGCACTGGGGAACATCTGGGGACACTGACTTGAAATGGTGGGCCTTCACAAGGATGGCAGAGCATATGAAGTTTCAAACCTATAAAATCTGATTTATGCCCCATGGTATGGGTTCCAGTGGTGGGGCTATGGGAAGGTGCCAGGGAGGACAGGGGTATAAAGATGATTAAGATTGTTTCAGATATTCTGAATGAAATACACAAAAATTCAATAAAAACAATGATAAGAAACAAAACTCAACAAGAGGTAATTATACCATGATTGGCAGGCCAGTTCATCTGTAATCACATGGCTCTCTCTTAGAGAGTTCTATTTTTTTAATATCACCTCCTTTTACAAAGTTTAGGAATTTAAGACTAAGATTACCCAAGCTATGATTCAAGGTGTTTTCATTTTCTTAATACATCTTGGTTTTTGATTCCCTGTTGATCACAGTGTTCTGGTCCTCCAGTGTTGAACTGAGTAGAAGCTGTTCTCAGCAACATAAATATACGACACATCTCAATATTTTTAGTCCTGGTACAGCTGCCTTTGACAATTCCTCTGTTTTACAATGTCCTAGTTCAAAGAATCCACTTCCTGGGTTGATGACTCCTTTTCTCCACATTTGTTTCAGCAGAAAATTCATCCTACATAGATTTAATAGAAACTTCTCTTTAGGCTTCCATAGTTTATTGATAAGAGATAAACTATCAAGGAGATTGACTGTTATAGCTTCTTATTGATATAGAATATTCTCCCATTTTCAATGTCCTAGACACAAATACCAACCCACTTGTTATATCTTTCTGCCACATACATCTTTTATCTCTCAATTTTTTCCAGGAAGTTGAGACTTTAAAAAAAATGATGTATTTTATATTACATATTTGAGTGTTTTGCCTGAATGTATTTATGTATACCATGTGTGTGCCTGGTATCCATGGAGCCCAGAAGATGGCAAAGGATCCTCTGGACCTGGAGTTAAGGACAGTTGTGAGACACTGTGTGGGTGCTGGGAACTGAACTGAAGGCCTCCACAAGACAACAATTACACAAAACTGCTGAGCCATCTTTTCAGCCCTCAAAGGGATACATTTAGGCCTTAAAGGGATACATTCCCTCTCTAGTCAAGGTAAAAGCAGATCTATTTGCAGAGTCTCAAAATTTTGTTTTGCTTTTATTTTGCTTTATTGAAAAGCATCTATTTACCTATCAACTTTTCATGAATTTGGCTCATCTTTCATGATGAAAAGCAGGAAAAGAATGATCTTTAGGCCTGAAAAAACATCTGTTTTTCTAATAAATCCTGTCTGTTGCCATGCTTGTGAATGGATATTTCAGAATTCTCCCATAAGACAAACACCAGTCTAAGGCTAGACCTTGATCTGCTATACTCCTGCCCAGCTTTCCTTTAGTTTATTGGTTGCAACATCTCTTGGAATCTGAATTCTATCAGTTTTTCAATCAGGTTCCCAGGACACAAGCAATTTCATTTTCTTCCCCCCACAGAGTAAGAGTTTCATTTCACTTTGATCCTCAGTAATGTTGTGAATATTTTATGATGATCCTGTGGTTTTCCTCTTGAAGACTGGTCCAAGTTATTTTAAGTGCTTTGAATAGTGTCATAATCATTAACGGATGATTTCTAGAAAACTCTCAAATGCATAGTAATTTTTACGCTAACAAAACTCCCTTCTGTACTCTATTTTTTGGAGATAATTCCATCTTTTCTTTCAAAGTTGATTCCAGGAAGTGTTTGTAGATTTACTGTTTTTCCTCAGCTAGATCCCACTAGAAGCTAGCAGAGTTTTCATTCTGACATAAGTAAGACATTTCAAACATACATTCAGAGCACTGAGACCTGGAATTTCTCCTGGGTAGCTTTGCCTCCCTCTCTCGAGCTTTTGAGATTTCATTTTTCTAGATGAACATATCTTTCTAGTCTCCTCCAACTCAATTGTTCTTTGCGCCTATCTTTCTGCTGATCTTTCTCTGATTTATTTATCTATTTATTGTTTAGTGAACAATGAATATGCTCATATGTGTGTATGTTAAAACTTTGGATCTTAAAAATCTAAAGGCATAGGCAGAAAGAATGCGATCCACTGGTCTAAAGCCAACTTGAAACCACCTAATTGGTGAAATACTTAAGAGAGTCTGTGGAAAAAAATTAAAAAGACTTGAGTGCAAGGAGATAGTGTGTCACTCAACCTGGGGCATAAATCAGATTTTTTAGGTTTGAAATGTCATAATATTTTATGAGGATTCTTTTAAGAAAAATAATCCAAATTTTGGAAACAAATGGAAGATAAATATGTAGTTACTTAGAATGAGAAAACATATTAAAAATAAAATCTGGGAAATATTGTGAAATCCTGAAAAGTGATATATTTTATCAAGTAATTATCTGAAATGGTCTTTATGAGAATTCTCAATGATACACACTTATAATCATATTACTTGAGAAACTGAGGCAGGAGGACTGTCATGAGTTTGAGGCCAGCCTGGACAACATACTGAATTCAGGGTTACCATGGGCTACCTAACAAGCCCTTATCTCAAAAAGTCAAAAATAAAATAAAATTTCATTGTGATTATTTTCCCTTACATTTCCTGTAGACTTTTAACTATTCTTCATAAGATAATGCTGATTTACCAGGATTTTTTATATATGGTATAGAAGGACCTTCGAGTTTCAATGTCAAATGAACATTTGGCCATTGCTGGGTCCCTCACAGCATGGAGTTGTTTCTGTAGGCATAAATCTGGATTATATCATACTGTAATTATATTCAAATTCTGAAAATAAAAATCTCTTTTCAGTGAATCATGCAGGAAATTTTGGGTCATCCATATGAACAAAGACCCCAAACACACACAAGTAACATTTCCAAAATTCTTAATAGTTCTAAGACAATAATATTAGTTGATACAGCTCACTTTTAGTTATGATTTCACTTCACCATTAAAGAAAGGCCACAGATACATGTCATTTCAATTTTTTGAATTTATTTTTATTTTTGAGAAAAGGTCTCCCTGTAATGCAAGCTGGCCTGAAACTCTTGATATAGACCAGATTGGCTTCAATCTCACAGAGATCTACCTGCCTTCTGAGTGCTGGGATTAAAGGGTTCAAGGGCAGAAAAATCAACAGAGCAACAGAATATTCCAATAGTTCCAGACTTGCAAAATTTAGAAAATGAGCCTATTGCTAAGCCAAGCCCAATCTTAAATTATATATCTCACATATATCGCAAAACCCAACCATATATATATATATATATAATACACATATTATATATATCAAAACCTTCTGAAGGAAGGAGGAGAGACAGAGAACACCTGATTGCCAGCCTTACTGGAGCAAGGCATTGTCAGCTGTCCAAGGTCTATTATCTAGATATTTTTATTTATTTTGAAAAAAATTCTCAGCAAGAGGTTAATAATTAATCCCCACCACACAGATACTTAAAAAATAGTAATTTATTTATGTTTGTGTCCATGCATGTATGGGTGCCCACACGCCGCAGCTTGAGTACAGAGTTCAGAGAATGACTTGTGGGAGTCAGTTCCCTCCTACCATGAAGGGAATTGAACTCAGATTGTCAGCCTTTGCAATAAGTACTTTTACCCACTGAGCTACCTAACTGGCCCATGATACTTTTCTGAAAATATATTTGTATGTTAAGAATAATTCAAGATTTAACAATATAATATAACCTAATGCCTTTCCTGAAATAGAAATAAAACAACATAGAAATCGTATAGTAATCTAACTGTCTTTAACTATGTCATGATTTTGTTTGCCCTGAAATATTTTCATTCTACAAGAAGTTTTCAAATTGATATTAGTGAATTTTTTAAACTCAGAGCATTAATCAAAACAGCATGAGCTTATCACTAGACTACAGGGCACTGGTATTCTCTGTGGACAAACATTCACTCATTCACTTATCTTGACTTTGTATACTTTTCTAAGCATCAAATTTTTTATGGGACCTTTTTTTTTTTTTTTAAAAGCATCTAGGTCCTTTGTTCTTCTCCTATAGAGCCTGGTCAGCAAAACATTATCACTTTCCCTGTGACATTTTGCTATTCTTACTTATCAGTCTTCCCTTCTGGATTGTCAGATCCATAGCCTGAGAGTTGAGTAATTAAAGTTTCCCTAAAGGCTCAGTAATTAAATGCCATATAGAGATAGACATTCAATAAGCATCTAACAGTATTTAATGAAGAGTGGCAATAGTAGGTGATAAACTTCAACTGACTCATTCACTAAGGACAATGGGGAAAATTTTCTGAGTCTGACCATACCAGGGTCTGGTATTTGGAGGAGGTAAGTGTACCAGCCAGTTAGCTAATCATGCAAACTAGGGAAGGAATAAGGTTACAGAGATGATGGCAGGAACATCATGCTTCAAAATCAGATTTGCAAATTCAAAGAAACTTGGTATTCAGTTTTTGCCTACAGAACTTGAATAAAAGGAACCAATCATCTCAAAGGATTGGAAACAAGAACTTGATTATAATTGGCATCTTTCAAAGGATTATATCTTTAATGTTTTATCGTCATGAGCTATGACAGTCATAGTATTTATGAAATTTTATTCTACAGTTTCATTTTCTTAGTTACAAAGTTCTTGCTAGTCTCACAAAATTTTTTATATTAGTTATATTTCATTTTTCTAAGGCTTCATTCATTATTTTATTGAAACAGTATTTCTAGCAAGAATTGGTGTGGCTAAAATTCCTTCTGAAAGGTGTAAACGACCAGTCTGGCCCTCTCCTCCTTGATCCCTAAGAAAAACTGAGGTACAATTTCACCGAACTGTAGTCTGGGAAACCAGGGAGTTTACTGGACTTACTTACAAGCGTAATGGGTAAGGGTTTAAATACAGGAATGTGGGTTCTCCCCTCCTAAGTGTCGATGTGGCTTCCCCATAGCTGCACAAAATAATGAGAGCACTTCCCCTAGGCTTTCTCAGTTTATGGAGCCTTAGCGCCTTCACCTTGTGCAACCAGGGCCACTTGGTTGGTTGAGAGGTTTGACTGACTCTCTCTTCTCCCCTCCCCTTCTTGTGGAGTATTAACAGTCAACAAATTTAGCTGTGATGATTTTTAGGCAAAGGGTGTAACCAAGCTTGGGAAGATGGCATCTGTTCATGGTCTGTCTGTTGGAGGAAAGTCCTGTGCAACAATTGGAGAACCAGAAGCTAGGATCCACCCTCCTCATCAGAGAATCTTGCCCTTCTATTGCTAGGCCTAAAATATCACATACACACAATTTCAGACAGGCATCTCAATTCTCATTGTTTTCAATGAGAAAGATATGCTGCTTTGATATATCAATCAAGCACACCTACATTCAGTCACTGTCTTGGCAGGAGGGCAAGGTGGGGTGGGTTCTGAGGGATTAAGTTCAGGTACTCAGGACACAAGAGGAGCAGATTGCTTCATGAGTTTGTTTACAGTATAACTTTTGGTTGTAAGATTAAGTGAAAGTCATTAGTCCAGACTATGCCCATATTGAGTAGGTCAATTCAAGATACTAAGCTTTTAGTATTTGCTTATCATTGTCATCAAGATAGGGAAAATATCATTTACTATTTATTTTGTTTTGTTTTATTTTGATTTTTCCCCCTTTTGGTCTTTTTGAGACAGAAGTCTCCCTGTAGCCCTAGCCTGCCTCTGCTTCCTGAGTGCTGGGATTAAAGGCATACCCAGCTTTCTCTTTTGATGAGTGAAAATATACGTACATGCCACTTAGTAAAATAACAATATGAAGTAGTATGCTATCATCTATTGTATGAATGATATATAAATAAATGTCAGAAGGGAATAAGGATCGATGTGGATTGAATGTAGCTCTTCCTCAACAAAACATTAAATAATTTTGAAGAATGTGAGCATGTTTTGAACCCAAAAGACCTGAATTTACATCAATGCCTCCCACTTACTTTGGTGATTTAGGACAATTATTTAATTCCTCATGTCTCAATTTCTTTACCCATGAAACAGAAACAATAGTCACTAACTGAATTATGGTGAAGGTACCAACCAGACAATCACTGAGAAGTGATCAATACAGGATCAAGCTCATTCCAGCTCATCTAACTGTTGAACAGCCTTTGTTGAGTATAACTTGCAGTTGTAGGTATGGTTGTAAATTTAATGGTAGAAGCATTGGTGCTCCTAACAGTCATTTTCTGAGTTGAGGTTCTGTGTCAACATGGAGTAAAGAGGATAGTGTGGCAATGTAATGAACAGAGAGATAGGGATAATGAATGCTCTATTTTTAGATCAGTGAGATTACCTAGGCAAAGTGAGAAAAGACTGGAGAGTAATGAGAAGTAAAACTGCATAAATTAAGGATAAATTGCAAATTATCAAGGCCATTAATTTTTTCCTTTGCTGAAGGTCAGAGTAGGTGAAAAATTAACAAATAATCCCGATAATTTTCCATTTTCATTGTAACACATATACCTTCCTGAATGAGATGGAACTATTAACCTGAACTGAAGGAAAACATTATTGGGGTACAGTTTCTTCCCTGTCAGTTGTGGTCCCAGAAATAAGAAATAGCCTATAGTAATTTAGGCTCAGGACAACAGGATATTCTCAACCATTTGGAAGAGTGTTGGTAAGTATTTGCTATTATTTGTGTGCTATCTGCCAATCTCTTTTAATCATAAAGGTTTCTGTGGAGAAAAAATATGTAAGAAGCAGAGATTTGTAGGTAACTTTTTAACAAATGCTATTATATAAAATAACTTTCATATTAATAAACTTTTTTCATATTAATAAGCTTTGGAATCTGTCAACACTGATACCAAATGTAAGCCCCATGCCTGTCTTCTGTTATTTTTGCTTTGGTGGACATTTTGTGCCATTTTGTGCTCCAATGAAGAACTAGGTAGTTAAGCTGAGCTAGGCTGTTTGGTCCTCTGGAAAAAAGAAGACAAGAACAGATCACTACCCATGGGAACAGGGCTCATTAGGAGTCAAGGTTGACAGGTGTTTGCTCTATGCAATGACTAGTAGCTAGAGAAAAACTCAACTGGAATGAATTTCCAGTACATAAACGCTGTTAGTATAGTGAAGAAGGGAAAGTAGAGCAGGTAGAGAGGAAGGTACACCATCAATATTTGTTTGGGACCAAAGGATTTCCTGGGATGTGGTACTTTCAGTTTTAAAACTGGAACAGTCATGGTAGATTGTAGTAGTTCTACAGACCATCCATAGTATTGAACATAGATGGACCAGCATAGCACAGACACAATGAACCAACCTATTGTTTAAACTGTGATGCCACCAATGTGTATTATCATAAATAGTTCATCCAAAGTTCCCAGTTGCTTTCTGAAAATGAATAGGGGGATATGTGATATTTTTAAAACTACAAATATTGGCTGGGTATGGCAGCACAAGCCTTTAATCCCAGCACTTGGAAGATAGCAGCAGGCTGATCTCTGTGAGATCAAGGCCACTTTTTTACATAGTAAGTTCCAGGTCAGCTGGGATGACAGGGAGACACTGCCTCAACAAAACAAAAACCAAACCAAACAAAAACCTAATATTGATCAGTAATAAAGAATAATAATAATGAATCTGAGACAGTATGCAAGCACATTTAAAAAACAACTTGTTTCTTGTCTTGACAAAATTGTCCCCCATCATAATCTCCTCAATTATTGAGAGTGAATTTTTCCTTTTGATCAGAAAGGGTAGTTTACTTTAGCAGGATAATAAAAGCAAGATATTATCTGTCAAATTTGGAAACTACCCTACATCTATTAGGTCCAGAATAAGCCACATGGTTCATGTTTACAAAGCAGCCTTCTCATAGCCTGCTTCTCCCCTAACAGAATGCAGATCTAAATCAAATTCTTGCATGGGTGCAACTAGTTGATGAGTAATCAGGAACTCTGGCTATAGGAAAATCTAAGAAATGTGAGCTTCTACATTCCTTTGTGCCAGAAAGGATTTCTGTTGAAAAAGTCCCCCACATCCACCAGTACCTTGACTTCAGTGTCCCCTAGTTATTTACAGAAATGGGCAAGACTATAATCACAAATTGGAATTTGAATACTCATTTCTAGATAATGCAGTCTTTAGGTCACTTAGGTTCTTATTCTAAGACTCCGCTGAAATAGCTATTTTGCACTCTGCTACTATGTCCCAAGTGCCAGCAGGATTTAAAATTCTCCTTCTGTGACATGGATTGAGTGATTTCAGTTATGGTTTTCTCCCTCCCTCAAGTATGCTTGATCTTTGGATATGTGAATTTTAAATGTAGGAAGAGGTCAAGGCATTCTAGGAAACAGTCATATATTGCCAATAACCATTTGCCAAAGGTAAATAAAACCTCATGAGAATGTAATTATGGTTGAGTTAAAAGATTCCATACTGTCCAGAAATCTTTGCAACTCTTTGACCAGGTAGATAAATGCTTTGTGTATATTAATTTATAATCAGTAGGATACAATGTGAGCCAGTTAAGGGAGGAAGCGTTGATTTTGATTTATGATCTCAGGGTGTGTCAGTCCATCATAGTGAGGAAGTCATGGCAGTGAGGGCAGCTCCACCTGTGGTAGTAGGACTTTGTGGCATGGTTTGTTCATATCTTGGTAGATCTGTAAGAAAGGGATTGGAAGCAGGCCTGGGCATTAGCCCTCAAGGCCTACCCTCAGAGGCCCAAATCTACTATCTAGGCCTTATGTCATAAAAGTTCTATCACCCCCCAAACAGTACCACCAGTTGGGAACCAAGTATTCAAGCACATGGTCATATGGGGCACATTTCAGATTCAAACCACAATATTTTTTTAAAGAAAGAACATGTGGGACTGGAGACCTGGCTCAGCAGTTAAGAGCACCAGCTGCTCATGCAAAGAACAAGAGTTTGGTTCCCAGCACCTACATGGCAGACAGCTCCAGGGGATCTGATAACCTCTTCTGGTCTCACATACAGGAAGGCAAAACACTCACACAAAATAAAAGTAATAAATAAAATATATTTTTAAAAGAAATACTATAAAAACAGCTGAGGCATCTCCTTTGTCTGAAGAAAAATTAAGATTCACTACGAAGGAATGTAAATACTGACAGTTTTCAGTCTTAAAAGACTCATATATTTGAATGTCATCTTAAATCACTGTTGACTTTAATAGTAAATAGGGTTAATCATTACCAATCAAAGTATATAGAATTAGAAAATCTTTTAAAGTTATTGGGGTGTGATAGTGAACACCTTTAATCCCAGCACTCAGGAGGCAGAGGTAGTTCTGCCATTTGCCAAAGGTAAATATGAGATCAGAGCTAGCCTGTTCTACATAGTGAGTTCCAGGCTAGCTGGGGTTATAGGGAGTAGTGACCAGTAATCAGTAAATATTCAGGAGGTTGGTGTTGAAACCCAAGGATTAAGATTTGAGAATTTGATTCCATTTTCCAAAAGGACCAATGGAGAAAGTATTAGAAGGATGGACCAACTTGCTTGAGAGGATTTTTAAAACAGATTTAAAAGTTAAGTTACTGAAACATCTTAAAACATGTTCAACATCACTAATAATTAGGGAAATGCAAATTAAAATGACTTTAAGATTTCACCTTGCCCAGTCAGACTGGCTAAGATCAAGAAAACAAATGATACCAAATGTTGGAGAGGATGTGGGGAAAGGGGCAATCATTCACTGCTGGTGGGGCTGCAAACTTGTTCAACCCCTATGGAAAGCAGTGTGGAGAACCTCTTAAAAAACTACAAATGAACCTACCACTTGACTTAGTTATGCCACTCCTTGGTATATACCCAAAGAACTCATCCTCTTGCAGAGACACTTGTACATCCGTGTTTGTTGCTGCTCTTTTCACAATAGCTAAGAGATGGAAGGAACATAAGTGTCCCTCAGTTGGTGAGTGGATAATAAAAATGTGGTTCATTTATACGATGGAGTTTTACTCAGCAATAAAAAAAGATGAAATCATGAAATTTGCAGGTAAATGGATGGAACTAGAAACTGTTATACTAAATGAAGTAACACAGACTGAGAAAAAAAAAATAGACATATGTTCTGCCTCATATGTGGATCCTAGCACCAAATTCTTTTAAATTCCAGGTCCTT
>NW_008330777.1:6739797-6758131 GCF_000622305.1 Nannospalax galili
TGTTTCCAAGCGAAGCCAACCATGGTCAAGCAGGACCTTTGACTTATCTTCACATAGGTGGAACTGGTAAAAGAAAGGAGCCAGGGGCTCCTCCCAAGCCCCTGTGACCCCTAAGGAACAGATCTTCAAACGAACTTAAGAGTAAAAATAAATCGGTTTATCTGGACCAACTATATGGCCTTAAACACCCAAGAGGAAAGTATAATCAAAGATTAAAGAGGCCAATATAATTTCATAAGAGTCCACATGTATAGCTAAAGGCTACATAGCAAGCAATAATGCCAGACAGGCGACACCTTCTTTTGAGTTGTTGGCCAGCATGGGCAAAGGGACTCCCAGATAGTAACCCAGCATAGAACTGGGAAGTTGAACAGCACACCACAAACTTATCCACAGGAATATTGACAACTGATTACTGCTAGATGAGGAACAGCTGACCCTCCTAAAACAAAGACCTCTAGATAGGCTGACTAGATTCACCAGAAGGGCAAGTAGTGGGGAATGGCTGGGGGTGCCGACAACACAGCAGACAGTAGCAGGGATATCAGAGTATAAGGGCTCTAGTGGGGGGAGGGAGGCTATGGGAGAGTGCTATCTGGGAAGTGGCTGTAAAAAAATAAATATATTTTTTTTAAAGTTGAGTTACATCAGCTACATTGTATTAATATTTTTTGACATCTTAGAAAGAAAATTAAGAAAGTTTTTTAAAAGACATCACAACAATATCCAATCCATAGCTGATTATAAATGTCTTATTTGACAATATTGTGCATCAGACTGTGGAAAAAACTTTGACTTTATTTTTTAAATAAACATCTTTTGAAACAAATTCAGATTATTCAAATTTAAGTTTTGAAAGCATCCTGTTAAGATTTAAGATCAGATAAAATTAAAAGATGGGCTAAGGACCTGAAAAGAGTTTTCAAACAAAGAAATAAAAATGACTAAGAAACATCTTAAAAAGTGTTAAACATAGTTAGTAATTGGGCAAATGCAAATAAAAACCATCTAAGATTTCATCTTACCACAGTCAGACTAGCTAAGATCAAGAGAACAAATGATACCAAATGCTGGAGAGGATGTGGGGAAAGGGGAACACTCATTAACTCCTGGTGGGAATGCAAACTCATGTAACCACTAATGAAAACAGTGTGGAGAACTCTTAAAAATCTAAAAATGAACCTAACATATGACCCAGTTATACCACTCCTTGGCATATACCCAAAGGACTCATCCTACTGCAGAGATACTTGTATGTAGCAGGAGGCCTCCAAGGATGGCCCGGACCCAGAGCCCTGGCATTTAGCGAGAATTCACTTCACTTCTTGATCCACAAATAGCCCACCAAAAGGAGCCCACTCCTCCATACCCTGCTCGGGAGCCCAGTGACTGCTGACAGACTGCGTGGTGTGGACCAATCAGAAAACGATACGTTGACTTGGGGGAGGAGAAAAGGGAAATATAAGGCCTGCCCCCTCCTTCATTAAACGATCCTGAGCACCTCACCTAGTGCTTGCTTCTACCTGACTCCTGGGGTCTGGGTGTTGTGACTCTGTGCCTCTTGCCGCCCCCCCGCCCTAATTGGCAGGGGACCTGATCCAGGTCAGGGTCTTCACAGCTGGCCTGAGGAGAACCCACAACATTTGTACATCCATGTTGCTGTTCTTTTCACAATAGCTAAGAAATGGAAGCAACTTATGTGTCCCTCAACTGATGACTGGATAATGAAAATGTGGTACATTTACACAATGGAGTTCTACTCAAAGGTAAAGAAAGACAAAATCATTCAATTTGGTGATAAATGAATTGAACTAGAAACTAGTATACTAAGTGAAGTAACACAGACTCAGAAAAAAAAAAAGACATAGGTTATTTTTCATTTGTGGCTCTTAGCACCAAATTCTTCTATGTGAGTATATATCTTGATGTAACTGCAGGAGCCAGGAAAATGGAAAGGAACCATGGAGATAAAGGGAAAGAAACTGAGAGAGAGGGGGATAGTAGGAGACAGGTTTTACCAAGGGTAAAATGTGGGTATTTTACTGAGAGGAAAGACAGAGGGTTATACAAGGAACCATTGGGGGTAAAGGGGAAGAAGTAGCTCAAGAGAGGGGGGAATCATAGAAGATAGGTATTAACAAGGGGGAAAAGGGGGAAATAGGGCTACTTTTACTGAGGAGGGAGGAGGAAGGTTAGACAGGAAGAGAGAGGAGAGATAACTAATGCCGAGGTGGTGTGAAAAACCAGAAGGAAATGGGTTAGCTCAAAAGCTCGCTGAAAAATATACATACTATGTCTTTACATGAGAGTACCTGAAAGATATATAATAAGGAACACAGTGCCAGATAGGAGAAACCTCCCTTCGAATTGTTGGTAGAGTAGTACAAGAGATTCCCCAAATAACACAGGCTGTTGCCACAGCCCTTGATTATCTCCTGGAATTTGAAAATAAGACCCTGTTGCTAGAGACACAACATACTTCAAACATGTTTGGAGCAATAGATTTAGAACTGACCTGGAATCCTCCTCCCTGAAGACTACCTCTCATAGTTTCAGAAGATACTATACAAGCAGCTAAGGGAGAAACTCAATCATTTGTCCAACCCCAGCTTTAAAGCTGAATAACCACAACAATGACTGGCACAGAAAACTGTATTGGTGTAGTAGTGACACTTTTATCTTGGGGGTAACCAACAGCTACCTAATTGGACTTAAAGCCCACTCAATGGAAGGAAACTCATGTGTGGCTCTGTAAACATAGTCGAAAACACATGACTGGAGAGATCATAGATCTTAGAGAAAACCCTAAGTCTGTCACATCCCTAGACAAATATAATTTATTATTATGTGATAAGTATGGATCCTTATATTTATAGACAAGTATACTAGTAACCACTCATCTAAAAAGCTTCTTTTGTAACAGATGGAGACTGTTACAGAGTTCCACAACTGGTCACAGATATTAACTTATAGCAATGGTGACAGCATGCACAAGACCTACTCAAACAAAACTTACTCACACAAAAACTAGTATAAAACTGGGCAAATGGGCAGGAGGTCACAACTTTGGCAAGGAATTATTAGCAACTGGTCACTGAGGGAGGCAAGGGGAGCTGATTTTCTTCAAGGGAGTGATGCTAGGCACACTGAACAAGCTCCAGAGGATGAACTCACCAAGGGAGATCTGGATATACAAACTTGACTCGATAGGCCTTAATATATATGACAAAATAAGTCCTGTAGGCAGGCTATGGGGGGTGCAGATAGGGAATGAGCTGGGGACAGAGGGCTAAATATGATTAAGATGTCAGAAATCCACAAAACTTTATTAAAAAGTATTTCAAAACAGAAAAGAAAATCTTTTACAGTAGTAAGTATCTTCTGTTATAGTACGCTATTTAATCATGTACTCAAGCATTTTCTTTCTCTAAATTCAAGGACTACATTTAGAAGTAATGATTTACAAGGCAATGGCTGACTCCTGACTGTATATAAATGATATGTGATTGCTGTAGTAACCTCATACCAGGTGCAAATGACAGACACACCACGCATGATGACAGAGGGTTCTTATAAATAGCAAGGGGAGGGTTAATTTATTAAGACTGTCGACACCCACAGCTGTTACCCTTCAGCTGATGTGGCACAACTGCTTTGTTAAAAGACTTTCTAATATCTTCCCTGATTATATTACTTTGTTTCTCTACTGCAATTTTGAGCATCAGGTTGATACAGCACTGAAAAGGGACTTTAAAAGATTCTGATGAAACCCAGAAAAATGTCAGATTCAATAGCATTTTCTAGGAGCTGTGCTTTTCATTTATTGTTGCTTTAATCTAAATGACTCTGCCCGATGAGCATAAAAGTTCCTCAAGTGTTACTTTTTACTGTGAATGGAATGTATTTTCATTCAAAACCTACAAAGTATGGCTTTCAATTGAATTTATCAGTGGCAAAGCTTTTTTGAAGGGATTCGAGTCAAATCATTTTCATCAGACTGATTGTACTTATGACTGAGATTATTTGGTCTGTTCGTGTTTTACTATTTGATTCTATGCATGCTGATGTGTTCACTAAGAGGGTTATTCTCTGGCCATAGAAACCTGGGTCAACACTAACAATAGAAGATGTCTAGGTGGGTAACTGAGTGTACCAATTTCCTGCCAGCTGGTGCAGGCTTGTCAAATAACTAGGACAACACCTATCTAAAGCACCGCAGGATGTGGTGGTGCACACCTTTAATCCTAGCACTTAGAAGGCAGAGGCAGGTAGATCTCTGTGAGTTCGAGGCCAGCCTGGTCTACATAGTGAGTTCCAGGCCAGCTGAGGCTACAGGAAGACCCTGTCTCTAAAAGACACCACCCCCAAAAAAGCAAGATGTATTATTGGGCATGGTGGCACATGCCTTTAATCCCAGCACTCAGTAGGCAGAGGCAGGTGAGTTTGAGGCCAATCTGGTGAATGTATCAAATTCCAGAGCTATGTAGCGAGTCCGTGTCTCAAAATAAAGAAAAGGAAGAAAGCACCATGTATTGTCAGATGCTTAGTAGTATAAAAGGCTTCCATATTAAAAGTGGATTAAAGTAAGTTTACAAAATAGCTTAATAGATTTTGATGAGTCATTGACCCATTAACTGGTGATGAGCAGTTTCTTCACTAGTTCTACCAAGATAATGCAGCAATTAGGGGTGGAGTCTACTGTGGTTAAGGCTTTGTAAAGGTAAATAAAAGGGGAAAAAAACCTTCAGAAATATTATAAGTACACATATTATTCATTCCTAATCATTTCCACATTTCAACTAATTAAATACTTGAAAAGTAAAACTTCAACTCAGGAATTTTAAAGACAGAGAACATTTCTACATTACTATCTGCAGTTAACAGGAGGTTGATCCAGATCTGTTCTATTCTAGTGCTGCTTGTGGAATAGCGAATGTGTTTGAAGACCTGTGGGGATATCTGTTTTCAATTCTGGAATCTTAGTGGATGAAATCATGCCAAGTGAAACTATGCATAAGTATTTATTAAGTATGATATCAAAGTGTACATTAAATATTTTAAAGATTATAAGGAAATTTTGAACTTTTGGTTTACACTAAACTCAAGGAGAATTGATTTATGATAAAAATTTGTTGTAAAACTATTTTGATAGACTGTAGACATATATTCTTTGCAGCTATCTTCTTTAAAATATTTACAAATTTCTTCATGACCAGCAAAGCCCCAATTTGCTCTAAAATGGTCTACTTATTAAAAGCAGAATTTATTGTCTTCCTCTCTGAAAAGCATTAATACCCTTACTTTGCTGGCCTGGTGAAAGCTGTTAGAAATCTGGGCATTACCTTTAATTCATTTCTCAAACTCCTTCCGATTTGCCTTCCTCCACAGTATCTTGTCAATTTTACATTTTAATGAGATTTTTTTTCCAGTGCATCCATTTCTCTTAATCATTCTTCAAGGCTTAATCATTCAAGGCTAGGTTACCACAATCTTCTCCTGGGTCAGGGCCACACCTACTTAATGGATCTCTGCTTCTAGTATTATTTCAGCCATTCTATTTTTCATAAAAGAATGTTCATAAAATTCAAATATGCTGCTGCTCTATCTAAATCCCATCAGCAATTTCCTATTTTTCTCAGGAGGACCTAGGTTCATTGTGAAACTAAAGACTTCCAGCACACTTCTCTACCACGTCTTTTCCATATGTGTAATGTAGATAAATTTGACCTTCAAATTATGTCCACAAAGTTCTCTCTATGCAAAGAAGCATTCTCTTTCCTTGGTGTAGTTTCTCATTGTTTCTTCAGGAACCTGAGAAATTCTTTCAGAAATTCACTCCTCTGGCCCCAAGTCTAGACCATAATGTGTTTGCTCATTATGTACTCATGGCATCCCTGCCTCCCAAGACACTTAATCACTCTGTATAATAATGAATTTATCCATCTGTAACTGACTATTTGTAACCTCTGAAAGAAAAAAAGTTTTATTCCTCTTTTTGTGTAACTCTAGGCCATAGAAATATCTTTCTGTTTAAAAATTTTTTATTGCCATCACATTTGAATTTCTGGGTGGCACAGCCACCAGCCTCCTGGGACCAGCTTCTTTCCTGGGTAAGTTCCTCTGCTTTCCCACTGCACCTTGACTCCCCTGGCCTTCTTCACCCTCCCAACTCCCCAACCCCATCTCTAATCCTATGATGGGCATTGGCCCATTTCTTCTCTTGGCACCCCAGACTCTTGGACCAGGCGCCCCACCACTTCCTGATTCTTTGCACCCAAACCAACCCAGTTCCTAAGCCTAGTCCCTGGTAGCCCTCGGGGCCTGTTCCCTCTCCCACCTTGCCTTTGCATGCCTGAGACAGACCCTGGTCCCTGACTATCCCAGCATACAACTTCCTGAGGCCATGATGTTTCCTAGAGGGATCCATACCTTAGGAGAAAGCCTGAGAGCATCTGATCCTCGTCTGTCTTGGCCCTCTGTGGAAACTCCTGAGCAGCAGGATGAAAGCAGTCTGGCCCCTCCAATATAAAATCATAGGAGAGAACCTGAAGTCTAAACCAACCAGCTTTTAATGCCCAAAAAGTAAACCACAAAGGCACACAAAGTTTACAAAAAGAAGCAGACCTAAACTCAACAAAGAAGGCTTGAGTCTCACACAAGAATCAGAAGCTACAAAAGAAATCCACATGTCAAAGTTAGCAAAAAAATGATAACATGAAAAATGCAAATAACGTATCTCCACCAAGTACCAACAGTCCTGTAGAAGAGTACAATGTGAACCCCCTAAAGATAACAAAGGACATGGAATTCAAAAGAACAATTATAAACATGATAAACAAATTCAGTGAATTTAAAGAACGCACAAAGAAATCAAAGAACTGAAAGAAGATAGGGACAAATTTCTGAATGAATTGAGAAAAGAGTTAGAAATACTGAAGAATAGTCAGGCTGAAATGAAGAAGGAAGTGAAACACTCAATATGCAATTAGAAATGACAGGAGAAAGCCTCATGAGTAGGATGAATGAAATGGAAAACAGAATATTAAGACTGGAAGATAAAGTGGACAAATTAGACCACTCAAGCAAAGATTATGAAAAATTTAACAAAACACAAGAATGGAATATGCAGGCATTGTGTGACCATAAAAAGACCAAACTTATGCATCATAGGCATAGAGGAAGGAGAAGAATTTCAGGATAATGGTATGGAGCAGATCTTCAACAGGATTGCAGAAGAAAATTTCCCAAAATTAAAGAAAGACATGCCCATACAAATACAAGAAGCAAATAGAACACCAAATAGACAGGACCAGAAAAAAAATTCTCCACTGAACATCATAGTAAAAACACTAAATGTACAGAACAAAGAGAGAACACTGAAAGCTGCAAAAGAAAAAAAACAAGTCACATATAAAGGAAAACCCATCAGAATTACAGCTGACTTTTTTGGTGCAGACTATGAAAGCCAGAAGAGACTGGGCAAAGTATTCCCAGTTCTAAATGACCACAGATGTCAACCCAGATTACTTTACCCAGCCAAAATGTCTATTATAGTTGAAGGGATAAGAAAAATCTTCCATGACATAAATAGGCTAAATTAATTCATGTCCACAAAAACCAGCCCTTCAGAGAGATCTTGAAGTAATACAAAGAGCTGAATAAAGGAACGACTATACCCAAGGGGTAACAGAAAAAAAAAATAATGAAGGTATAACTGTGAAAATGCACAGCTACATGAAGAATGCAAACAGAAATCAAAATGACAGGAATCAATACATATCTTTTATTAATAACTTTAAAGACCAATGGACTGAACTCCCCAGTCAAAAGACACAGACTAGGTGAATGGATTAAGAAACAAAACTCATCTTTTTGTTGTCTGCAAGAAACCCATCTAAATTTCAAGGACAGGCAGTACCTTAAGGTGAAAAGATGGAAAAAATATTCCAGCAAATGGTACTAAGAAAAAAGGAGTTGCAATTCTAATATCTGAAAAAAAAATAGACTTCAAACTGAAGCTAATTAGAAGAGATAAAGAGGGCCACTTCATTTTGATCAAAGAAACAATTGACCAAGTAGATATTACAATCATGAACATATATTCACCAAACTCTGGTGCACACAATTAATTCCAACTCATTAATAGTAGGGAACTTCAATACCCCATTGTCTCCATTAGACAGGTCAACAGGACAGAGAATCAACAGAGAGGCATCTGAATTAAAAAATACCACAGATCGAATGGAACTAAGAGACATCTACTGAATATTCCACCCAAACACCAAAGAATATACTTTCTACTCAGCAGCCCATGGAACTTTCTCCCAAATCAACCACATACTGGGGCACAAGACAAGCCTCAACAAATACAGAAAGATTGAAATAATTCCATCCATTCTATCAGACCACAATGCAATAAAACTTAAAATCAACACTGGAAGAAACACTAGTAACCACATGAACGCATCGAGATTGAACAACACACTCCTGAATGATGAATGGGTAAAAGGGGAAATTAAGAAAGAAATAAAAGTATTCCTGGAAATAAATGAAAAGGACAATACAACACAACAAAACCTCTGGAACACATTGAAAGCAGTCCTTAGAGGGAAGTTTATAGCTCTAAGTGCCTACATTAAAAAAATCAGAAAAAAAAAAAATGAATGACTTAACACTGCAACTCAAGACACATGAAAAGCAACAAGAAATGAAACCCAAAACCAGAAGACAAGAAATAACAAAAATCAGCGCAGAAATTACTGAAATAGAAACAAAGAAAACAATACAAAGAAGCAATTAATCCAAGAGCTGGTTCTTGGAAAAGATAAACAAGATTGACAGACACCTGGCCTTGTCAACCAAAAGAAAGAAAGAGCACCTCCAAATCAACAAAATCAGAGATGAAAGGGGAAACATCATAACAGACATCAAAAAGATTCAGAACATTATAATGGAATACTTTAAAAACTATACACTGCTAAATTTGAAAACCTAAAAGAAATAGAAGGGTATCTAAAAGCATGGGAACCACCAAAACTAAATGAAGAAGAGATCAACAGCTTAAACAGACCCATAACACATAAAGAAATTGAAACAGTAATACAAAACCTCCCGACTAAAAAAAAGCCCAGGAGCAGATGGATTGACAGCAGAATTCTATCAGACATTTAAAGAAGACCTATATCCAATGCTGCTTAATTTATTCAAAAAGATAGAAATGGAGGCAGAACTTTCAAATTCCTTCCATGAATCCAGCATCACTGTAGTACTAAAACCAGGTAAATATAAAACCAAAAAAGAAAACTATAGACCCATATCCTTAATGAAAATAGATGCAAAAAATTTCAACAAAATACTTGCAAACTACATCAAAAAGAACATCAACCATGACCAAGTTGGCTTTATTCCAGAGATGCAGAGATGGTTCAATATACACAAGTTAATAAACATCATAAATCATATAAATGGACTCAAAGACAAAAACCACATTGCCATCTTAATAGATGCAGTGAAGGCCTTTGACAAAATTCAACATGCATTAATGTTTGAAGTCCTAGAGGGAACTAGACTGGAGGGAACCTACCTCAACATAAGTAAAGCTGTATACAACAAACCCACAGCCAACATCATTCTAAATGGAGAGAAACTAGAAGCATTCCCATTAAAATCAGGAACCAGACAAGGTTGTGCACTATCTCTACTCCTCTATAACCTAGTGCTTGAAACTCTTGCAAGGGCAATAAGACAAGAGAAGGAAATGAAAGTAGCAATTACTGGAAGAGATCAGGCTGCAGAGATAGTTCAGCAGTTAAGAGCACTGACTGCTCTTGCAGAGTACCTAGATTCGGTTCCCAGTACCCACATGGTGTCTACGAACCATCCTTAACTCCAGTTCCAGGGGAACCTGAAGCCCTCTTCTGACATCTGTGGCATTGCACAACACAGGTGCATTCACATACATGCAGGCAATACAGTCATATACATAAAATAAAAATAATACATAAATACATTAAAAAAGAAGAGATCAAATTATCCCTTTGTGCAGACGATATATTATACCTAGGAGACACCAAAAATTCCACCAGAAAACTAGAAATGATTAACACTTCCAGTAAAGTGGCAGGTTACAAAATTAATTTACAAAAGTCTGTAGCCTTTCTATATACCAATAACAAGCAATCAGAGAAAGAATTCTTGGAAACACTCTGTTTCACAATAGCCTCAAAAAAAAATTATCTTGGAATAACCCTGACCAAAAACATTAAAGACCTCTACAATGAAAAATTTAAATCTTTAAAGAAAGAGATTGAGGAAGACCTCAGAAGATCGAAGGACCTCCCATGCTCATGGATTGGAAGAATTAATATTGTGAAAATGACCATCCTACCAAAATCCATTTATAGATTCAATGCAATGCCAATCAAAATCCCCATGACATTCTTCACAGAGTTGGAAAAAAAAACATCCTAAGATTCATATGAATGCAAAAAAGACCTTGAATAGCTAAAGCAACCCTAAGCACTAAGAGCAATGCTGCGGGGATTACTATTTCAGATTTTAAACTGTATTACAGAGCTATAGTTGTAAAAACAACATGGTACTGACACAAAAATAGACCCGTAGAGTAACGGAATAAAATTGAAGACCCAACTGTGAGTACATGCAATTTCAGCCACCTGATATTTGACAAAGGGGCCAAGAACATTCACTGGAGGAAAGACAGTATGTTCAGGAAATGGTGTTGCAAAACTGGATCTCCACCTGTAGAAGAATGAAACTAAACCCCTGTCTTTCACCTTGCACAAAAGTCAACACCAAATGAATCAAAGACCTCAGTGTGAAGCCTGAAATTCTGAAACTGTTAGAAGAAAACATTGGCAATAATCTACAAGATATAGGTGTAGGAAAGGATTTTCTAAACTAGGCATCAATTGTTCAGGAAACAAGGTCAAGAATCTACAAATGGGACCTCATTAAACTAAAAAGCTTCTGTATATCAAAAGAAGAAACTGAGGAAGTGAAGAGAAAACCCTCAAAATGAGAGAAAATCTCCACCAGCAACACATCTGACAAAGGTTTAACGCAAAAAACAAAGAGTCAAGAAAGGAAGTAACCCAGTTCAAAGATGGGCAAAGGAGCTGAACAGAGAGTTCTCAAAAAAAGAAATAAAGATGCCTGAAAAGCATTTTAAAAAGTGTTCGGCATCATTAGTAATTACGGAAATGCAAATTAAAACCACTTTAAGATTTCATCTTACCCCAATCAGATGATAGAGAGCAAATGATACCAAATGTTGGAGAGGATGTGGGGAAAGGGGAACACTCATCTACTGCTGGTTGGATTGCAAACTTGTTCACCCCTATGGAAAGTAGTGTGGAGGACTCTTAAAAAACTACAAATGAACCTATCATTTGACCTAGTTATACCATTCCTTGGCATATACCCAAATAACTCATGGTGTTGCAGAGACACTTGTACATCCATGTTTGTTGCTGTTCTTTTCACAATCGCTAAGAGATGGAAGCAACCTAAGTGTCCCTCAACTTGTGGAGATTGAACAACACATTCCTAAACAATGAGTGGGTCAAAGGAGAAATTAAGAAGAAGTAAAAGAATTCTTAGAATTAAATGAAAAGGACAGTACAACACAACACAACCTCTGGGACACTTTAAAAGCTGTCCTAAGAGGGACGTTTATAGCTCTAAGTGCCTACATTAAAAATTATAAAGAGCTCAAACAAATGACCTAATACTGCAACTCAAGACACTGGGAAGGCAAGAATAAATGAAACCCAAACCCAGCAGAAGAGAAGAAATAACAAAAATCAGGGCAGAAATTAATGAAATAGAAACAAAGAAAACAATACAAAGAATCAATGAATCTAAGAGATGGTTCTTTGAAAAGCTTAACAAGATAGACAGACCCTTAGCCCAGTTAACCAAAAGAAAAAGCAAGCAAATCCAAATTAACAAAATCAGACAAAAACTTTATTGAAAATTTCATACATGCATATAAGGTGTTTTGATCAAATCCATGCCCATCCCTCCCCTCCAACATTCCCTCCTCTGAAGAGGTAACCCTAAAATCCTTTAAGAATTAGATTCAAGCTCCCAAATACTTTCAACATTTTTGGCCTTTGGAAAAGAGTATGTTGCTAACAGGCCAAAGGACATTTTGACTTTTAGCGAAGAAAATGGCTACTTTTCTTTGGGGTCTTTTTACCCTAACTGCCCAGCCAGTTCCTACATCCTATTCTTATCGCATCATCCTCTGAAGGGGTTACCCAAATTGCCAGTAGGGAATCAGATCACTCTGGCTTCTTCCATGCTGAACAGGGATGCAGGGTAAGGCAATTGGATTACCCCTTCAGTGGGTTTGTCTAAAAGACTCCCAAATTGCATAACTCTTATCTCTAAGAGGAAAAGAAAGTCCTTGAATCACGAATAGGAGATGTGAAGGAGAAGTAAAGGCAAGCATAATTAGCATTACTAGTTCTAGACAGGGAACTAGAAAGAAGTCAGAACAAGGCAATTTTCAAATATTCATATGAGAGTCCACTGGAATTTCTTGAAGAGGGCTTCCAAAAGCATCCCTCTATTGGGTTCATCCTCTTTTTTCTTCTGTCTTCCAAGGTTGGACTAGTTGGCTGGGAAGGGAATATTTTAAAAACCTATACACTACTAAATTTGAAAATCTAAAAGAAATGGATGGATAGCTAAAATCATGGGAACCACCAAAGTTAAACCACTAAGAGATCAACAGTTTAAACAGACCCATATAAGGAAATTGAAACAGTAATACAAAGCCTCCCAACTAAAAAACAGCCCTGGCCCAGATGGATTTACAGCAGAATTCTACCAGACATTTAAAGAAGACCTCCAACCAATACTACTTAAATAATTCAAAACAATAGAACAGAGTTAGAACTCTCAAATTCCTTCTATGAAGCCAGCATCACTCTAATACCCAAATCGGGCAAAGGCACAACCAAAAAAGAAAACTATAGACACATAGCCTTAATGAACGTAGATGCAAAATTTTTCAACAAAATACTTACAAACCATATACAGACACACATCAGAAAGATCATTCACATGACCAAGTTGGCTTTATCCCAGAGATGCAGTGATAGTTCAATATATGCAAGTCAATAAACATCATTAATCATATAAAGGGACTCAAAGATAAAAACCACATTGTCTTCTCAATAGATGCATAAAAGGCTTTTGACAAAATTCAGCATGAATTTATGTTCAAAGTACTAGAGGGAACTGGACTGGAGGGAACATACCTCAACATAATTAAAGCTATATACAACAAACCCACAGCCAATATCATTCCAAATGGAGAAAAAATGGAAGCATTCCCATTAAAATCAGAAACCAGACAAGGATGTCCACCATCTTCACTCCTTTTCAACACAGTGCTTGAAACTCTTGCTAGAGCAATAAGACAGGAGAAGGAAATTAAAGGAGTGCTAAGTGGGAAAGAAGAGGTCAAGCTATCACTTTTTGCAGATGATATACTATACCTAAGAGATCCCAAAAGTTCCACCAGAAAACTCCTAGAACAGATCAAGACTTTCAGTATAGTGGCAGGCTATAATATCAATCTACAAAAATCAGAACCCTTTCTGTATGCCAATAACAAACAATTGAAGAAAGAATACAGGGAAATCTCCCATTCACAATAGCCTCAAAAAAAAAAAATCTCAGAATAACCCTGACCTAAGTCACCAAAGATCTTTACAATGAAAATTTTAAATCATTAAAGAAAGAAATTGAGGAAGACAGCAGGAGATGGAAGGACCTCCCATCTCATGGATTGGAAGAGTTAATATTGTGAAAATGACCATCCTACCAAAAACAATGTATAGATTCAATTCAATGCCAATCAAAATCCCTATGACATACTTCACAGAATTAGAAAAAAAAGCCTTAAATTTATATGGAAGCACAAAAGACCCTGGATAGCCAAAGCAACGCTGAGCACAAAGAGCAATGCTGGTGGGATTACTATACCAGAAGTACACTACAGAGCTATACTCAAAAAAAAAAAAAAAAACCAGCATGGCACAAAAATAGAAACATAGATCAATGGAACATCATTGAAAATCCAAACCCGAGTACACACAATTTCACCTGCCTGATGTTTGACAAAGGTGCCAAGAACACACAATGGAGGAAAGACAGTATCTTCAACTAATGGTGCTGGCAAAACTGGATCTCCACCTGTAGAAGAATGAAACTAGATCCTTATCTTTTGCATTGCATAAAAGTCAACTCCAAATGGATCAAAGACCACAATGTGAAACAGGAAACCCTGAAACTATTAGAAGAAAATGTTAGCAGTAACTTACAAGATACAGGTGTAGGAAAGGATTTTCTAAGTTAGACAGAAATTGCTCAGGAATTAAGGTCAGCAATCAACAAGTGGGACCTCATTAAAGTAAAAAGCTTCTATACAGAAAAAGAAACAATCAAAAAAGTGAAAAGAAAACCCACAGAATGGGAGAAAATCTTCACCAGTGACACATCTGACAGAGGTTTAACATCCAGAATATATAAAGAACTCAAAAAACAAAGAATCAAGAAACCAAGTGTCCCAATGAAAAGATGGGCTAAAGATCTAAACAGAGATTTCTCAAAGGAAGAAATAAAGATGGCTAAGAAACATCTCAAGAAGTGTTCAACATCATTAGTAATTAGGGAAATGCAAATTAAAATCATTTTACGATTCCATCTTGCCCCAGACAGACTGGCTAAGATCAAGAGAACAAATAATACCAAATGCTGGTGAGGATGTGGAGAAAGGAGAATACTCATTCATTATTGGGATTGCAAACTCATGCAACCCCTATGGAAAACAGTGTGGAGAACTCAAAAAAACTAAAAATGAATCTACCGTATGACCCAGTTATACCATTCCTTGTCATACACCCAAAGGACTCATCCTATTGTAGAGACACTGGACAACCATGTTTGTTGCTGCTCTTTTCACAATTCCTAAGAGATGGAAGGAACCTAAGTGACCCTCAACTGACAGTGGTTAACAAAAAAATGGTTAGTAAAGAAAATGGTTAGCAAAGATAGATGGAATGATGAAATTTGCAGGTAAATGGATGGATCTAGAGACTGTTATACTAAGTGAAGTAACACAGACTCAGAAAAACAAACGACATATGTTCTCCCTCATGTGTGGATCCTAGTACCAAATCCTTTTAAATTCCAGGTCCTTTTAATAAGATGATGTTATACAGCAATCCCTTCTGCATGAAATAACTGAGATCATTATGACTTCACCTGAACCTGATCACTAAAATTCATCACAATTGGGCTTGTTGACAGTTGTGCTCATTTATTAAAGGAGGGTCAAGCAGGGTCATTGGACCCTCAGCAGATTATCCAGCCTGTCTTCTCAGCCACCTGTATGTAATTTAACCCTAATCACATATGGCCTCCTAGATTTGAGGAGGGTTTCTTGGGAAGGCTAGGAAGAGAAGGCATGACTCCTGTTGGGTAAAGGCTTTCCAGTGTGCATACCCCCAGGTTATACATACACCTCAGCAACCCCTCAGTTATCTCTGTAAGTAAGCTCAATAAGTTCATTGGTTCCCCAGAAAAACTTTAATCCAACATTGGCTTGATACCAGAACCTTAAAAGGGAACAAGCATTGCTTAACATCCCCAGTAAAAGAAGTCTTACAACAGGTGGAAAATTTGTTAATGCTATTATGTCTTATAATTATTTTTTTAAAAAAAGAAAATGAGAATGTAAAAAGATGTTAAAAGGATATGGGAATGGAAATATTTTCCAAAATAGATAATATGAGAAAGCTTAAGCAAGTGATGAATGTCTGTGTAGGTTTGTTATGATATATAAAGGATGAGACAAAAATAATATACATATTATCTTAAAATTTCTATGGTCATAGTTTAGTCAACTAGTTTAAGGAAAAAAATACCTTTGCTTGTCTTCAGATAGATGGAACTGGTAAAAGAAAGGAGCCAGGAGCTCCTCCCAAACCCATGTGACCCCTGAGGTACAGATCCTCAAATGACCTTAAGTGTAAAAATAAACTGATTTATTTGGGCCAACTGTCTGGTCCTAAACACCCAAAAGGAAAGTATAACCAAGGAGTAAAATCATCGGTATATTTCTTTAAGAGTTCAAGGGATTATACTTCCCAGAAATTAGGCTCAAGTCTGTATAAAAAGTTATTTAGGGACTGGAGAGATGGCTCAGTGGTTAAGAGCACTGACTGCTCTTGCAGAGGACCCAGTTTGATTCCCAGCACCCACATGGTGGCTATAAACTATCTTTAATTCCAGTTCCAGAGGAATCTGAAGCCCTTTTCTGACGCCCGTGGCATTGCACAACACAGATGCACTCAAATACATTCAGGCAATACACTCATACATATAAAATAAAAATAATAAAATATTATGGGGTGCGGGGATCTCGGGGCGCCAGCTGCTGGGCGTGGCGCCGGTCTCCCACACATCACTGGAGTGCGACGGGTCCTGCAGGCCGCGTCTGCTGTTTGGGTCCCTGGCTCTCGGTATTGTTGGCGGGTCTCTGCTTCTCCGTGTTGTTGAGGCTCTTGGCGGGTCCCTGCTTCTCCGTGTTGTTGAGGCTCTCTGCTACCGGGGGCCTGCCCAGTTGGGTTCCATTTCAATTTCCACCATGCACTCTCTCTCTAATTTCAGGACCCATTGGCCACCAGGTCACGAGGGGAGGTGCGAGAAATGGCGAAAGCTGGATTTCCGTGAGTCGTGGTTTACGAAGAGATAGCCCTGTCCGGGAAGGCTGGATCGTATGCAGTAAGACACAGAACTCAGCTCAGTCAGATTCAGTGGCACCGCTCCTTTATTCAGTGACTCAGCTCGGCTCAAGGTCTTAGTGATTCAGCCCTGATTATTGAGGGAAAACCAGGATACTTTATACTGTGGGGTAGTGGTAAAAGCCTTAGCTAATAGGTACTTTGTAGGATGCCCTATTTACATGTAGAGGTGGGCTCCTGCCAGGCTGTCAGACTGCCTGAAAATCACACAGGAAAACCTGGCAGTTTCAGAGCCGGAGGCCATGTTTCTGTGACGGCTACTTCAAAAGATGAATCAGGAAGATGCTGGGAAGGCACCCTGCTGAAAAAGGAGTCTCTGCATAAGAAGCTGAGCCCATGGGCTATCCGGACATGAAGAGACTGCTACTTTACACAACAAGGGTCCCCAACATCTCCTCATATTTTTAAATAGTTATTTAAACAATTGTTTCTCATTGACGATTTTGTTCCTAACCAGAAATTGTTGCTCAGACTCCAAATCTTGGTCTCCAATACTATAGTGCCCATCTGTAGCTAAGGGATACAACCAGCTATTGTTCTAAAATGATGGATAAGTTTGTTTTCTCCCCCTATCTAGAAGCCTTTGAGAGAGAACTGACACTGATTCTAAACACTCCAACAGCTATCAAAATACCTGAAAGCAAATCCTGAATCCATCACTCTAGAGTCCAGCCTTGGAAGACGGCAGACAAAAGAAAAATGAGGAGGAACCCGATAGAGGGATGCTTTTGGAAGTCCTTGTCAAGAAATTCCATTGGACTCTCATATTAACATTTGAAAATTGCCCTGTTCTAACTTTTTTCTAGTTCCCTGTCTAGAACTTGTAATGCTAAGTACTCTTGCCTTTACTTCTCCTTCACATCTCCTATTCATGATTCAAGGACTTTCTTTTCCCCTTGAGATAAGAGTTATGCAATTTGGGAGTCTTTTAGATAGACCCACTGAAGGGGTTCTCCAATTGCCTCACCCTGAATCCCTGTTCAGCACAGAAGAAGCCAGAACCGTCTGAGACCCGATTCTCTATCGGCAACTTGGGTAACCTCTTCAGATAATGGTGTGATAAGAATAGGAGGTAGGAACTGGCTAGGCTGTTAGGGTAAAAAGACCCCAAAGCAAAGCAGCCAGCTTCTTGACTAAAACTCACAATGTCCTTGGGCCTCTTAGAAACATACCCTGTTCCAAAGGCCAAAATTGTCAGAAATATTTGGGAGATTTTATCTAATCCTTAAAAGATTTCAGGGTTACCTCTTCAGAGGGGGGGAGTGTTAGAGTAGACAAAAGCCCCATAAAAAAATAAACAAATAAATTGGGCGGAGCATGGTGGCACATGCCTTTAATCCCAGCACTCGGAAGGCACAGGCAGGCAGATCTCTGTGAGTTCAAGTCCAGCCTGGTCTACATAGTGAGTTCCAGGACAGCTGGGGCTACAGAGAGACCCTGTCTCAAAAAGACCAATAAACAATAAATAAATAAATAAATAAATAAATAAA
>NW_008330777.1:6758468-6861221 GCF_000622305.1 Nannospalax galili
TAATTTGGTCAGAGGGACATAAAGGACAGTTTTTGCTCCTTGCCCTCCTAGGCCAACTAGTTCCAGGTGACTATGTACATCTTTCAAAATGTCCTGTAGCTGTAATGGGTCACCTATCCTCTTGATCAAGGAGGCTGAGGAGACACCACCAGATGGACTTGAACCAGTGTCCAGTCTACAAAGAGGAGCGTCAACACAGAGGAATCATTTCCTCCATGCTTTCAAGCTAAGCCAACCACAGTCGAGCAGGACATTTGACTTATCTTCACATAGGTGGAACTGGTAAAAGAAAGGAGCCAGGGGCTCCTCCCAAGCCCATGTGACCCCTGAGGAACAGATCCTCAAATGACCTTAAGAGTAAAAACAAATTGATTTATCTGGGTCAACTGTATGGTCTTAAACACCCAAAAGGAAAGTGTAACCAAAGAACAAAGGGGCCAATATAATTTATTAAGAGTCCCTATGCATAGCTAAAGGCTACATAATAAGCAACAATGTCAGATAGGCGATACCTTATTTTGAGTTGTTGGCCAGGGTGGCCCAAGGGACTCCCAGATAGTAACCCAGCATAGAACTGGGAAAATGAACAGCAGACCCCAACTTAATCTAAAGGAATATTGACAACTGATTACTGCTAAATGAGGAACAGCTGACCCTCCTAAAACAAAGACCTCTAGATAGGCTGACTAGATTCACCAGAAAGGCAAGTAATGGGGAATGGCTGGGGCGCTGACAACACAGCAGACAGTAGCAGGTATATCAGAGTATAAGGGCTCTAGTGGGGGGAAGGAGGCTATGGGAGGGTGTTATCTGTGAAGTGGGTGTGTAGTTGAATTAGATGGTTTGGGATGTTCTGTGTGATACACACACACAAAATAAAAAATCAACAAATTTAAAATAATGTATTATATTTGAGGAAGAAGCATGGAAATTTACGTCATGCTAATTAGTAGAGGTGATAAACATTACCATTGAAATCTACCTGAAGACTTTATAGACATACACAGGTGCCAAGGATCCAAGTGCAACCAATTATGACTAGTAATAATCAGATTATCACTAGTAACATACAGATTAGACATCTCAGTGTTAGTAGCAAAAACAATGAGTCTTTCTGCAAGGAATAATATATTCTAAAATGAAATGGAGATCTTTTTGAACATTTAAAAAACTCATTCGATTTTACATCTTACAGGGCTTATATGAGTTTAATATTGTATAACTGTATTAACTCAACTGTGAACCTAGAAACTTGCACCCACTTGTCAAAGAGATGTGCTCTTGCTCTGGAGTGTGTACTGAATATGTTAAAGCTGTAATGAAATGTTTCTTCTAATCATGTAGTTATTAAAAATTAAAAAAATAACAATTAAAAATAATAATAATTCTTCAAAGCATAAAAATTTGCTCCTTAATAATTAGTAGATATGAAAAACATTACCATTGAAATCTACCTGATGACTTTATATCCATGCTCAGATGCTAAGGAGCTCAGAAAGTAACTGACTGTGACTAGTAATAATCAGATATATAGAGATTAGAAACACATGCAAACCCCTTAATGCAATAGCATTAAAAATGAATTTTTCTGTATGAAACTGTATTTTAATAATGAAATGGAGATCTTTTTTAAAGTTTAAAATGTCATTTAATTTTATGTCTTATAGGGTTTATACTGAATACAATATTGTATAACTGTAATAATTCAACTGTAAACCTAAAAATTTACAGCCAATTTTGAAAGAGAAGCATGTTAGCTCAAGAAATTGCTATTAAATATGTCAATGCTGTTGTAATGAAATGCTTCTTCTAAGTATGTGGTTAATAAATAATTTAAACAAAAACACCTTATATGCATGTATGAAATTCTGAATAAATTATTTTTTTAAAAAAAGAGTAGAAATAAATAGGTTTTTCTGGGCCAATCTGTATGGTCTTAAACACCCTAAAGGAAAGTATAACCAAAGATTAAAATGGTCAGTATAATTCTTTAAGAGTCCTTGTGTATAGCTAAAGGCTACATAACAAGAAACAATACCAGACAGGAGATACCTTCCTTTGAGTTGTTGGCCAGGGTGGTCCAAGAGACTCCCAGACAGTAACCTAGCATAGAAATGAGGAAATGAACAGAAGACCCCAATCTTGTCTAAAGGAATGTTTGCAACTGATTGCTGCTAGATGAGGAAAAACTGATCTTCCTAAAAGAAGAAACTCTAGATAGGCTGACTAGAGTCAGCGGACTGATGGACTAACACTGGGTAACTGCTGTGGGCACTGATAACACAGTGGACAGGAACAAGGATGACAGAGTATATGGGCTCCAGTTTGGAGGGGGGAGGCTATGGGGAGGGTGCCATTTGGGATGTGGGTATAAAGATGAATAAGATTGTTTGGGATGCTGTGTATGAAATACAAAAAATAAGAAAGAAAAAGAAAAGAAGAAAGAAAGAAAGAAAGAAAGAAAGAAAGAAAGAAAGAAAGAAAGAAAGAAAAAGAAAGAAAGGAAAGAAAGAAAAGAAAATCACAAAATTCAATAAAAATTAAATTAAAGAAAAAATGTTTATTGAGCTTTTGTGATTTCATACAACAGTTCAATAGTTCTTAATCAAATTCAGACCCCTCCACCATCCATGCTCTCCATTCCCTCACTGGACCTCATGTATTCTGCCATACTATGTTAAGTCCTATCCAGTCAATGATTTGTACCCAGGTGTCCTTCAGTGTAAATTTGTTCACTGAAGTCTAGTCAGCTCATCTAGATATCATATGTAAGGCATACTCTCCCTCATTCAGTATCAGTCTCCAATAATTCTCAGTCTAGGGCTCACCTGCCACCCATCTCTCCTCCCCTCTGGGCCTTTGTTTAATTGAGTTGGCATGGGTCCTGTGCTCAATGCCACCATTGCCACGAATTCACATGTGCAAGCTTCCAGTGACCTGGAAGCCTCTGCTTCCCTCTGTGCATGAACCAGCCCTGGCTCTTACAATCTTTCTGCCCCCTCTTCTGCAATGGCCCCTGAGCTGTGGGTGGGTGAAATCCAATATAGGAGTCCTGTCCAAGGATATACACTCTGCAGTCTCATATTCTTTAAAACTTGGCCAGTTGTCACCTTCTGTGTCCATCACACTCTGTTGTATAAGGAAACTTTACTAGTGAGAGTTGAGAGATGCATTAGTTTTCTCTCTACTCCTTGCTCTGCTATGTTCCATGAGCCTTAGGTGTAGAGGTTCAACTATAGATGCGTCACCTAGTATGGAGTATCTCTCAGATGTGTATTCTCTCTGTCTGATCAGATGTGCAATTCTGCAGTAGGCTGCATCTATTGCAAAAAGGAGCTTCTTTGATGAGTGGTATATGGTATGCTTGTCTGCAAATATAAAGATCCATATTTAACATATGGTAAGAAATTTCATTTGTCTAGAGATAGGAAAGAGCTAGAGTTTTCTCTAGGATATAGTTCCTCTCCTGCCACATGTATTTGGCTGTTTACAGTGCTGCCCATGACTTCACTCCCAGTGAGAAGGCTTTAAGTCCAAAAAGATAAGCGTTGATTGCCACCACCACCCCAGATAACAGTGCCACGAACTGTACCAATAGAGGTCCGTATGGTTATTGGGCTTTAGGACTGGGTTGGACCATTGATTGTTTTTCTCCCTTGGTAGTTTTCATATTACCATCTAGCATTATGATAGCTAAACTTCAGGAAGAAGGTTTCCATGTCAGTTCCTGCTCCATTGCTCCAAGTCTTGTATCCGAAGTATGTCCTGTCTTCTGTAGTAGGGTCTTATCTACTAGTTCTGGTAGATAATGAAGAGGTTTGGCAATCACTTGTGTTATTTTGGGAGTCTCCTGAACCTCTCTCACCAACCCCTCAAAGGAGGTCTCTTCTGTCTGGCACTGTGTTCCTTGCCAAGCAGCTCTTAGCACTAATGTTTAGACACTTTATGTGCACATAGAACTATCTTGTGCATAATACAGGTATATACTCAACATTTATAGAATTACTTACTGGTATGAAAATTAAATCAAAATCAACGCAAGTTGTGGTATCTAATCATTTGCTTTCTTTCTTTCTTTTTTTCTTTCTTTGGTCTTTTTGAGACAGGGTCTCCCTGTAGTCCCAGCTGACCTGGAACTCACTATGTAGACCAGGCTGGCCTTGAACTCACAGAGATCTGCCTGTCTCTGCCTCCGAAGTGCTGGGATTAAAGGCATGTGCTACACCCAGCTGAGATCAGTGATTCTTAAACCTGTGTATAGAAGGGAATCACCTGGAAGAATTAATAAAGTACAAGATATCAGATGGAGTTTCAGATCTAAGAATTTGCATTTCTAATAAGTTCTAGGCTGATGATAGTGATAATCTTTGATCACCCTTTGAAAAACCAATGTTTTAGAGTATAGTTTTTGTCTTAATATTGATCTTTGTTTCCCAAACATCTTATCAAACATCTGGTATTCAACATGTACTCATTAACTATTTTCACATAAAAGAATGAAGGAATGAAAATTTCAATGTATGGGAGAAGTACATATAATTAGCAAAATGAAATATTTCTCCTTTTCATAGCAGAATAATCAAAATGATAAAGGTAAATGTGATAATATAAATTATAAGAAGCAAAACATAAAGTTGCTAACAGTGATGGAGATGAGCACTCAGTTAGGAATCTTAAGACTTGCTTCCCAGTGCTTACATGAATACAGTAGCCTTCCTCATGCTATTTTGCTCTTCACAGGGCTTTATCTGTGCCTTAATCGCATGATAAAGTAGCCTTTGGGGATACTCCATTGAACAGACCTTTTGAAAACTGTCTCAAAAAGTTTTTTTTTCTTCAGATAAAACTTATTGAATTTAACTTTAGTATAATGAATGCTTCAAATAGAATAAAAGATTCAAATGCTCTTCAGCAAGAGTTCTCTTGCATTATGTCTATAAATTCTTTTCTAGTTGATAAATTATTTTACAAAGAAAATCCACACTCATTGTAGATTGATTATGCGGTATCTACGCTATGAGTGCTTCAGACTATCCTTCACCTGGATGGATTCTGTTCTGATAAAAAAGGTGAAGGATTCTTGCTTAGAGTTTCTATTTCCAGGATGAGTCTTTTTTTTTAGTAAATTTTTTATTGATTTTTTGTGTATTTCATACAGAACATTTTAATCAGTCTTGATCATCTTTCTACCCCTTCTCCACTGCCATCCTCCCATAGCCCCCTGCCCCACTGGAATTCATACATTCTATCACTTGTGTTAAGGCTTATTGTGCCAAGTTAGTGTCCCCAGATGTCCCTCAGTGCAAGTTCATCCACTGGGGTTTAGGCAGCCTATCTAAAGTCCCTCCCTTTATGATCAGTTCTTCCTCACCCAGCAGTAATCAACTGCCAATAATTCATCAACTAAGATTGAGGCTTGTTGCCAGTTTCCACAGTTCTGTGCTGGGATTTGTCTGCTTGAGTTTGTATTGGTCTTGTGCATACTGACACCATTGCTGTAGGTTCATAGGAGCAAGGTCCCAGGAGCCTGTAAGACTCTATTTCCATATGGTCATGTACCTCCTCTGGATCTTACAGTCTTTCTGCCCCCTCTTCTGCAATTGTTCTGGAGCCCTGGGTGGGTGGAGTTGAATATAAGAATCCTGTCCATAGACCCACATTCTGCAGACTCTTACTCTACATGCTTTGGGCATTTGTGACCTTTTGTGTTCCTGGCCCTCCACTGCATGAGGGAGCTTCATTGATGAGAACTGAGAGACAAATTAGTCCTTTTCATCCCCTTGTGCTATGTGTTCCATGAGCCTTATGTGTAGAAGTTGCATTATAGATGTGCCACTGAGTCTTGGGCAATTATATGTGTGACCAGTTGTAGAACTCTGTAATACTCTCTATCTGTTGGAAAAGAAACCTCTTTGATGAGTGTGATTGGGATATTTACTGTCTGTGAATATAAGGACCCATATTTTGCACAGAGTAAGAAATTACACTTGTCTAAGGTTATAACCACCTTCAGGTTCTCTCTGAGATCTAAGACCTCTCCAGCCATGTGTATTTTGCTATGTTTACAGTACCAAACATTAGTTTCCTCCCATTGAGTGTGCTTCAAGTCCAATTAGGTAGCTGTTGATTACCCCCAAGATAAAAGTGCCACTACTGCAAGCCATGTCCTTTGCTGTGCCAGTATTTGATGTGGTTATCAGGCCTTGAAGCTAGGGTTGGACCATCAATTCATGATCTCCCTTAGCAGCATGCATAGTGCTTTCCAAAGCTATGAGCTCTAGCCTTCGAGGAGGTGGCTTCCAGGTCAGTTCCAGCTCCATTGCTCCAAATCCTGTGTCCAAAGTATCTCCTGTCTTCAGCAATAGGGTCTTACCTTCATGTTCTGGGTGGCAATCAAGAGCTGTGGCAATATTGTGTTATTTTGGGAGTATCCTGGACTGCCCTGGCCAACAACTCAAAGGAAATTTTCTCCTGTTTGACAGTTTCTTGTTATGTAGTCTTCAGCTATACACATGGACTCATGTAGAGATACTTTATGCGTAATTTGTCAATAGGTTTTTGGACTAATATGATAAGGTATTATTTATCTCTCTTGTCTCAGGATGAGTCATATTTATATCAAGGACCTTCATTCTCTCAATTTATGAACAGGAACTAAATGTTCAGGGAGAGGACAGCTTCTCTGCTGCTATATATTGATGAAATTTGCGGCCTGGGAAAAGATAGAATCATGACTTCCAGTATATTTCTTTTTGTCATTTTATTTATTTATTTATTTATTATTTATATAAGTATATTGCCTGCCTGTATCTAAGTGTACCCATGTTGTGCAATGCCCTCAGAGGGAAGAAGAGGGCATCAGATACCCTGGAACTGGAGTTACAAATGGTGGTTACCTGCCATGTGCATGCTGGGAACCAAACCCAGGTCCTCTGCAACAGCAGCCAGTGGTCTTAACCACTGAGCTATCTCAACAGCCTCAACTTCTAGTATATTTCAACTAACTGGAACACATTTTGAAGGCAGAAGGAGAAAGAACTGAATGTTGTTTGAATACAGTGTTCAAGGCACCAACTTGGAAGAAGAGACCCAGCCTTCATCAGGCACTGTTTCTGATGCCCTCTGATCATGGCCTTCTTAATTTCCATAGCTTCCAGAAATAAATTCCTCTTATTGATAAATTGCCCAATATGGGATTATTTTATTATACCAGCTGTGTTAGCTACTTTTCAATTTCTGTGCAAAATATTCTGACCAATACTGACATTGGGCGGAAAGGGTTGCTTTGGCTTACATCTCCTGGGTCACAGTTCATCACTGAAAGAGTCCAAGGTAGGAATTCAGGGCAGAAACCCGGAGGCAGGAGCTGAAGCACAGGCCGTGGAGGAATGACACTTACTGACTTGCTCTCTTGGCCAGAGCTCAACCTGATTTCTTACACAATACAGAACTACTTGCTTGGGGATGGCACTGCCCCCAGTGGGCTGGGCCCAAGCACAACCACTGACCCTAATCATCTGAAACTGTCTACCCCATCCTTCACCTTGAGGGGCTGCCACCTTCTGAGTTTTCAACAGAGAACAGATCTGTGACCTCACTGTATCCATTCTACCCTAAGGCTTTGTTCCTTATTTCCTGCCTGAGTTACCAGCCTTGATCCAGTCCTCTGTCTAATTATACTAGATTAAATCTTTGATGTTCAGTTTTCCATTATCAATGAAGACTTTTAATTCCCTCCCTATAATACTTGGCCTACTGTTAAACTGCTTATGTATTCCTATATTCTGTCTAAGGTAAGAGCCTATTGCTGAAGAAAGGTCACACTTTAGACACAAGACTTGGAGCAATCAAACTAGAACTGACCTGGAAGCCTCCTCCCTGAAGACTAGCTTTCATGGTATCAGAGAATACTAGAGAGGCTGCCAAGGGAGAGAAATCAATCAATGGTCCTACCCAGCTCTAAAGCCTAAAAAAACAACAAGGACTGGCCCAGCAAACTATTGCTGATGGTGCTGTAGTGACACTTTTTTCTTGGGGGTAATCAATAGCTGTCTAATTGGAATTAAGACCTGCTCAATGGGAGGGAACTTGTGTGTGGCACTGTAAACATAGCCAAATACACAAAACCGGAGAGGTCATAGATCATAGATAAAAAACCTACTTTTGCCACATCCCTAGACCAATGTAGTTTCTTACTTTATTCTAAATATGCATCTTCATATTTACATACAAGTGTACATTTTACCCCTCATATGAACTCACAGCCACGGTGACAGCATGCACAAGTCCTATACAAGCTCAAACAAGACAAAATCCCAATTTAGACATGAGGAAGAGGGTAAGACATCCCAACCCAGCCTAAGGAACTTTGGGGAATTGATGGCTTCTTGGAGGGGGAGAGACAGTGTCTTACAGGGATGGGATTCTTGGTGGGTCCAGTGGAGGATGTATTCATGCTGAAAGATACGTGGGACACAAATCAGACTCTATAGGCATTAGTACATTAACTTTGGCAGGAGGCAGAGGGGGAGGTGTGGTTAGCAGAGGGGATCTAAATATCATCGAGCTATATTGTATGAAAATTGCAAAAATTCAATAAAAAATATTCCACAATGTTATCCTTTTGTGGAGGTGAATGATTTCTCTTAGTCTCTCTTCTTTAGGATAAAGTAGAAGCAGATGTAAGCCTGAACTTGCTAGGAGACTGAAGTAAATGTCATGTGACATGATTTGAGCCCCAAAAAAGTCATGTAAGAAACCAGGTGGCTTTTGAACATCTTGAGTATTTCAATAAGATCTTAAATAATGTCTCTTCATCTTGAACCATTCTGGGCCAGGTGTTCCATCACTTGCCACCACTGGTGCCTGAGCTGACAACCATCCTTCCCCTAATGTTATCACTGCATCCCTGAACACCATCCCTTAACATGCTTCTCTTTCAGCATATACAATATACTTAACAAATGTTTTGGAAATAAATTAATTTTGTCTTTTTATGTTCCTCGTCAGTTTGGAAGTCAAATATAAATGTTCAATCTCCTGAATTTGCTTTCTTCCCTTCCATGTCTGTTTTTATGTGTTCTGGTTTGAGTAACTGTCAAATCTTAAGTGCCAGTTTTCCTTGAAATTAATCTGTGATTAATTCAATCTAAATAAAATAGGCATCAGACTACAAGTTTTAAAATTTCAAACATCATAATTTCGTGTTTGACCTCAATGCTACATTCACATCTGAGCTACCAGATACCTTACATCACAGCATGGACTTTGAGGTTTGACAGCCCTGCACTTAGAATCCTAGACTGCAGCCTGATATTCATGAGACCTTAGTTACTATCAACTTCCTCCTTATAAATAAAGGAGACTATCGATCTTACAATGTACAGGGAAGCAAATGCTGGCGCAGAAATTAGCATAATCATTGATACCCAAGAAGAACCCAACGCATCGTATTACTTAAGTACAAAGGAAAAACTTTGTTTCTTCATATTTTAGAAGCAAAAACCTCATATGCATTTCAAATTTTATAAAGAATGAGGCTTTTGTCCCTTTGGCTTTTACAGTCTTTTTGCTCCCTCTCCTGCAATGTTTCCTATGCCTTAGGTGTGGGTGCTGCATTGCAGATGTATCACTTAAGGCTGTGCAGTTCAGAGGCATTTATTCAATGTATTTTGACCAGTTGTGGAATTTGTAATAGTTTCCATCTGTTGCAAAGAGAAACTCTTTGATGAGTGGTGAGAACTACAATTGGCTGTGAATATCAGAAAATGTATTTAGAATATAATAAGAAATTATGTTAGAGCCGGGCATAGTGGTGCATGCCTTTAATCCCAGCACTTGGGAGGCAGAAGCAGGCAAATCTCTGTGACTTCAAGGTCAACCTGGTCTATATAGTAAGTTCCAGGTTAGCTGGGGCTACAGGGAGACCCTGTCTCAAAAAGACCAAAAAGAAAGAAAGAAAATGAAAGAGAGAGAGAAAGAAAGAGAGAGAGAAAGAAAGAAAGAAAGAAAGAAAGAAAGAAAGAAAGAGAAAATAAAAGAAAAGAAATTATGTTGGTTTAGGAGAGTAGGAGAGTGACAGAAGTCACTTTTTCTCTGGGGTCTATTACCTCTCCAACCATGTGTACTTGGCTATGTTTACAGTACTATAATACTGTGTGAGGATTCCCTCTTATTGAGTGGGCTTACATCCCATTAGACAGCTGCTTATTATCCCCACGATAGAAGTGCCCCTATTAGGCCAGGCATGGTGACATTGCTTATCTCTCTTTCCTTTCTCTCCCCCATATAGCCCTCCTTCCTCTGCCCCACTTAAAATACCCCCATTTTCCCCATTCCTCTCTTGAAATGCCTGTGTCCTACTATCCTCATCTCTCAACCTCCTTCATCCCCTCTCCCTGAGGTTCCTTTCTTGGCTCCTGTGATTACTTCTGGATATATTCTTACATATGAGGATTTGGAGCTAGAATCCACAAATGAGAGAGAACACGTGTCACTTGTTTGTCTGAGTCTGGGTTACCTCACTTAGTGTAAGAGCTTCAATTCCATCCATTTGCTGCTAGCTAATGAATGCTAGACATGATTGGGAATCTCCATGCATGAAACATCCACAACATGGTGGCCTAACAAGATCTAAATAAGGACACAGCAGTTGCATGCCAAGATACACAGGGGAAATTTAAGTGGGGTTTCACCTCAAGATGAAGACCTATAGGTAATCAATAGATGCTGAAAGATAAGGAATTCATTTTTTCCAGGGACAAGCTCCCTGAGAGGTTATCTAATCTCAGCTGGGCATCCCTAAATACCGGTACACATGAGCACCACTAAATGGATTCAGTGCATTATATAATATATATGTAAATGTATGCATATGTAACAATAATCAAATAAGAGGTCAAGAAGTTGTGAAGAAGTGGGAGCATGGAAGGAATTTGAGGGGGTCCAGGGTGTGAAAATAATGGAAATGCAATACTCATGAATGAAATTCTCAAAAATAAAAAAATACCATTTGAAAAAGATTGAGCCATTTTAGAGGAAGTGGGTGTTTTAATTATTAAGAGCAGTTTTGAAAAGGAAAGTCTGACCCATGTCAGTTGCTTCACATCCACTCATTTTAGGTCACTTTGACACAGTTGCTAATTAACTATCCTTACACATGTAAATTAAATTTTCAGGTTCTTTTATACATTTGTAGAATCTCAGAATTAAAATGAGTTAATGCAGTATAAATATCCTAAGCTGAACCCCAAATTTTACAGATGTATGTATATTTAATACTTGATGAAAATGCCTAGAAAGTTCATTGCCTTGGATGGGTGTGGTAACACTTACTTCTCTTTTGTTCACATGTCATCCCACACTGCCTTCTTCCTTTCTATAAAACAGCTAACAAATCATTCCTGGAATATCATAAAAGATGAGGTAAATACTAGTTAAGCGTCTTAGAAGTACATATAAGAAATTGCAAGCAGGGTTACAAAAATATAAGAAAGACTCTACAGGCCAGATTCCAGCAAAAGTGGACTCCCAGATCGTCACAATAGCAAGCTTACTACTACTTCTGATATAAAGAATATCTTCCACTGTTGTATTTTACAAGACTAAATCAGTCACCACAACTTTTCCTAATTAGGAACCACCATAGCAGAGATGGAGTTATGGACTTTTTTCTCATATCAATATCCAGTTAAAAGACAAACATACAAATAATTCCAAAGCAGATATCATTTTTCATTGAAATTCTATTTTAATTTTTACATTTACTTATTTATTGTGCATGTATGTATGGGGGGTGCATGCCACAGCACATGTGTGGAGGTCAGAGGGCAACTTGTGGGTGTCAGTTCTCTCCTTTGACCACTGGGTTCTTGGTCATTGAACTCAAGTTGTCAGGCTCAGTGGCAAATGCCTTAACCTGCTGAGCCATCTTGCCTGCCTTTAGAAACTCTGTTTTAAAAGAGAAAATCAAACATTTACCATTGAGGGCAACTCATCTCTTTTTGTTTTCATCACCCTTGTGATGTCTGTATTTTGTCGATTCCTACCAAGCATTGTAAGAAAGGTAATTATGGTCTAGAGAGATGGCTCTGTGATTAGGAACACATACTATTTTCCCAGAGGGTGTGAGTTCAGATCCCAGAACCAATGTCTATTGTTTTACAACCATGTGTAATTCCAGCTTCAGGGGATCTGACACCCTCTTCTGACCTCCTTAGGCACCTGCACATGTGGTACATACATATGCATGCACACACACACACACACACACACACACATACACACACACACACAATAAAAAATAAAATCTTTAAAAATAAAGAAAAAGAAAGTCATTTGTACAGGGCATATGCTAGCCATAGGTCAATGACGGCAGGAAATGGAGAAGGGGCAGAAATGCACTGTTTATCTGATCTGTATCCCAGTAATAAGACTTCCTTCTAAACTAAAAAACAGCAAAAAAAAAAAAAAAAAAAAAAAAAAAAAAAAAAAAAAAAAAAAAAACCCAAACAACAACAACAACAACAAAAAAAAAAACCTCAAAGAGAAATGCCAACACCAACCAAAATCAAAGCTAAATGCTGCATTCCACCAAACTAGCTGTGAAGATGATTTTGAAAATCGTACAAATTACAGTTCGTACCCTTCATTGATCTGTACTACTATTTGTATAACATTTCAAGGCCAAATTACACTCCTTCCCACATCAGCTTGTTGATGTCTAGACTCTCAAATAAGTGCTGGTTTCTAAACCTCAAATTTCAGCTTTTTCATGCTGAATGAAAAGCTGTCACAGAATACTCTCTGTATCAAACATCCTCAAGATTCCCTGACTCTTTTTAAACATTTTTCTTTTATTGTGTTTTTGTGATTTTCATACAATAAAATTTGAGGGTATTTATATCCCCTCCCCTATTCACACCTCCCTTTACTGCCCCCTCTGCCCATTTTAATGTGCTTTATTACACACACACACACATATGTATATATATATATATACATATGTGTGTGTGTGTGTGTGGCCTATAGAGTCTAATTTGTGTCCCCAAGTGTCCTTCACTGTGGGTTCATCCCCTGGAGACTTGTTAACCTCCTAAGAGTCCCATCTTTGAATCCCTGTGATTTTTTTTTATCTTCCTTTATGTCCACAATTGAATGACCTTTTCCATCCATAAATATGTAGGAAATAGGTATGACTTTTGTTTCAGAAGAGTAACTGTAAACATTCTCTATGTTCAATTGCCTTGATCTCTAATTACATTAAATGTGTCCAGATTAGAAGAAATTGGCAAAGAATAAAGGAAATAACAAACAAGAAAATTAGACTCTTAAATCCCAAAACATTTCTAGTTTGTGTATTTTTACTTTGGGTTATATATAGAAATCAGAGTCGAAATGTTAGAATCCAGATAAACTTTATGAGATCTGACCTTAAATCATTTGACCTAGTCTAAAAACAAGAATACTCAATTTCTTAAAAGCTTGTCTTAAGCAAGAATGAAACTCCTTGGAAAACTGGAAGTGAGCAGGCTTTGGGAAAGGCTGGGCTGCAAGGACCTCCACCCCTTCCCACCAGACTTTTTTAAAATTTATGAATGGTATTTCCTTTTCATTCTGGGCTCTTTCCCTCATACATTTCATTCCAATGCAGACCTTCATGCCAACTTTGTTTAAGAGGTTTGTTAGAGGACAAAACACAAAATTGTCACACACACACACACACTACCTGCTTCCTGGGCCATTGTATTCTTTTCTAAATTTTATTTTTATTTATTTATTTATTTATCATTCATTCATTTATTTATGTAATGCATGTGCTTGTGGGCTTATACACAATGCAGCACATATCTTTCCGTATTCAGTTCTGTCATTCTATACTGGGTTCCAGGGATGGAACTCCAGCCACCGATACTACATGACAAGTGCGTTTACAAACTCAGCCGTCTCCCCAGGAGAGGACTTCTGAGACAGGGTGTGCAGAGGGGCCAAGGAAATAGAGTCAGCCATGTCTGGAGGTAACAAGGCTTCAGAGGGAAAGGGCTGAAGTGCATCCTCAGAGAAACTTTTAAATGGTCTCAGTACACAAGCATCAGCATAATTCCTAAGTGTTTACATTTAGCACTGAATTCCCAGAGCTGTCTTCCCTCAAAGGTCCAAGTGGGGCTGGATGGTGATGCCCAACTCACTAATGGGTCTCCAAAGCCTAGAACAATGCAATTTCCATTAGTGAGTCTTCATTGTTCATTGACCAAATAAATAAAATCAGCATGTAATGCTTGCATGTGCCTTTGGGACACTGGACAGGCTTCTTTTTTTAACAACATATTTTTAATTGAATTTTTGCAATTTTCATAGAATATAATTTGATGATATTTAGATCCCCTCCTCTATTTGCACCTCCTTTTATTATGCCCTGCCCAATTCAATCTACTCTAATATATGTGTATATATAGTATATATACATACTACATTCTTTCTCTCCATATATATAGTATTCTCTAGTATTCTCTATATAGACAGTATAATATACTCTGAGATATATATATATATATAAAGGCCTGTAGAGTCTAATTTGTTGAACAAGTTTCTTGAAGTTTGGTGGGATCCTAAGTAATAAGCTCAATCTACTCAGACCCCCAAATCATTTGTAACTAATATCATATTCTCAAAAATTTTGTCAGAGAAATGTCAGAGTCAAATTTAATTTGTTTACTTTCCCTTTCGGTACTAGGACATATAGCGATATGAAAATATACTCATGACTAAAGCCAGGCGTGGTGGCACATGTCTGTAATCCCAGCACTTGGGAGGCTGAGGTGGGATTGTGGCTGACTATATAGGAAAACTCTATCTCAGAGAAACCAAGGGCTGAGAATATGACTCATTGGTGGACTGCTGGCTTGGCATGCACAAAACTTGGGTTCTATCTTTAGCACTGCAAAGTAAAAGGTGTCCGTGAGACACGAAATTCTAACTGCTGTTCAGAGCATAATGGAGGCAAGTGTTGTATTGCCAAGAGTCTCCATAGATTCAAGGACTCTCTTTCAATGGCAACTCCAGAATTTTTATTTACATTGTTTTTCTTTTCAGTTCTAGAGTTAGCAGTGAACATTGCTCTTTGCACAGAATAGTAAATGAAGGACTGACTCACAAGATGTTGAACCAAATAATGCTTATTTCCTATGTCTACTGTGATTCACATCCCCCAGATATGTACTGAGGAACATGCTTCTGCATATTTCATTCATGTCATGAAACCACACACTAAAACATAGACACTCTGGAAAATTTGAGAACCCCCCCAAAGCCATTGGAAAAACTGATTTTATTTTGTGCTCTTCAGTAATATATTTATTTATTTTGAATTAAGCTTTTTAAATTAATTTTTATTTTTTGAGAATTTCATACATGAATATTGTATTTGCATTATTTTCACCCTTCCCATCCCCTTCCAACTCCTCCTATGTCCCACCCCATCCCTCCCAATTTCCTATCCTCTTCATGGATTATTATTTTTACATATACATATATACATTTATAAATACACATATAGACAATGCACTGAGTCCATTTAGTGTTGCGTACCTATGTTTAGGGCTTCCTGTTTGGGATTAGAAAACTTCTCAAGGACCCATTTCTTGGAGAAAACTGGTTCTTCCTCCCTCAGCATCCATTGGTCGCCTGTAGCTCTTTATCTAGCATCTGAAGTGGCATGTCAACTGGTTTTGTTTTTATGCAGTGATTGATGGGCTACCATACTTTGCAGATTTCATGGGCGTAGGTTCCTTCTTATGTCTAGAATGCATTAGCTAGCAGTACGTGTCTTGTCTTAGGTAATCTTTTTTTTTTTTTAATTAGGATTTCAAAATTAAATAGGTCAACACCAGCTAGAGAAAGGAAGGACTTCTGCAGCACAGTCGCCCACCCTCTGCTGATCTGTGGCTCTCTCTGCCATATTAAATAGTAATTATAGGATGCTAATTCATTGGTGTGTATGTGTGCAAGCAAAAAATAAAGATGTTATGAATGTTTGTGCTAGAAAGCTAGAGGAAATTCACAGCAGGTATGAAACTGTTATTATTCTAACATCAATAACAAAAAATTCAATACTTGCTTAAACTATCCAGTTTTAGATGCTCCTTAATAGGTAATATATATTTTTCTCTTATATGATATTATTTTCACAAAGGAAAAATGTTAAAGACAGAAATAAAAGATAAAAGGAGCATGCTCATCTCTTTTCCAGTCTAAGCACAAGGAAACAATATTTTCATTCATTTTGTCTTTTAAATGTATATTTATGGGGCTGGAGAGATAGCTCAGCGGTTAAGAACACTGACTGTTCTTGCAGAAGACTGGGTTCAAACCCCAGCACCCATATGGCAGCTAACAGCTGTCTGTAACTCCAGTTCCAGGGGATCTGACAGCCTCTTCTGTCCTCAGCTGCATTGCACAACGCAGGTGTATTTACCTACATGCAGGCATAACACTCATACACATAAAATAAAAATAATAAAAACAAATAAATGTTTGTATATTTATATTTTATTTACTGTTATACTTTGTTTTCATTTTCTATAATATCAATACATTTTACATTAAAATTATCGTTTCCACCAGTTTTATTGGTTGCATAATACTCTGTTTAACTGATACAAATTGCCCAACTATTCTTCAGTTTTTCATTTAGATTATAACTTTTTATCATCAAACAAAGCTGAGATAGGCATCTTTGTGCATATATATTTTCCAGATTAGTAATATTTCTTTACAGTTGATTACCAAAAATGAAATTATTGATTCAAAAGACATGCCTATTTGTAAACAGTGAGTTGTTGTACAAGCAAACAGATTTTTTTAATGTATTATTTTTATGTGTACGAGTGTATTGCCTGCATGTATGTGACTGCACCCGTGTTGTGCAATGCAGAGGAGGTCAGAAGAGGGCTTCGGATTCCCCTGGGACTGGAGTTAAGAAGGGTTCATAGCCGCCATGTGGGTGCTAGGAATCGAATCTGGGGCCTCTGCAAGAGCAGTCAGTGCTCTTAACCGCTGATCCATCTCTCCGGCCCCTTAAATTTTATCAATATATATTAATTGCCCAAAATAATGAGTTTTATTTTACTGTGACATTTTCATACATATATATTATGCACTTTGATTATATTCACCCCCTCATTAGCCACCCTTACCCCCCATGCTCCCGACGGCCTCCTTCCTCTTCAACAGTCTTTTGCCTTTAATCCCAGCACTTGAGAGGCAGAGGCAGGCGGATCTTTGTGTGTTTGAGGCCAGCCTGGTCTACACAGTGAGTTCCAGGACAGCTGGGGCTACAGGGAGATTCAGGTTGGAGAGATGGCTCAGCGGTTAAGAACACTGACTGTTCTTGCAGAAGACCCAGGTTTGAATCCCAGCACCCACATAGCAGCTAACAACTGTCCGTAACTCGAGTTCCAAGGGATCCAACAGCCTCTTCTGTCCGCTGATTGCACGACACGGGTGCACTTACCTACACGCAGGCAATACATGCCTACACATAAAATAAAAATAATAAATAAAATAAAAAATCTAGATTCAGCATACGAAGGAAATATGCCATGTGTGTCTAGTTTATTTCACCTATCATGATGACCTCCAGTTCCATCCATTTTCCTGTAAATGTCACATTCCATTTTTTTATAACTGAAGAATATTCAGAATATGCACACCACAATTCCTTTATTCATTTGTCCATTGATGGGTATATGGCCCAATTGATGACACAGCCTGCCATTCAAATATTGTCTTGATACACATGAATGAGCAAATACCTCTATTGAATGGGAACACACCCATGAGTGGTGCAGTTAGATCATATGGTAGTTCTACTTTTAGTTTTTGAAGGAATTTCCATTCTGATTCCTAATGGATTCTCACAGTTTAAATTCCCACCATCAGCATATGAGTCCCTTTTCCCAACATCCTCACCAACATTTGTTGCTCTTTTCTTGATGGTAGACAGTCTGAGTGGGTTGAGATGGAATCACAGTGTAGTTTTTTGTTTGTTTGTTTGTTTGTTTGGTCTTTTTGAAACAGGGTATCTCTGTAGTCCCAGCAAGCCTGGAACTCACCACATAGACCAGGCTGGTCTTGATGTCACAGAGATCTGCCTGCCTCTGCCACTGTCTCTGCCTCTGGACAGTTGGGCTTAAGGCATGCACCACCACACCTGGAAACAGTGTAGTTTTTAACTTGCATTTACTTGATGAAATTTGTAAAAGATGTTGAAATTTTTTCATATATATTAGCTATTTTTACTTCTCTGAGAAGTGTTTTTTTCAGTTCATTTAATTATTTATTGATTGGACAATGCTTCTACTTTTAATGTTTGATTTTCTGAGTTTTTAAATATATCCTTAGTATTAATTATGTTAGTTGTTTAGCTGGAAAACCTTTTATCCCATTCTGTAGTGTGTTGGTTCATTTTGTTGATGCTTTCTCTGAAGTTATTTTCTGAGTTATTAGAGATCTATTCATAAAGTGCTTTCTTATGCTTGTATGGTGAACTGTTTTCCCTATGAGTCTTTTAATAGGTTCAAAGTTTCAGGTCTTAAATTAATGTCTTTGATTCCTTTTGAGTTGATTTTTGAACATGATAAGATTCAAGGATCTGTTCTGAGTGTTTCCATTTAGACATCCAAGAAAAAAATTAATTTAATAGGAGATAATAGCATATTATTTAATTATTTTGAGTATTTACAATTGCCTGTTTGCTAATTACTGTGTTTTCTTTTTACAATGTCATTTACTTAGGTCTATTCATTCTAATTCAATTACACTATTAATTCTAATATTTTTAGAATTAAGAAATAATAGTTCTCCATCATAGCTGTCAAGAATATTTTCATTTTTTGGCTTTAATTTTTAAGTTACAAGCAGATTATTGGTTTGTTTTATCACTATATTTATCAACTTATTTTTTTATTTGTTGCTTCCTTTATTCCTTTATTTTAGGAGAGCTTTGCATTCCATAGCAAGACTTGCTACATATAATTAAATTCAAAATAGTGAGAGTGGATATGATCAAGATGTACTTTTTACATGTATGAAATTTTCAGCTGTAAAGTCTACAATCTACAACCATAACTGCCCAAGAAAACTATATTGGTGCAGTAGTGGCACTTTTTAAAAAATGTGTACAAGTGTTTTGGCTGCCTGTATGTTAGTGAACCCATGTATGCAATGCCCACAGAGGCCAGAAGAAGGCATCAAATCCCCTGGAATTAGAGTTACAAGAAAGTTCTTCTTAGCTGCTATGTGGGTGCTTGGAATTGAACTTGGGTCTTCTGCAAGAGCCTGTGCACTTAACCACCGAGTCATCTCTCCAATCTCACAATAGTGGTACTTTTATCTTGGAGGTAGTTAATAGCTATCTAATTGAAATTAAGGCCCACTCAGTAGGAGAGAATCCATATATGGTACTGTAAACATATCCAGTTAGTCATGGTTGGAGAAGTCATAGACCCTAGAACCCACAGAACCTACTACTGTCACTTACGGAGATCAACGTAATTTCTTATTGCATTTTAAATACACACTCTTATAGTCACAGACATGTGTACCTCTCACCACTCATCAAAGAAGCTTCTTTTTGCAACAAAGACTATTACAAATTTCACAACTGGTGAAATGTGGAGAATAAGTGACTGTGAGGTGCCCAGCTCTAAGCAGTACATCTCAATGCCACCTCTACAGTTCAGGGAACATTGTGGAAGAGAGGACAGAAAGACTGTAAGAGCAAGAGGAACAAGACACCTGCTGCTTGAAAATATGTTAGAGACATGACAGGGAAGCTACACCCATGAAATCTCCAAAGTATGGTAACCTAACAAGATCTGCATAATGACAAAACCCGTTTACATACCAGTTTAGGTAGGAACATTTTTGGGGGTCCAACCTTTAGATGAAGAGATTGCAGGCAATCAAAGGCTGCTGAGGGAGAAATAATCAGCTTTCTCCAGGGAATAGCTCTCTGAGAGGTTATCTAATACCAAGTAGGCAGTCCTAAACACATGCACACAGGAATGGACTCAGTGCATTTTATATATGTGTATATTTATAAATATATGTATGTACATGCAACAATAATAATCCAAGAAGAAAGGAAATTGTGAGGGAGTGGGGGCTACATAAAAAGACTTGGAAGGGACTGCGAGGGGTGGATATAACAAAAATATAATATTTATGAATGAAATTCTCAAAAATTATTTTAAAATTTTTTATTGAGCTTTCGTAATTTCATGCAACAGTTCTTAATCAAATTTAGACCCCCCCTCCCCCATCCATGCCTCCTAACCCCCTAGGCATGGTGGCATATACCTTCAATCACAGCACTCAGTAGGCAGAGGCAGATGGAGCTCTGAGAGACTGAGGCCACTCTTATCCTCATAACAAGCTCCCAGCCAGCTAGGGCTATAGGGAGACCCTCTCTCAAAAAATAAAATAAAATAAAATAAAATAAAAATAGAACTACCATGCAGTCTAGCAATCTCACTGTTGTGACTATGTCCAAAGGAAAAAAATTAAATTAGAAAAGTTAAATTAAATTAGTGTGTCATACTGAAAAGACATGACAGTTACAATATTGACATAATCTGACCTAGAGACTTTTACACAACTTTGCAATCAAAAAGTTATTGTTTATGATGTAAACAATCTCACTGAGCCATTTGTTCCTCTTGTGACCAGGGCATCTGACTTTAATCCCTCAGGAATCCCCTTGCCCCTCACCCAACATAGTATATGAATGTATGTATGAATGCTTTACATACCAAAGCACTGAAAAGGGTGTGCTTATCTCTTTTTAAAAGCAATGAGAAAAATTGAGAAGTCTGTCTGTAGTGTGTGTGTGTGTGTGTGTGTGTGTGTGTGTGTGTGTGTGTTATTCTGGGTCTAGGGATTAAAGGGTGAGATTATCTGATACGTGTAGGTCCTGATTTCTATTTCCCCATTTCATGCTGGTGATACTATTTCAATAAAAGAATGAGCCAATGCGCCAATGCTTCTCCTGGCTCTGGAACACAGTTCTGAGAGACATCTGAAGGAACACGTACTTAGGAGTTCAGGTCCACTCTTGTCCATATGAATGCTTAGAATCAGGTTGTTGCTTTCTTAAGCATCCTTAATGTAATTTGGAAACACTTCACATATGCATTCCCATGTTAATTAAATTACTATTTACAAGAGCCAAGAAGTGGAAATAGCATAAGTGCCTGTGAACTGAGGTCAAATTGTGATACATAGACACAATGAGAGACTATTCTGCCATAAAAGAATGGAATCCTGTCATTTGTCAAAACAGGTAGAACTGGATGTTGTATAAAGTGAAATGAGCCAAGCAGAGGGAAGAAAGTACTGTAAGAGCTCACATATATGTGGAATCTAAAATAAAGTTGATCTCATAGAAGGTGATAGTAAATAGGGGCTACCAGAGGATGGGAAGAATAGGGCCAGGGAGGGATAGGGAAAAGTTGATTAATGGGTATGGTATCAATAACTTTTAACCATGGTAAAATAACGGACTAGGAGCAACTTAATGGAGAAAGGACTATTTTGTCTCACAGTTTGAGGATGCAATCCATCATGGCAGAGATGTAGCAACAGAAGCATGAGACAGCCACAGTGAGGAATCAGAGAGCTTGGATGCTGCTGCTGGGCCTGCTTTCTCCTTTTCTTTCAGTGCTAGGCTCCTGTAGAATGGTGCTGCCCATTTATGATGGGTTGTCCCTCTATATTTAAACCTTTCTTGACAGACCCTCATATACACATCTAGAAGTCTGTTACCATGGTGATTCTAAATTATGTCAAGTTGGTACAATTAACGTCATGGTATTATGTTATAGTTAGATAACAGCAAGACGTTCTGACATGTTACTATTATTATTACATAATGGTGACTGTAGATAAGGTATTTTACATTTCAAAATGCTGAACAGAAGGATGTAGAGTTTTGAACCATAAATAAATGATATAATGTACAATGCATACATGTATTGAAACATCATGTTACCCCCACTAATACACAAATTAAGCTTTTTATATATCAGTTAAATCTAATTTTAAAATGAGTCAGATCATGTCTCTTCCCTTTCCACCTATCTACAGCCTACATGCCATCACCATCTCATAAGAGAGCACGTGCCCCATTTCTCACTTGTGGCACTGTGCTCCACAACCAAGCTACCAAAGGTTTCCCTGCTTCCAGCTACATTCCTTCCACCTAAAGACATTAGACAGATGACTGCATTGCTCTTCTGGGTTCTTAACAAACGGTTCATCACAGCTGCAACCTTCCTCTTCTTAGACTGTAAATCATAGCTTAGCCTCTCCAGCTCTCACTGTGAGCACCGAGTGTATCTTATTACGCTCTTGTAGGTAAAATGTGCCATTATCTCTACTCTTACTTATCCCATCCTAGAAATTACTGTGGAGGAATAAGGTATTCCTTCAGGTTGAATTTCCTTGTTACACTGTGGTTGTAAAATACAATCAGTTAGCAGAGGCTTCCTATCATCTGACCATTTAAATGTGATGCCTGAGGCTTTAGCTTTGCTTATTGTCATCTTCTGATTCCTTTGTAAATACAGTGTGCCTGGTTAAGTACTCAAGACCATACGCCTTTCCCACAAATGGACAAAATATACAAAACTTCAGCTATTTGGAAGAGAAGTTTTGAACCTTTTGTACCAGGATTAAAATTTTTGCAAAAGGTGATCTGATCTTCAAGGTCTATTCCAGTGCAGGGACTGCGGAGAATAACAGGTGCCAAACCTGTCCCTCCACGCATAGATCTGTGTCTCTAAAGTCTAGTCTAAGTTCAACTATCACAGAATCATTGGATGCTTTGACTAACAAAAATGCAGGACCTTGGACACAACCTCCTAAATCAAAATCTCTAGGGCCAAAGTTTGCCACTTTAATTTAATAAAAATCTTCTAATGATTCTTCAGAAGGCCATAACTGACCAGAGTGTAGAGAATAAGAGACTGCAGAGTGTCTGTCCCTGAATAGGACTCCTGTATTTTACCTTACCCACCCATGGCTCAGGAACCATTGTGGGAAGAGAAGGCTACAAGATTGTAAGAGCCAGGATTGATGCATGACCATAAGAAAAGAAAGGCTCCCAGGCTTCTGGGAACTTGCTCATAGAAACTTAGAGCAATTGGTGACAGCATAAGGCCCTTGCTGACTCCATCAGACAAAAACCCAGCGTAGAACTTGGGAAATGGGCAGAAGGCCCCAAACTTAAATAAGGAACTATTTATAGCTAGTCACTGCCAAGAGCTGGTCCTCTTTGAGAGACTGACACTAGATAAGCTGAAGAAGCTCCAGTGGATGAACTCACACCAAGGGACATCTGGGCACAGAAACTTGACTCTATAGACCTTAACATATATGACAGAATGCATGAAATCCTGTGAGCAGGCTACAGGAGGGGGTGCAGATTAGGGAAGGAAGTCTAAATATGATTAAGTTGTATGAAATTCACAAAATTCAGTTAAAATATGCATTGAAAACATAGATAAAAATATTTAAAATGAAAAGTTCTATTATACATTCATAGATAATGTTAAACTGAATTTTTAAAAAATTATTAGAAATTGAAAAAAAATCTTTTAATTATTCTTATGAACACAAACTTTGAAGAATCACTGATAAGGCATTATGAACTTCTTCTTTTTTTTTTTTTTTTTTTTTTTTTTTTTTTTAAAATTTTATTATTTTACGTGTATGAGTGTATTACTTGCTATGTAAACCAGGCTACCCTGGAACTCACAGAGATCTGCCTGCCTCTGCCTCCTAAGTGCTGGAATCAAAGGCATGTGCCACCACACCTGGCTGGGCTTACGTATTCTTTACATGTTTGTTAACAGGTCTCCCGTTTTTGTAAACAACTTTTGAGAGAAGATGTTTGTAGACCAAAAAGTGATTTTATACTCGAGTCATCATTAACTCACTGATTATTTTATTAACCCAGAAAATACAGCAGTTTCTGTAAACTATTCCCACATCTCTCCAGGCATCTGTCTCTCACTCCTAGGTATCTGTAAAGTTTCCAGCTGTGTCATATTAGCACTTCCAACCTTTCTCCTGTCTAGATCAATGTTTCTCCATGTCACTGTGCCACCTCTATATCTTGTACATATGAAAATGAAGCATGTTTCTTCTTTCCTGAGACTAATCTTGCCCAAACTCCTGATGCACAAGGCTTTTTGATTTAAGAGTAAGAAGAATGTATGGATTCTAGAAGGAAGACTGATTCCTGCTCCCACAAGGAGAAAATGGCAGGTAAGAGATGGTGAGGAGTCCAGGGAAGAATTGTAGGGCTGAAATATTAAAAAGAGGCAAGCAAACAGATGGGTGTGAGTGACGTATTACCTAAAGACAAGAATGAACCACAGAATCCAGTATGTTCATAATGAGAGAAACAGAGTCTGAACATGTGACAACAAACCTGGAGGAACTGATTTTATAGACAAAGGAAAGAAATTGAAAGTTGAGGATGTAAACCGCATTGAAAGACTTTTCATGACTTTGTTACTGTCACTTAGAAGGTATAGTTTTACTGTTTGAGTGTCTGTGTATAGTTCCTGCTCTTCAGTAGCTAAAGCGTTGTGCCTTACAAAAGCTTTCTGTCTAAATACTTTCATTCTTCCCTGCCATGTCCAGGATGCTCCAGCATGTAAACTATGGATAGTATTCTATAGAGTCCCTCTCCATTTTGCCTTTCTGTATAGTGCTTCCTACCTCTCTATTGTGGAATTTCAAATCCTTATCAAGTAATTTGAGCAAAACCGAACTCAATTCCTAGTTCCCAAGATGACCATGTAACTCAAGTCTAGCCAAAGTACCAATCTCTTGACTTGGGGGTTGGGTCAGTGACAGTGTTGCCTGCTGGAGATCAAGACAAAAGTGGAATAGTTTTATATAGACGTCTTTAAGCATGAATTTACCAATGCTAACAGCTGTCTTCATCCTTGAGACTGCTCTCATAGGTGGTGCCATTAGCCTCCTCCCTCAAACTGCACTCACATGCCTCTTCCCTCGGACTGCACTCACAGGAACCAACATTCTTCTTCTCCTTGCCTTAAAATGGTTTAAATTGGGGGTTTGACATGAGGAACCAAAGTTCTGGCTAACTACACACCGGCATGAAAATGTAAAGTTCTCATGGGTAGTGTCAGCTGTCACTGGTTCCAAAGTCCCATGTCTCAGAACTAGCTGAGAATGTATTGGTGACTGGCTGACTTCTCTGAAAATACCCATGGTTGTCATGGTAATGAGAGGGAACAGATACTCTGTGTGGATTTTGAAATTTTTTTATATAAAATCTGAATTAAGTAGGAGAAATATTTAACCCAGCTCTGAGAAATCTGCACTTACAGAACCCACTGAGATTTTTGGAGGCACACAGTCCTTAGATTACCATGTTATTCAAGGAAGGTTTAAGTAAAGGGCAGTGTTATTTAAAGGGGGTGTCAGTGTTGGTACTGCCTCAACCCTAAAAATCCAGGGCTGTGATCTCAGACCTCATCATATGTAATCTTCAGCATTCTCCCCAACTTTATGAACCATAAAAGGAAAGAACACATAATAAGATTAGGCTTTGCTGGGTCTGGTCAACACACCTATAATCACAGTGTGCAATAGACCAAAGCAGAAGGATCCAGAGTTCAGGTCAAGACTAACCTGGGCTACAGAGCAAGACTTTGTCTCAAACAATAACAACAGCAAAGAGACTAGCAGGTTTTCTCTAAGATTTTAACTTTCATATACATAGCTTCAGAACTAATACAAAAGACCAAAAGATGAAATAAAATTTCTCCCTAGTTTTCTAATAATTCCCAACAATATATGCTAGAGTGAGTATGAAGTATCACTTATGAAATTGCTTCTATATAGCTTAGATATTGCTAAACAGGCACCAACCTATCAGTTCCTCTTTCATGTCAGATCACACCCAAGGTAGGTTGGGTGCTTGGTGATCATTTATTCACATCATCATTGAAAACTCCATGATCAGCTCTGAAACATCATATATTTATGGATAAGTCTTATAAGATTAAGATTTGTGAGTACATTTTCATCATTGCCCCATTTTAATGGTGTTAGTAAAATACAACTTCATGTTTTCTAATATAGCAATTATACTACGATTAAGGGGCAGGTCTTGCTCTGGCTCTGTCACCAGATGACACTGACGGAGTTACTTTACTTCCATGAGTGAACACTTTCAGATATAAAATGCAGAAAATGGACAAGAAGAGTTAATGATCTTTCTCAATTTTGAGTCAACAGTTTTCATGTAGCAATAGCAATACTTAAAAACAGGAATTAGAAAATGATTAACATCTTCCACATGCCATAGTAACAGAGGTTAGTATCTAAAGCCACAAGGCAATCGAATTACCAAAGCAATTGTTTCAGTAGAGGACAGATGAGAGGATGAGGCTAGCTTTGCAGTGCTGGATATTGCCTAAGCTACTCTGGTAGATGTTTTAATTTCAGGATTTGTTTCTTGGCCATGCTTCTTAAAAGAACAAAAACAAAACAACAAACAGAAAAGATTGTCTTATACTCTCTCAGCATGGTTGGTGGGCATGAAAATGTGCTGCTCCATTCCCCTCTAAGGAGGACTTTGATGTTTGGCTAAGGAAATACGGCCATCAGCCCACCTGAAGCTGCCATTCCTATATGGAAAGCCACAAGTGCGTGCAGAAACCTTGCCCATGACACACCTCTCCTGGAGGCAGTTCGCTTCATATTGCCAAATGGGAACACGCAGGCCCATCCAGGATCTCCCAAGGGTCTGCCAGTTCCAGGGCTCCCTACCAGGTTGACTTGGGTTTTCTCTGGGCTTGCATCACAGTTTGCCTACTTTCTCTTCCCAGTGATGCTTTCTCCCTCCCTTCAGACATATTCATGCCTCTAAAATACCATGAATCCCGAACTCTTACCATCTTCTTCCAGGGACCACAGACTTGTACATGTGTAATTAATTAGAGGCATTAAATTCATCTATTCATCTCCATGTACCACCATAGACAGATACAAGAACGAACATACTTCAATATTAATATAGCTCTTTATGGGTAGTCGAAGCATGTTCAAATTTTGTTCAAGGCTAGAGATGGGGCTCAGTGGTAGAGTGTCTGCCTGGTATCCTCCATACCCTGGATTCAACTCTCAGAGCTACAAAACAAGCAAACAAACAGAGAAACAAACAAAACCTTTCCTGAACTTTTCTGTTCGACTTCAATTTTTCAAAAATGCTGTGCAACTACTTGTTTTTAAGCCAAAAGCCTCATAACAAGAAAAATAAATAAGAGGCAGGGGGATCACTGTGAGTTCGAGGCCAGCCTGGTCTACATAGCGAGTTCCAGGTCATCTTGGGCTTCAGGGAGACCCTGCCTCAAAAAAGAGCAAAAAAGAAAAGAAAAATAAATAATGGTTCCAGTAATACAATGGGGAGAGAGCACCATGGGGTGAAGACAGAAGAGGAGCATCAGCAGAAGATTCAAATCAGAAGAAATCTGCATTTATTTCCGACTGTAACAATAGCTAGACATTTTGTAAGACTTCCATGAATTCTTTCCAACAGTTTTGTGATGTGCTAGTATTTCATAAAAATTAATAATAAGGAGCAGGTGTGGTGGTGGACACCTTTAATCCCAGCACGCGGGAGGCAGAGGCAGGCTGATCTCTGTGAGTTCAATGCCAGCCTGGTCTACATAGTAAGTTCCAGGACAGCTGGGGCTACAGGGAGACCCTGTCTCAAAAAGACAAAATAACAATAATAATAAGGATGCTTTAAAAAATATATATATTGAATCAGTTTACCAAAATATCTCACAATCAATTTCTCTCTCTCTGAGTTTTTATTTTTTTAAATTTGACAATGCATAATTTTTCCTTTTTATTTAAAAATTGAATTTTGCCCACTTTGAGAAGGCTCAGATTGGTAGCTGGGCATATCCTACCCAACTGCATATGTCCATTATTTGAACAGGCAATAATTTGCATAAGCCCATATTTATCCCCACATTTTATGACAAAAAAATTTAGAAAAGATCAGTATGGGTGTTATAGAAGAATATGTGAGGGGCTGGAGATGGCTCAGTAAAAGGTTAAGAACACTGACTGTTCTTGCAAAAGATCTGGGTTTGAATGCTGGCACCCACATGGCAGCTAACAACTGTCCGTAACTCCAGTTCCAGGGGATCTGAGAGCCTCTTTTGTCCTCCACAGGCATTGTATGACACAGGTGCACTTATCTACATGCAGGCATAACTCATACACATAAAATAAAAATAATAAATTTTTAAAAAGAATATGTGAAAGTCTTACTCAGACAGACCTCAGATGCTGGTGATGTTAACTAGTATCATGTGTGAAAACTATTGGAGAGAGGATCCTGAACCATGGTCAAAATGTCACAACATCCTTGTGGCCTGGACTTACTGAATCTTGGTAGACTGCTCTAGGCTCAGTGAATCAAGACCATGTTCAGCATATCTTCTGAGATCCCCTTCACTTGTTAAGCCAAACATTGCAATTAGAAAATAAAATCCTCTGGTTAAATAAGAGTAAGAACTAAAAAATCTCACCACTTCCCTTCCTAGAGTGCTATCTGTGGTCCCCACTGTTTTATAGAAAAAAAATTTTATTATCCAAACTTTTTTCTTTCTTCACAGCTGCAATCACTAATGTGATCCCTTCCCCTCCCCTCTTTCTGTACAGAATATCAAGCGTCATGTAAAGATCAAATTCTCTTATAATGAAAACTTCTGTTTAAAAGAAAAGCAACAAGACAAAGGCTTGTTGCAAACAATGTTTCTTAGATGGCCATTCCCCCTACAAATAAAGGATGGAAATCATTCTTCATGTTCATTGTTACGGGAACTTTTTCTTAGGCCTAAAAACAGACCAACTTAGAAACTAAATCTCGCTAATTGAAATGGATGGGCCCAGAGCAAGCATCCGTAGTCAAAAGCATGGTCGGTATCCATTCTCCCAAAGGCACCATTTGTTAATGCCCTACTGTAGCCCTGGTTACGGGGTTGCAGCATCTAAGGAATGATTTCCCATCTTTTTGACTCAGAGCAAAGATGTGCCCGTGGGGAAGAATAACAATAGCTCTAAAAAGAGGCATTCCAGAGCTCCGGAGTGTGTTTGAGATTTCAATTAGAAGTCCCTAGCCACAGGTGGATTTCTTCCAAGAGCTGCCCTTTGGGTGCTTGCTCTTTCATGAGCCAGAAAAAACGACCAGCCATCTATAGGACTTTGTTTTCTGGGTGTGTTGTGCGACAATAGAATAATGAATAGCAAACTGAGCTGGTGCCAGAGCTCTGTCACAGGGCCTGGCATCTGGGAATCTGGTCTATTTACTCAGAGCAGCTGGGGTAAGTTTGGAAGGACTTTCCAGTGAAGATCCATTAACCCCTATGAATGACCATATTTTAGAGTGGACATTTTTTAAGGGATAAATAAATATTGAATCCTGTTGAACCCAAGCCCAGACTGCTCTAAGATAAAGTTGCACCAAAATTTTTTTTCAGTCTCACACACGTGCTTGGAAGCTCATATTTTGAGAGGTGTTGGCAGCTATTTTGATAATGTGTTTAGAATGTTTTTTTAATACTGTGCTTGGTTCTGTGAAATGTTTGGAGACATTTAAATAATGCCCTTCTCTTAGGAGGTGTGCGATACTGGTGGAAAGGAGTGGATGGTTTTATGGTTGCTGTGGTCTATGATAGGAAGACTATCTTAGTTGTTCCACAAATACTTACCCAGCACACTCTATATCAAGCACATCATTAGGCACTTCTGTGGTGCAGCTAATAGAGTTCCTGCTATCACACTGTTGCACATGTACCCGAAGTGTCACTTCTACGTTAATTATAAGCTATGGATACGTGGAAAAGAGGAACCAGGACACTGAAAATATCACCTGACTTCTTCAGATCTTTGGGATCAATTGACTATTTCACCTTTTTTCCTTCTCGTGTCCCAGTCAAACCAGACATTTCCTTAAAAGAAGTAAATTTCTCCTCTCCCTCACTGCTGAGTATTTTAACCTACTTCTCTTTACTACTGGAATATTGTTATCCCAGCTTTAAAATTTCAAGATCTCATCATCTGTCAAAGTCTTATTCAAAATTCCCTAGCTTATGCCTGCCTCCCCAATCCCCGAGGCTGAAATGCCTTTTCCTTCCTCTGGGGCCTCCCCTAAACTTATTTAGCTGTTTTCCATGTGAGTTATACTTATTCATAGATGGCCTTTCACTTCCTCCTTTCTCAAACATCCCTCAAACCTCACATGTACATGATCAACCTCAGTAGGGGTGGTTAATTTTTGTTAACTAGAATATATATGTATATATATATAATTAAATTTTTAAGCTTTTTTGAGAATTTCATATTTGAGCACTAATTTACATTCTTCTTATCCTTCTCTTCCCTCTCCAATTCCTCCTGCGTTCCCTTACTCCCTCTCAATTTCATAACTTCTTAAATTATATTACTTTAGATCATACACTAACCAATCATTATACTGAATTTTAATTAGATTAACATTTGATGTCATGGTTTGAGCAGGATGCGGGACAACATTAGTGATATATTCTTTAGTACTATCAGTCAGGAGTGATCAGGAAGACAGAGCCCATGTCAGATCGTTTAACAATGGATGCTGAAAGAGTAGAAGATCTATGATGAGGCTCTCCAGAAAATAGCAAAGAGCAGGAAGCCTAAGGGAAGAAGTAGGTTAGCAGGAACCAGGACAGTGCTTCCTTATTTCCATGTGGGAACCACAAAGAGAATGTCGAATAGCAGCAAGTGCTGCAGAGGGAACTGCACTCAGGTGAGAGTTAGAAACACAGAAAAGATGCAGTTACTGCTAAGGCTGCTCCTAGAAGTAGAGAACAGGAGTGTGGTGTTACAAACCTGTAACTACAACACTCAGTAAGATCCAGACAGGAGGATAACAAGTTGAGGCCAGCCTGGACTATGAAGTGAAGCCCTTTCTCAGAAAAGGAAAGGAAGAGAGGAAAGGAGGGGGGGGCTTGGATGAGGAGGGAAAGAAGATGAGGAGGGGGAGCTCAGGCTAGCCTGGAAATCACTATGAATCCCTCCTCCTCAGCTTCACAATTATTGGGATATGAGGCATGTGATATCACAGTCAGCTCAACATTATATTCTTTCTTTCAATAAACTTGAGAGGTAAACATGGTAGGGCTTTTAAATTAATTTTACCTCACATTTGAGGAAATCTGTATTCAGGCCCAGTTTTCCTCAGCTGATAAATTGCTGATCCTGGATCCAAACACATGTCTTCCAATCCAATACTTACTGTAATTGTTGAAAATTTTTATCACTATACTAAGACAAAGACTTAGCATCAAGACTTTGAGTTGATCCTCAACACTGAGCATGTATGTGCCTGCCTGATTCACATTTGAAGGGAAGGGAATAAAAGAAAGTAAATACCCTGTTTCCTCCATTCCCACCCTACCCTCCTACCACACACTTAGTCCCCAGCCAATACCCTGGTTCCTCCATTCCCACCCTACCCTCCTTCCCCACACTTAGTCCCCAGCCAATACCCTGGTTCCTCCATTCCCACACTACCCTCCTACCCCACACTTAGTCCCCAGCCAATACCCTGGTTCCTCCATTCCCACCCTACCTTCCTACCCCACACTTAGTCCCCAGCCAATTTTGCTGATGAGTAGAATGTCGTGAGCAGGAGTGAGCCAGGGAGACTGGGGAAATAGAGTCAGCAAGGTATAGTTACTGCAATACAGGGCAAGGTAGTGGAAGGATCAATAATAGACCTGAGAACATCATATTATCAGCACAGCCTCTTACCCAGTTTTTGATTACATATGTCAGCCTCAACTGTGACTAAATTATTTAATTTACAAATATACTATCTTTAACAAAAAGTGGAATTTGACTATCCATCCTTATACATGGACTACTTTTGCGTTATCTGTGAGCTAGTCTCTTCTCACCCCAAACATGTAATATAATGTTGCATATTTCTACTTAACTGCATTTTCTTCTTCTGGGGTTTCTTGCACTTGATTTGCCTCCTCTTCTCAGTGTTTTCTTGTCTTGGGCTCTGTGCTATGGCAGCACACCAAGCCTTGTATTTTGAAGACACTCACACAGTTCCATAGCCCATATAGAGAGGAGTTGTGTCATTGCCAACAACTACCACCAACTTGCTAATGATGGGAATAAATAAATTTGGGAGTGAATCCTGTATCTCAAGTCAAAACTTAGGATAAATGTAGCTCTCAAGAAACATGACAGCAATCCGGAGAAATCAGAGTGAGCTGAGCCTTTGCCTACAGTAGCTAAACGAAGACTTAGTCAATATTCTCATGTCGATTTTTCAAAAAGGAGCCTGTGAGGCTGATGCTTGGCAATGCTGATATCCTCCAACTCATAGTACTCTGCACACACACTGCACATTAGATTTATCCAAAAAACACCATTTACATGTACGTGTATAATTTTTGAGATAGTGTCTTGCTGTGTTGCACAAGCTGTACTGGAAATCACCAGGAATCTCAGGCTGGTCTCTAACTTAAGTTCTCCTGCCTTGGCCTCACAAGTACTTGGAGAACAGGGGTGTGCCACCAGGACTTGCTCAACATTATATTGCTTCTTCCAATAAATTTGAAAAGTGAACAAAGCAGAACTTTTAAATTAATTTTGTCTCACATTTAAGGAAACCGCTATTCAGAATTTAATAGAGATGCCTGTTTCTCTGCTGATGAGTAGCAGATCCTGGATCCAAACCCATGTCTTTCAATTCAATCCCTCCTATTATAATCACTGGGAATTTTTTTTATCATTATAACAAAGAAAAGATAGAGAATTGGCATCACGATTTACCGTTGAACCTCAACATTGAGCATGCATGTGCCTGGGTGATCTACATTTGCAAGTAAAAGATCAAATGACACAATGTAAGAAAAAACTGTGGAGCTGACGTATGGTAGATAACTATACAAGATTGAGTTGCGCTTGTTACCAGAAGAATCCTGCACACAACCACTCCTGTTCATTCTCTGTCTGCTAATACTTTCCAGACCCCTAAATCTAAGCATCTTGAAAAATCTAGCTGAAGTTTTTTTCTTTCCAACAATTTGGTCAAGATTATAGACACATGTGCCTGGAACGTCCTGATTCTCTGGCTAAAACATGTTTCTCATTTGTAATTTCACTGAAAACTTCTATTATCTAGAACCAGCCTATAGGCTCCAAGACCCTAAACACCAAGTCATGTTTGATAATATATACATTTTTTTCCTCATACAGATGAAAAAAATGTGTATGTCAAAGTTTTTTTCTGATAACTCATTTATTACAAAAATGAAAAATTACAATCACTGCAATACATGTATTTTCTCATCCTCGTCTCTTTCCATCATTATGCAGATAATTTCATGGTTTTTTTGTCCAGTTTGAGCACTTCAGTCAGAAGTAGATCTACGAGATAATGAAGTCCAGTGTGGGTGATATGCATATATTCCTTTACCTCCTTGTCCCATACTCTGGACCCTTTACTTATTAGGAAACCAGACTCAAACAGATATAAGGCAGCATTGGAGAAGGCAAGTCATGAAATGATAGCTTCAAAGGGATTTTTTTAAAAGCAGTACTTTACCTGAGAGGATCTATCTCATTTCTTTGCCTCAAACAGTATTTAACCACTTTATCTGCACATTACAACTCACACAAGGCTTACAAGCACCAACAACGCCCTAAACCTTATTTCAGAGCAATGAAATTAATTCAGAATTTACAGGATAATTCTAGCCTCAAGATTTTCAGCAATTCTCCAGATGATTCTAATAAAATATCTTAGTGAAGAGCACCTGCTCTAGTTTTCATTCTGTCGCTGTGATAAAATAATCTGACCAAAGCAACTTAGAGGAAAGATTTGTTTTAGCATATAACTCCAGATTTCAGTCTCTCACTGAAGAAAATCGAGGCAGGAACCCAAGGCAGAAACTTGCTTGTTATTTCATACAGCAAGACTGCCAACCAAGAAACTCATTTCACAGTCAAAGAAATGTGACAGGAGCCATGGAGGATACTGCTTGCTGGCTTATAGACAGGTTTTGTCTTCCATAGCTTTCTTATATAGCTCAGGACCACCTGCCCAGGGATGGTATCATCTACGAGGTCTAGGATTTCTTACATCAGTTAACAATCAAGACAAACCCCCACAGACACACCCGCAGGTTAATCTGATCTAGGAAATTCCTCAGTTAAGACTCTCCTATCAGATGATTCTAGGCTGTGTCAAGCTGATGACAGTTATAACCTATCTAAAGTGTAGTTTAGCAGGTCACTTGAAGATGACAGTCTTTTTTCTTTTTTTCCTACTGGCTTCATTTTTAGTCATGATGTACCTCTGGCAGAAAGGAGTAACCTGATTGGAGATAACCAGATCAGCCTTCAAGATGTGTGTCATGGTATGGCCAGTACTCAGTAAGACACCCAACATTTATGCTTTCTACCTTGCTTTGAGGAGCCTTCATCTTAAACATCAGAACCTACTGGCTGTATTTGTCTCCATCTCTCCCAATTCTTGCAGGTATAATTACCCTGAGGGCACAGTATAGCCTATGAAACAGGCTTAGGACAATGATAGCAGCCCTAGCCTGTGGTAAGTGTAGCCACATTTTAGAGTAATTGTGCTTAATGCTACCTATGTTTTAATAATAGGCAAGGTATCATTATAAACAAAGCTCATTGTTGCTTTTAAATGGATCCCATGTGCATGCTTTTGCCATATCCTACTTACTTAATTCTACCAGATGCTTAAATTCCCATATAGATGACTTTCTCATAGAAACTACATTCTCATAAAGTTTCCTCTCCTGTGAGAAAGACTTTAAGGCCTTTTTCCTAAATATCACATATCTCATCAAAGGGTTCACAGATATGTCATCATCCCCTTTGAATTTAAGCTCTGAAAATAGTGATCTGTTTCTCATAACTCTGTATTCAAGTACCTATTATAGTAATCTAACCATAATGGATATTTTACAGGTACATAAGATAAATGCATGCAAATGTTTTCTGCCTAATATCCTGCTATAGAGGGGCCATGTTTCTCTACACTGGAAAAAGTAAAGTCTAGTTATAGAATGTCAAAACTATGCAACAGACCTTTTTTCTGCTTTGTGTTGTTTTCAGGACTTAGAAGTAATGAATAGCATAAATCCTTGCACATTAAAATTATATAAACTTTGGTTTCTAAATAAGCCTCAAATATGAGAATGACAGAATCTGAACTATGGCTGTTTGGGGAGCACTGGATTTAAATGGTGAGGAGAGGTAGTTAACCTAGGCTTGAATGCCAGATTCATTGGGCTAATTTAGTACCTTTAGTGCCTATACTCATTTTTTCTTCCAACTCATACACTGAAGACACAGTAAAATTAAAAATTCAAATTTCAAAATTTTTAAAGATGCATGTTTTCTCTTTTTAAAAGTGCCTTTAATTTTTTCACATTCTTATCCATCTGTAAGATTTGGAATATTCAGGACAAATAGAAATACTAATAGAGATCAAATGGCAATGTATCATCTTGTTTGTAGTTTCCCTTTAATATATTATTGAACACCTTAGCAAATAATTATCAATTGCTTTATTTGCCAACTCTATTACATCTCATTTTACCTGTTTAAGAAACATAATAGAAAATTGATTTTTCTCTTTTTATGAAAAAAAAGAGTCGATAAAGATTAAGTACAAGTCAGAGAGATTGAATAATAAGATTTGACACAGGACAAGCACTGAAAATAAGAATATTGCACATAGAGTAGTGTGATAGGGTCATGGGATCCCTCCATCCCCACCATGTCTTTAGCATTAATGACACCATTTTATGCATAAAATCCCAACTAGTAGAAAACAGCATAAGAAAGAAATGTACATATTGATATGTGTTATGGTTTATGGGTGCTTTTCTGCTCTTTAGTAAAAGTGCTTTTTTTTCCTGGTAACAATCTTTTAAAATCAAATTTCTACAAAGAAAAATGCATATTACATATTTGTACACATACCTTTTTTTTTTCAAAAACTGATAAAAAGAGGGCATGAACTTCAAACTTTTTGACTGTATAAAAAAAATAGGGGTTGGAGAGATTACTCAGTAGTTAAGTAGTGCATAATGTTCTTGAAGGGGATCCAAGTTCACTTCCCAGAACCCATGTTGGGTGACTCACAACCACCTGTAACTTTAGCTCCAGGGGATCTGATGCCCTCTTCTGGCCTCCACAGTTACCTTCACTAACATATGTGTATACTCACATATAAACACTCACACATATACACTACTGAAAAAAACTTTTAAAAATGTAGCATAACCAATAGCTTTTCTTTACTTAGATTAAAAATATAGTTTAGTTTTTGCTTTAAAGAGATGTCCCCTATTTTTAAACTTGGTTTCATTCATCCACACAAATTTATTAAGCCCTTACTGTGCCAGGTATTAGAGACACTTGAAACAAAGAAGATACCATCTCATAAATGTATGTACTATCTAATAGAGACAGAAAATAGACAGCCAATTTATAAGTGAGATAGTATCACACAGTGGCAGGAGTTAAAACTAAAGTAAAAGCATAGCATGCCAGGCAAGGGACTGCTATTTCAGATGCAGTGGAAAGTGCCTTCTAAGGAGGGGCCTGCCACATGGGCAGAAGCTAGAATGTTGACCATGAGCTGACCATGTAAAACCTGAAGCAAAAGAAGCTTGCTTCAAGTAGAGGGGCAGCCTATGCTGAGGTCTAGCAGAGAGCTGGCCAACTCACAGCACAAATCATTGTTTATGACATCTGTCTAAATCCACTTTGAATTAAAGAGAAAATTAGTGCTGTAAGCATCAAAGCATGACTTACAGACTGAATCAGTACCTATCCTGGTGACTGTGATAATTCGCATTTATCAGGCCATTTTAATTTTCCTCATTTTAATTCAGCAGACAATTTGCAATTTTGTGTCCAGCAAAATCTCCCTATCAAACATGGTGTGCAGATGAGGGGACGCTTCTGATTTATCATTCAAGTCATTCCAGACCCAATCCTAATCTTTAAAAAAAAAATTCTTTGTTTGTTTCCCAATAAAATAATATGAGCACTTCACTGCTCTGGCTGAGGGTTTTCCAGGACTCAGTCCATCTTACAATTGCCCATTTCAACAATATTTGGCTGCCCACCATCTGTAGCACTAATTTTGTCACGAAAACAACGCCAATTCCACAACATCAAACAACATAACCGTGACAGTCATGGAAGGGAGACCAGACCCATCAGTTACTAACAGGCCCTTTGTGCTGCTGTTAGAATTTTTCCTAAGAAGATCACTTTCTAACATTAGAGCTGGAGACCATAATTCATTAACAAGAATAAAATCTCATTTGGTTTTGGTTAAAAATGAGATGAGAGTATGTTTTTGAAGAGCTGAAAGTCTAAATCAGAAGGTGGGAAACACACATAACAGCTGCAACCTGCTTTCAAAATGTTAGGCAGGCTGTCTCAGCAGGAAAACAGAAAAGAGCAACAACAAAAAAATAAAGAATCAAAAGTTTAAATACAGTTTGTGCTATTACTTGGCTTTCACTTGGACTTTTTTTATAGTATTATGAACGCAGAGAATTACTGCACATTTCCTACACTGTAGCAGTGTTGTGAGATATAAATAATGGACAGTAAAATATGATTGAGACCCTTCTCCAAACAGGAAAGCATCCCTCTTTCACCTTAATAATTCAGAATGGTTCAATTAATGAGAAGTAATTAATAAATATCTATAAAGACAAGAAATTATTACTTTTCTTTTTTAAAATGTATATTTTAAAATATATTTTTATTGAATTTTTGTGAATTTCATATACAACATCTTAGTCCTCTTTATATCCCGTTCCTCATCAGCACCCTCCCATAGCCCGCCCCCCATGGATTTTATGCATTCTGTCATTTATGTTAAGGCATATTGAGTCAAGTTAGTGTAAGTTCAGCCACTGGGGTCTAGTCAGCCTATCCAGAGTCACTTCCTTGAAGTAGATCAGCTTTTCCTCACCCAGTAGTGATCAACTACCCAATAGTTCTTTAGCTAAGATTGGTTATTACTTTTAAGGGCACATTTTCACTCAATGTAAAGAATAACAAAGTTCTTCCAAGCAGAGATACGAGTATATAAGACTTTATAATTTAGATGTCTTTGTAATGAAGATATTGATTTTGTGAAAACATGGTGGAATATAAACATTTAATCTTCTTGAACAAACTCATTTCATTTTTAACCTTTGAACGATTTGCTTTTGAATTTGGCTGCAGTTGCCATCATGTGTACACATGTCTATGTGAGCTTTAGTGCCACTGATATGTAAAGAAGCAGTAGTTTCATAATTAAAATTAGGACAAATGCAATAGACATAAGTTTTAGAGTTTTGAAGAGGTCTTTAAAAATAACTTTTAAAGGGCTGGAGAGATGTCTCAGTGGTTAAGAGCACTGACTACTCTTCCAGAGGACCTGGGTTTGGTTCCTGCACCCATATGGCAGCTAATAACTCTCCATAACTCCAGTTCCAGGAGATCTGACTCCCTCTTCTGACCTCTGCAGGCATTGCACACACATGGTGAACTTACATACATGCAGGCAAAATGTTCATACACATAAAATAAACAAAAAAATTAGATTAACTTTTAAGGAAAATAGTCCTGACTCTTAAGCAGGATTGTCTATCTAATCTCAGGACGCAAGCTGGAGAGATGGCTCAGAGGTTAGAAGTGTGTGATCATTAGTGCCAGGGTTTGGATCCCAGAATTCATGCAATAAGGAGGGCATCCCACAGAAACCTGTCACCTGTAACTCTACCTCTGAGGGCTCTGATGCCCTCTAGCCTCCACACATGCAAGGTCATGCACCTGCACTCATACACATGAATTCACTCACAAATGCAAAAAAAATAAATTATCTTTTTTTTTTAAAAATCTCAAGATACATAATGACCATATTCACATATTTTAGTTTTAGAGCTTTGATCTGCATAGTCAAGTTTTCAGCCACATTGGTATGCCTTTTCATAAGCTCGCCTTCCTATGTACCCTTGATTCCTCTCACTAACTTCCCCTCCTTCCACTGAGTTTCTCTGGAATTCTGTATATGCATATGGATGTGTATATGCATGTGTGTTTGTGCCTAACAGGTTTGTGTGATCAGGTGTGAATGTGTGGATGGAGACCAGGTGTCATTTCTCAGGTGCAGTCCTTTTTTTTTTGAGACAGGATCTTTCATTGGCTTGCAGCTTACAAGTAGACTGGGCTGGCTGGACAGTGAGCCCAAGAGAACTGTGTCTGTCTGTTGGTCTAGTGCTAACAGGCTCAGCTTTTTTTTTACATGGGTTCTAGGGCTGGACCTCAGGTCCTTTTGCTTGCAAGGTAAGCATTTTACGGACTGAGGTCACCCCAGCCCATTTCTCCTAATTTAACTAGTAACAATTTTTATATGCAAAAACTATCTCCTGTCTATCAAACAGTTACTGTACCCCAGGTATTGGGCTAAGCATTTCTCAAAGGTTTCTCATTCATTATTCACAATATCTGGTATTTTCCGGATGAAGAAATTCAATAAGGGAGTTAATATATGTGTTCTCTGTACTAAAGAATTAGTTCATTTATCCTCAAGTTATTATTGAATAAAAATTGTCTAAAATTTTAAAACTCTAAATGCATGAAATAAAGATATATAATCTTCAACTTATTTACTATCAGACATAAAATTAGCAATCTGCTCTTTGGGTTTCTAAGTCTACACAGCTAACATTTTCATTGCTGACTCAGCATATATTTACTGGCCCAGCTCTAATCCAGGGATGATGCTTCTGAGAGCACTGTCCAGCAACTTATTATGAAGTAGCAGATCAAGATTCTTTGGATTCTAAAGTTTTCTTCTGAGCTCTTCAGCAGAAAGCTTTGCACGCTCCAGGAAGCTAGACCAAATTGCCAATAGACCCCAGAGAGAAATGCTTTTCTTAGACACCATTTCCCAAGAAGGCTTACCTCATTTCCTGTCCCCAGACTAACCTTTCTCTGGATGACTGACAGTAGAAACACTAATTAAGAAGTTATTAAGAAAATTCTTCCCACATAGGCATGATTGGTCCTGGTTCAGCAGAACAAACCAGAACAAGATGCCTATCCTCAAGTTATCCAACCTTAGATTATGGGGCAGAGGGCTCTTTCAGCCTTTAAGGGATCCACAGAGAGAGGCATTCCGCCCTTTGCTATTTCCAACATTCTCACTCTCAATTTCAGATTTCCTGTAGACAGATGCCTGAAGGACAACTCCCATTTTGTGAATAAGCAATAATCTATAGCACTGGGCAGCTTTTGAAAATCAGCATTTCTCTCAGAGACAAATTTATTTGGAAATATATTTCCAAACAGAACAAAATAACCTCTTAGACCAGAGCTATCTGCAGGTAAACATTTCCCTGTCTTTCTTCAGGACACTGTGAGAGATCTAGCTTTATAATTTCACCCTTAAAAGACCCATTGTGCTGGGAGGGCACCCCAAGAAAATAAATGGGTGACCATTCTGTCAAGGGTAAGTAAAAAAGTGTCATAAATTTAGACAACAAGAACATGATACCATTTACTATATTTTTCCTAATTCCGAGTCACTAAGAGTTTTAAATATCTTCAAATCTTATTTCAGTGAATCATTATAATTCAGAATTTAATACAGAGTCTGTTTATTTCAGAATTTCTATAAATGCCAACTGCTTGCTTTGGTTGAAACAACTCAAACCTAAAATAACCACTAGAATATATTTCTGATGCATTTAACAGCGTGATAAGAATGTTACATGCTGAATACTGTCACAGGAGAAAAGGTGAATAGATGCCTAACCTTGGCTTGATGCTTTATTGAATCCTCAACATACTTACTGAAGGCTAGACTCACCTGCACTATTTTGTGTATGAGCATGTAGGTCCACAATTAGCAGGGGCTACAACCTCCCAATTCATAACATACTTGGAATGAGAAGCTAAAGTCAACTACAGAAACTACAAATCACTTCATGGTGACCCCAAAACACCATGTTGGTAGTCTTTAGAACTAGGTTTTTTTTTCTCTTTTTCTTTTTTTGAGGTGGTCTCCTGTGACCCCAGCTGGCCTGGAACTCACTATGTAGACCAGATTACCCTTGATCTGTCAGAGATCTGCCTACCTATGCCTCCCACTGCTGGGATTAAAGGCATGTGTCACCATGCCTACATCTACAAGTAACATTTCTAATGTGGCAGCATCTCCAATTGTAGAGGCCAGCCAATGTGAAATTTTAGATGTTCTAGAAGAATCCGTTGTTAATTATATATCTCACTACCTAATCATGACCAAATATTAGCCCAAGCTACTTTTCTTTTTTCCTCTCTAGACTACTGCTTTGTGAAACTTTAATAATCTACTTGAGCCTTATATAAGCAGTCATCAGAGATGGGTTTTCCAATATGTTAATTATCCACTGTTTTTATTTTTCTCCTTTGCTTTGAGTTGTTGGCCATTTCAGTCATGTTTGCAGAGACCTAGTGAGAAGCGGGGGAAGTGAAATAAATTCTGCCACACATTAAGAACTCTCATAAAATAAAGACCGAAACCGATGGTGACAGTAAGATTTTTCTTTGCCATGCTTTCATATCGTTAGCAGAGAGAATCAAGAGTTACCGCAACGCTGATGTGCAATCAGCGATTTAGGATTATCCTGAGGCAATTTCTGATTTTCTGGTTCCTTTCTTCAGCAGCAACTCTCTTCTCTGTAGCTATGTTTATTATTTTTCTTGCATTTTCCCCTTCCTTTAGGAGAGTAGATGTTTATCACTTGTAGAAAAGATGATGTCTCTGTATTACTTTTAAATACATCCCAAGGCCTCAGAAAACTTACACACATATTAGTATGAATTTTTCAGTTGCAAGTTACAAAATTCAACTGGAGCTAGTTAAGGTGCAAAGTTGATTAACCTGAAAGGAACCAAAGTATTACCCAGAATGGGAAAAGGTAAAACAAATGGGGCAGCAATAAGGACCCAGCAGCTTGTGATCAGTCTGTCTACTGGCATCTCTCCCAGTTTGCTTCTTTCTGGATGCTGGTGTTGCTCTTCCAGGCATTTTCCCTATGGAAACATCCTGCTTGAAGCATTTGTGTCACATCCTTATGGTTCCATGACCAGAAAGGAAAAAGAGTCTTTTCCAAGGAGGTTCACCTGGAAAACCCTAGGAGGGGAAACTTTCATGTTTAGGCTGATTTAGGAACTTGCTCTCAGCTTAATTGCTAAGCAGATTCTACTGGAGCAGTCTTTCTTCATTCTTGTGAATTGGCTGTTTTGTTTAACAATCCTTTCGCTCTCAACTACCAATTTTTATTTTTCCATCCCACACTAAATAATGATAATATAACTGTTGCAACAATTTTAATAAAACATTATAGCTTACTGTCAACTGGGCCAAGCTGTAAGTCAATGAAAATGTAGCCAGCCACTTTTAATTTTCACACATCTATGTTATAGGTCATGGAGTCAAACCGGAAACTGATCAGTGGACATTGGTAACTGTCAAACAATAGCTGTACTGCCATAAAACTAGAAGGGAACCTAAGTTAATCATTGTTAAAGGACTCCAAATGTAGAAACAAACAAACTTTAGGCATTGCTTATGTTAGGCATGAAGTGCAGCTCTCTGACTATGCAAATTTCATCGCTTTCTTCTTCATGGATCACAGGAGCTAGACTGCATTCTCAAGTATCTTTGTTTTGAGGAGTAGTTAACTGATTGGGTTTTTAAAAAACATTTTATTATTTTTATTTTATGTGTATGTGTATATTGTCTGCACATAGGTAAGTGTACCTGTGTTGTGCAATGCCTGCGGAGGACAGAAGAGGCTGTTGGATTCCCTGGAACTGGAGTTACAGGCAATTGTTAGCTGCCATGTGGGTGCTGGGATTCAAACCTGGGTCTTCTGCAGGAACAGCCAGTGTTCTTAACAGCTGAGCCATCTCTCCAACCCCAGCTGATTGGATTTTAATTCATGGTAAGACATACAAGAGTCTTCCAAACTTGCCCACATGCCTTCCGAGGTACTGCTCCAAGTACTTTCCCCTCTCACTGGTAACTTGCTGGCAGGACATAGGAGGGGGGGACCAGACAAGATCAGAGCCTGGGGGAGAGTAATCCTATCTATTTGAGCAGCTACCCTATACTGGACTATTTACTGTGTAGGGAAGGGAGAAATCCTTTCACAGACTTCCTTCTTGGCTGGGTCTAGAAACCAAAATAACACAAAACAGATTAGTAAGTGAAAAGCATGCAATTTTTATTAATTTTACAAGTACGTGGAGACCTTCACCAGAGACCAAAGTCCTGAGGAAACAGCCATGATATTTTATACTTTTTAGGCAAAGATTGATAAATTTATGAAGAAATAATAGGGCAAAATAATCTGTGGCTGGGGCAGTAAATTCTAAGTAAATTGCTAAGAAATATATGGCAGTAATGTGTGTGGGGTGAAGGGACGTGTTACTTTATTGAGTTCATTTATTCAGGTCCATTGCAGCCCCAACTACTAGTCTCTCATAATAAGGCTATTTTCTTGCTCTGGCATGGGTGTAAAAATCCTTCCACAGGAATCCTTATAGTCTATTACAGTAGGAAAAGACCTCAGATAGTCACTTCTGCAACTCATTAAAATTACTAGTGCTTTCTGGACAGAATAGTGAACCCAGCAACTCAGAGTATCTTGGGGTGGCATATCCTTGACCCATTCTGTCCTTATAGTCTCTCCTACCATCACTCGTGCAAACCCTAGAGATGATTTACCTTATATTTTCTGATCAATTTTTTAAAAATATACAGTTTTTATTATCAAAAACAACAAATGATAATTGAATTAATAAGATCATATCTGGCTGTTTGCTTTCCAGAAATTGTGTTCCATGAGCAGTGAAAAAAAAACATTTTAAGCTACATCCTTATAATTCAGCCAGTTAGATGGTTAAAGAAATCTTCTGCACTAGAATGATGTATGTTGGTGTGGTGGGATGGCTCAGTGCATAAAAGCACCTGCCCTCAAGCCTCATGACCTGAGTTCGATGCCTGGAACTTGTGGTGGAAGGAGATTATTGACTTTTTCAAGATGTCCTCTGACCTCTTCACAAACACACACATACATACATAAATAAATGTAATTTTAATAAAAAGAAATGATATATGTTTAAGAGTACATTAGCCTCCTCTGTCCTAAGACTCATATCTTATCCTTAATTAGGCTGGTGTTGGGGAGCTTAGCCATATTTTCAGTTTATTTTCAATACCAAGCTTGTTAGCCCCATTTCACTTATGAAAAGACTGCATGAATTTTTTGTTACTGGTTTTAAAAAACTGCCCTAGATTTATTGACTTAAATGACAGGTGTTTATGCTTTATAATCATAACAGCTGGTTTCACAGGCTAAGTTGTGATGCCTCTAGGCTTGAATTCTTTTCCAGAAATTCTAGAACAGAATGTGTTACTTTTGATTTCCAGCTTCTAGAAATTATCAGATTCCTTGATTCACAACACTCTTCCTCCAGTCAGTTGGAGTAGCTTTGAAGTCCTCATGTAGTATCGCTCTGACCTCTCGTCTGCCTCCTTCTACTTCCAAGGACCCTTAGTTTAGATTAGCTGATCTTCCTTTCTAAGACCATTTGATGAACAAATTCAGTTCCATCTGCAAGCTTGATTTCCTCTTGTCATGTAGCCTAGCCAAGGCACAGGTGTCAGATATCAGGACTCTAGCATCCTTGGAGGACCTTTCTATTACAGAGGCTCAGAGGTGTCAAGCTGGAATTACTATTCTTTAGATTCTTTCCATGACTTAGTATTTTTGTACCTATCCTTGAGGTTTTTGTTACTGATTAGTTTGTTTTCCCCCAAGAACCTCTCAAACTTCAAAATAATTTGAGGCTGGAAGCAGGTGGCTAAGTAGTAGAGCACTTGCCTATAAAGGGAAAGTCCCTTTCCCCAACACAACAACAAAATTTTCTGTATGTGGCTAACCCTTCTTTGGAAGATTGTTGGTGTTTGATTTTATTTTATAGTTTTTTGGGAGGACAGGTCTCACATACCCCTTGCTGGCCTGGAACTTGCTAGATAGCAGAGGCTGGCCTTGAACACCTGATTCTTCTATATCTACTTCCCAACTTCTGGAGTTACAAGACTATGCCACTACACCTGGCTTTTACCCAGTTTTGGAGCCAGGATTTGCTTAGTATAAGGATATTGCCAACCGCATTTCTCTAGTCTTTCAGAATTGTTGACATTTTAAATTCCTCTTTCAATAGTAAAATAAAAGTGTCCATAAATGTAGATACTTTGCCTCTATGACATAAATAGAAAATCCATGGTTGTGTCCTCCTTCTACAGATCTGTCTATCATGTGGTATTTGCACAGGAGGCTGACTCCCATGGAATGCAAATCCCAGGCTTGCTTACCAGGTGGCTTCTTCTTGGGTTTAGCCAATGGGAGACAAGGGCAGGAGATCAGTGTGGGAAAAGAAAAAAGCATAAAACTTTTCTTTCCCTGCACCCTGCGTGCTCACACCATGTTTACACAGACTCAGTTTCACAATCTTCCTCTACCTTGGTGTCCGTGGGATACCCCTGCTCCAGAGTCAAATCCAAGCCTTGGATTCCAATATCTTCCTCTTTCCCCTTTAGTCCTAGGGATAATAAAAGCTACTCTACACACCTCTGACCTGGCCCAGTCCCTCGTTTATTTCCTTCATTTGTCCACGTGTCTATAGATTTTCAACAACTCTCTTCATTTGTAATGAATTGTTTTTCCGACTGCAACGATGTAACAATACCCCAAAGAAATTCTTCCAGAGCCTTCTTTTTCTTTTGCTAATGATAAAACAAACGTCTCTATGTGGATAGCAGTTCTGTTTTTATGACCATGAAGACCAAAAGTAAGGTAAGTAGTGTTGGGTCTTTCTTGTGTCCTCTTATTTCATGACTTTTTTCCCTGCCTTTCTCGTATTTTGTAGTTTCCTCTTGTAGATTAGAACTAGTCTTTCATTCATTCCTTATTCAATTGCTTTGGAATAAAGTAGTAACTTTAGAGAGGAATGTACGAAATAGACAAGGTTGGCTCTTTTGTTTTTATTTTTTAAAAAGACAATTTCTAAACTTTTTGAAAAAAGCAAGAATGTATCAACTATAGAAAAATTGTAACCTTCTGTCTGACAGGGATAAATATATTCTAAAAAGACCCTGTGCTCCTCTTTTGGCTATCAGACTGTTGAAAGAATGGACCCTAAGGGATTAAAATTTCTCCAGAAATCTCCTGCTTGGAGAAGAAAAGTGTAAAGCTCTGTGACAACCAAAGGAGAAGCTTGTCTGCTCTGGAAAGAACTTATCTCCTGGAGAAAGATTTACATGTCAGATGACCTTTCAGGGGAGACTGATCTTGTAGGAGAGACTTGGAAGTAAGACTGTGGTGGGCTTACCACACCTTGACCATATTGCTTAGTTATGTATATTTCTTCCCTTCTATTTAAACGCTATTCTCATGTTAGAACCTGAAAATGGACTTGGTGAGATGTTGCTGGATCTCTTTGTTTCTTCTCAATGTGGCTACATGGAATAAATCCCCTTTCTCTGCTTTTCATTATTAATTTGGTCCTTTCAATTAGCTCACTGAGAACAGATGGACAAACCTGGCTAGTTAGGGCATAGACTGAGACCTCAAGTTTGGTAACAATGAGACCTGGACCACAGAAGTAGTCCAGGTTTAGAAAGAGGTATGTCATAGATTTGGTGAACAATGCTACCTTGACATAATTTAGACTAGATGCCCACATAGTGCTCACAGGCTGATGTGTAAACCTTTTTATTTAATATTTTGTTTATATTTTTATTTTATGTGTATGAGTGTATTGTCTGCATGTATGTATGTGCACTCGTGTTGTGCAAGGCCCACGGAGATCAGAGGAAGGCGTCGGATTCCCCTGGAACTGGAGTTACAGATGGTTGTTAGCCGCCATGTGGATGCTAGGAATTGAACCTGGGTTCTCTGCAAGAGCAGCTGGTGTTCTTAAGTGCTGAGCCATCTCTCCAGCCCCAAAAGGTTGTGTATGCTAAAAGGTTGTGTGTGCTGGTGCTAGTTGCCTTGTTTTTTGTTTTTGTTTTTGTTTGGTCTTTTCTGTTATTTTGCCCTTTTTATTTCTAGATCTGAGGACTGAACCCAGAGTCTTGTGCTTGCTAGGCAAGCACTCTACCACTGAGCTAAATCCCCCATATGTAAAGCTTTTGACTGACACCTGGAGTAAGGAGAATGGAGAATAGGATAACAGATTATTTTTAAGTTTAGTCATTAGCAGAAGTAGACATTGTGGTGCATCCAGAAGGTATGGTGATGTATGGCAAGACTTCAGGTTCATTCACTCAAGGTCTGTGATCCTTTGACTCTCTGCTTCCAGCTCCTTTACCTAAGCTATAGTGACATCATTATTCTCTAAAAATAAGTATTTTCTCCCTTTCTTTTGGAAAAAATTAAGCCAAAACACCTTGAATTTTCCATTTCAAATAAAATGAAAGCTTCCATTTTCTGGTAGTTAACTATAAGTTTGCTTATATAGTTTTTTTTTTTCTTTTCTTTCTTTCTTTTTTTTTTTTTTAGGGCCTCCCTGTAGGAGACACCATCTTCCTGTAGCCCCAGCTGTCCTGGAACTCACCAGGCTGGCCTTGAACTCACAGAGATCCAGCTGCCTCTGCCTTCCAAGTGCAGGGACTACAGGCATGTGCCACCACGCCCAGCAAGTTTTTCATTTCTTATAAAAATGAAAATTTGTACTTAAAATTTTTTGAAATGCAGGTTTTTTTGCTTTGCTTTTGCAGTGGGTCTAAAATTAGAGCTTTTTAGACCATTGAGACTTTAAGTAATATATTCATTTCTCAGAAGAGAATTTATATGCCAACATCAAAAATTTTGTAATGAAATTCATGAGGCTCAGAACCCCATTCCCGAGTCCATCATTCTTACTTAGAGTCCTGAGAGATGGAACATTAAGACGTTCTGCTAAAAGAAACATAGAAAGAGTGTTTTGCCATTTTTCTCTTAATTTTAATGATATGGCACACTGCTTTGATTTAGGATACATTAGGAATTTTTAAAGTCTTGAATTGCTGATATTTTACATATGTTTTGTTTCAGAACTCATGGCTTTTAAAGATTATATGTTTTGATATTTTTCATGATGCTGAGCTTCTCCACAAATGACCCAAAGACAGATCAAAGAATTTTTGTAGCAGAAGAAAGCAAACCTTGATTTCACATGAACTATCTCTAGAGAGTTATCCAACCTGATAAATTTTCCTTTTGGCAACCAAATTATTTTTTCTTGTGCACGAACATATTTATTTGATTTTTCCTTTTTCTTTTTCTCCCTGGAGGAGTTCACTGAAACTAAGCTGCATACAAAGTAGGAACAATGTTTTCTAGACTTTTATCTAAAACATAACACATTGTAAACATACTAATGTATGACACTTAGAATTAATGTCTGCTTTTCCCATAATTTTTTAATAGCAACAATTCTTCCTTCTGACAGTCCCTTACTGAGATGGCAAAGCCACCAGTTTTTATTGTGGGTTTTAGTTTTCGGCACCCCATTTTATAGTAGCACACTGAATGAATGCATGCTGACTTTCTAGCTTCAGTGTTGCTACAGATGTGGAAGATTCTTTAAGATATGCATGTAGCCAAACTTGTTTTATCCAAAGTCAGTTCCCTGGCTCTTTTGGCCACTGATCCTAGGCACCTTGGTAAGATAAATTTGATTATACATCTTATGCCTGACAGAGCACAAGCTCTGCACAAGTAACTGCTGCCTGCCACTACATACAGTAATTATGATTCTGTGATGGTTAAAAAAAAAAAAAATCCTACTCAGATCACTGAAGCATGTGGCTCTCGCCCAAATGGGAAGGCGACATTTTGGGAAGCATCAGGTTGATGAGACTGGCTTGCCTTGTGAACACTCCCTTGGAGAGCTGATCTTGTATTTGAAATGGAAATGAAGACAGCAATATTTCCAAGGCTACAGCTGGGAAAAAAAGGGAAAGAGACCATGATAGAACTGCTTAGCAGAAAGCTGAGAACAACTGCCACTGAGGCTGTGGTTCAAGGGGAAAGGAAAAAACCCAGCAAGCCAAGCTCAGTGCTCTTGACTCATGCCACAGATGGCCACCTTTTATATCAACCACCTAAAGATGATAACCCCCAAGGAAGGACAAGGCATAGGTTGCTAAATTAGTCTTTGTTTTCAGTTTTCTTGAAGTGTGTATTTTAGGAATAATATAAAAGGAACACAAAGTTGCTTCATTTACAAAAACCTTCTATACGATTCCGCAAAACACTGTGGTTTTACACAAATACTTGTGGCAAAAATCAAACACAGATACCATAACATTTCTCTTTGTGGTTAGTTCTAAAGAGGTAGTGTATGGTGGTCCCTGAGAGTTTGGATATTGAGGAATTCTTAAGACCAACACATAGCAGATCTATGCAAAGATACTTAAACACAAATGTGGAGGGAAAAGGAATGGGCTACTCTTACTGGGAAAATTGGCTTTAACTATTAACATAACTACAGAAAGATCAGTGTCTGAAAGATAAACAGCAACTTATTACTCTCTGAAGAGAAGATGGTAGGAAAGCATGCTACACAAGAGGAATGTTACATGCAAAAGGATGTGGCTACAGAAAGTTGGGAGAGCTGGGAGACTGAAACACCTGGTAGATGAAGCTGTGGAGGTGGACGGATTGAAGGAAGATGAAGTTGGACAGGGCCACTTAGATCACACAGAACTTCAAGTAGGGTTTAGTAGATCTGTATTTATTTATCCTACTACCAGTGGGAAATCATTGCTGGTAGGGGCTGAGTGCAGCAGGAAGTGTTTTAATACACCATTATGTTTATCATGTGAAGAAGGAATTAGAGAACGGAGGTGTGGAGGTAAGTTAGTAGCCAGTGTAGTTGGCCAGGTGAGAGATGCTAGTCATTTGAATAGTTTTGTTTCTGGTGATTGTTTGATGTATGGGACTTAGTGAGGTTTTTTTTTTTTTTTAAGTAAATTGACAGTGTTTGGAGAAGAACCGGTTAAGGATGATAAGAAAGAGGATGTAATCGAGGGTGATTCCTGGGATTCTGTCTTATTTAGCCAGATGAATGCAGTGCCATTGACAGAACTGGGAGAGATGCCTTTGAGGGAAAAGTTTATGAGTTGGTTTGGGGAACATATTTATCCTGAGGTGCCTTTGCAACATCCAAATGAAATTGTTAAGTAGATATATTGGTGAGAATTCAGAGAAGAGGATAGAGGCGGGGAACAAATTTTTGCATCCTCTGCTTCTGTTCAGTGATGAAAGGTACAGTGATAGAAAGAAGACCAGGACAACAGAGGAAGGCTCAGCATCTATTGCAACGTCCTTCTACCTGGTTCCTGCTTTCCAAGTGGCTTTCCATCCTGGGGTATCCTGAGCACAGAAAAAGAAAGCACATGTCCTGGGGATATCAGATATATGTAGAATTTAGACAGGTTGCTTGTCATGCCAGATTTTCCACAAAATGGATTCAAACACAAATTCTGATAATAACATAGATTCTCATGATGGGCTGGGGGCAGTGTGCAGACCATGTGAATGAGACAATTACATGAATTATATGCAGTATTTTAAATCAATAGATTGACATTCTGTTGCTGTCTTCTTTCATGCTTATCAGATATGGTGAGTCTTTTCTCAGAATCCCAGAGGGGTCTCAAGTCTTAGTCATTTTTGGAGGATCATGTTGCCCCTCCTACAGGAATCCCTTATAGCTTCTATACTGCCTACTTGTTTCATATCCCAAGTTTCTATTTCTGTGAAACTGAAAGCAACTTCTATGAAGAGACTCTGTAGATCCCCAAATCTAAAGGAGGCTGAAAATGGTTGACAATATTCCTATGTGAAAGTCCAGAAAAATCAACATCATATAAGTTAATAATTGTTGTAATGGTTAAAAATCTAACATAAGGTGAAAATCATAAATTTATAGAAAAACCTGGACTTCTGTGCAATTTCTTTCTCAAAACTAGGCAGGTAAGCTTTGATTTCTTATCGTTTACTCTAGACGTGCTTTTTGAGAGAAGAGCAATTCATAAACATTTAACTGTGATTAATGATTACAGCAGTGAGATATAATGAGAACCTAATGTATTTTGGCTTACACGTTTATCATCAAAGGCCTTTTGTTTAAAAAGCTTCTTCTCTGATTTTGGTTGTTAGTAAATGAATGTGTATTCACATCTCCATAATTATGTTCACGTTTGACATATTTTCCTCTTCAGACCTTTTGTTTTGCTGTCACATAATCAAATTATGTCTTGCAAGTGAAAGTATAAATAGAAGGAAATTTAGACAAGTTGCTTAGCCTTTTTGTACCACAATTTTCTCAGTCTCTCAAACAAGTACAACAATACCATCAGACAGGGGAAACGATTTTCTTAACTCTTCCCATTTCTTCTCCAAAGTAGAAACTGCTCCTCTTAGGATGCTGGATTAAAGTGCTCTCTCCCTCCCTCCCTTCCTCCCTCCCTCCATCCCTCCCTCCTTCCCTCTCTCCTTCCCTTCTTCTTTCTCTTTCTCCCTCAACACCTTTGTCACTGATTTCTCTCCATAGGATGAATAATTTATATAATTTTTGAAATTAAGAGGTCCAACGTTCATCGACATTTGTTAATCCATGCTTCTCTATTGGTCAGATGGGTTCAGGTTAGTGTCCTTTACTTAGAACATTTTTGTCTTTACTCCTCTGTTTTAGTTGGAGAAGGAAAGCTGTAATCATTGTACAAGATGGCTTAGTTATATTCAAGTTTATTTCTGTGTCATTTAATTGTTCAAAGCAGCTATTTCTGGTTGATGGGTAGTTATTATTTTTTTTCTTCATGTTGATACAGAGGCAGAGAATCTTATCTGTAGTTCTGCAGTCCCCTGGCCTTGTAGGTATCTGCATTCCACTGGCAAAAAGGCAGAGTGTGTGAAGGGGCCAAACCTCTTCTCTAAACCGTAGTTCAGGAAGACACAGAACAGAGGCTGTTGGTGAACAGTATGTAATTTCTTGGACTCTGGGCCTCTTGGTCTCTTCATGGTGGGATTTGAGACTGAGAGCAGTTTTCTAAGATATACTTTTAAGTCTTTGGTGGTTAGTTGTTGTCAACTTGACACAAACCTGAGCCTACCTGGGAAGAGGGAATCTTAACTGAGGAATTTCCTCCATCAGATTGGCTGTAAGCATGTCTATGGGACATTTCTTGATTGCTAAGTGATGTAGAAAAGCCTAGTCCCCTGTTGCGTATCATCCCTGGGCAGGTGGGTTTGAGTTATATAAGAAAGGTGGCTTAGTGAGCCAGAGGGAGAAAACTAGTAAGGACAATGTTCAAATTCACTATGTGTGGGCTCAGAGATTCCATTTGGACCATTGTATTCCTAAACTTCTTGCTTCAAGGCTAAATTAACTTCTCCAGTGTACCTGGGAGGATACTGACTAAAACTGTGCAGTTGAAGCAGACTTCTTGAGTTGAAATACTGCTCTGCTGATTATTAGGCGTCTCTGTTTTATTTAGTTATTGTGTTGCATAATTATCCCTCTTCTTTTTGCCTGTTAGCAAAATGGAGATAATAATAGAATTATTAGGATATTGGTTTAATACATCCCTGTAAAGCAATTAGCAGATAAGAAAAATGAACAAATATTATTACTAGCTTTAAAAATTGGTCTTGTTTCAATGTCTGTCTGGCTGTTTCTCAATTAGGCTGGAATTCAAGGGAAATAGAGGCTTATTAATGACCATCCTGTGACTCTAACACTGGCATTATTCCTGGTGCATGCTAGAAATAGATAAAAATGGGAAATACCATTGTTTTTCTAGTTATTATCCTCAACTTGTGGCTTGATTTTGTATTTGTGTTCTGTTTGTCTTTAGCCAGTGCAGACTGCCATCCCGTTTTCCTTTGTAGTCTACAGCTTGCCGCGTCCAGATACTTAGATTTTTAACATTAAATTTGATGTTCATAGATGACTCTCCATTCAGTCTGTTTATTTCCTAATTGATGTTCGGTCATGCTTAGAGACTGCCTCTGGTCTCTTTAGTAGTCAATGAGCACTGAACATCATTTTTAATGCTTTGCTCACTCTGCTAAGAGCTGCTGTATCCTTAGATCAGCGAAGAGAAATATGTTGCTTTCTTCTGTCTCTAACATTCTAATGTTCTGAACCACTTCTCTAATCTCTTTTTCACTTAGAATTAGCTCCTCAATATTCTGTACAGAGACTCTCCTTCACTAATTTTCCAAGAATAGTTTAAGCAGTTTGTTCACTTACATAACGGCCACCAAACAACAACCACCTTGGATATGTGATTTGTGGAACCAAACATGGAGAGACCAAAAAGACTTATTTGTACAGTGGTTCTAATTTCACAAAATAGTTCACCATCCATCATATCATTGACTGTCCAAAAATCTCTGTCAACAAGGAACTATTTCTAGACAAGCAAAGTTAGAGGTTGAGCAATTTCATGAAGTTCTTTACAGGAACTAGGTTGGCAGCCACACAGGTCGAGCTTCGACATAGGAGGCTCTTTCCATTTCCACTTGTTTGGAAAGTGTAAGGAGAAAGACTATAAAGTCTGAGCTACACTTCTTCTTTATTTTCCTTCTCTGCAGTCTAGTTTCTTCAAATCTTAAGTGGGATTAATGATAGTAACCTCTCAGAATTGCTACAAGGCTGACTCCTAGTGAGAATTAAATGATTATTTTAAAAGAAAGAAAAAGTAGACCAGAAGAAGCAGTGAGTTAAGTCCTCAGAGAGAAAAAGAGAATGAGATATATATAAGTATGAAATACTATCTTATGTTTTTTGGGGGTAATTTTCCATCTCTCCCTAGATCTAACTCTGAAGGCAGCCAGGATTTCTGGTTTCCTCAGCCTTAAGAAGAGTTTGTGGGACTCCTGAAAACAACTTCCTCTTCCTGACTAAACTTGGAGATTAAAAATTTTGATATTTTTAAGATTAGTAGTACAAACTCAATAGATTGGTGAACCTTCCCAGCCATTTTCAACTGTCTAATAGTGCCTGGAGAAAGTGATGAGATATTAGAAGAAACTTGGTGGATTTTAGAAAGTTCAACAGCTGATTCGGTGGTTTTGGCATTCATTAGGCTCTGTCGCCCCAATCAGGGCAGTAGGGCTGCGAAACTGCAGAGGTTCCCGAGGGGCTTATATAGTAACCTATCTACCATGAAAAGGGTAAAATTGAAGAACTCCACTCCATTTTACTGAGCATGCCATATACTGAATGAGTCAGTTTCTGTTATTATAATGGAATACCTGATGCATGTGAGAGACAGAAAGACTAATATATTTTTGTTAAGCTCCCACTCTTAGATGCTGAATGTCCCAAGAGCATAGTATAGTCTCTGGTGAGGGCACTCCTTTTCCAGAATTGGTTCCTAGTACATAATAATGACAGAAGCTTATGCCCAAAACAGGAACTGCATAAATACAAAGGTAGAGAAAGAAAGGCTCAGAAGTTAAGCCCGACTTTTATGGATACTTACTCTCAGAATTTGCCAGGGTCCCACGAGGCTATCTTGATTATTTTTCAAGGATACAACCAAGAACTAAGGAATTTCTACTAGGCCCCCCCTCTTAAAGGTCCTTGCCAACTCCACATCACCATACTGAGGATCAAGTCAATACATGGATCCCCAGGAGATAAACAACAGGAATACTGAATACTCAAGACAGCCTAAGGAAAGAGAGGCATTGTTTGCTAAATTATTAAATTTTTATTTCTAAGTATTCCAGTGTGATAAGGGTTCCAGATGGGTGTAATTTTTTTCAACAATAAAATGGTATTTACACATTTAATTTGTGGGATTAAATTCACATACATCTTAATAGCACTAGAAAGTCAGGTATGGTAACACATGCCTGTAGTCCCAGAAATTAGGGGTTGGAGGTAGAGGATCACTGACCTCAGGAGTTCAAAACTAACCTGAGAAACAGCAAGACTGTGTCTTAAAAAGGAAAGAAAAGAGAAATCGAAGAGATGAAAATATCAGAGTGGGGAAGGGAAGGAGCAGGAAGGGAGGTTGATGCTGGTTCTTAAATTATTAGAAAGGAGGGAGATCTGCACATGAGAGAAGAGGGTGCCATAGTATTACTTCAGAGTAAGAAGTCTATGCATTTAAATGCCAAGGAACAAAAATGAATCTTGATTCATCTTGTTGCTATGAATTGACTATTTGTGCTCCTTCATCAATCCATATTCAAATACAGATCCCATTGGTAGCACTAGAAAATGGGACTTTTTAAATAATAATTAGGGAAAAGTAACTATGTCTTTTGAGAATGGAGCCCTCATGAATATGATTAGTGCCTGTATAAAAGAAGCCCAGTCCAGGGTGGGGTGGCGCTCCCCTTTTGTCCGAGCACTTGGAAGACAGAGGCAGGTGGATCTCTGTGAGATCACAGCCTGGTCTACATAGCAAGTGCCAGGCCAGCTGTTTCTACAGGGAGACCTGGTCCCAGAAAGACCAAAACAAGAGAAGTCTGAAGGATTAAGAAGGTACTATCTGTGAACTAGAGAGATGGCTCATATATAACACTGAATCTGCTGGGGCCTTGTGTTTGGAACTTCCTAGCCTCCAGGCTCTGAAAGACAGTTTTCTGTTATGAACTACCTAGTCAATAGCATTTTGTTATATAAGCCTGAAAAGATTAAGTCATGTGTTAATCCTCCTGAAGAATATCACCAGATCTTCCAGTATGGTGGCCACCTGTCGAACAACTATTGACCAAGTGCCATTTTTTCTTTGAATCTTGGGTTAAGCTGTACCATCTGTGGAAGAATACCAGAGGGATGATACTCCTCTTCTCATTTCTATGTCCCTTAAGGATAAAGATGATGGGTTGGAGAGCTTGGGTAGCCATTAAAGGCTCAAGCTCACAACCAAAAGATAAGAATAAAGATGACACTATTTCTTACTTTCCTTTATACATCATGTTAGTAACTTGTTGCAACAATAAAATACCTAACAAACGCAACTTGAGGGAGGAAGGGGTTGTTCTAGCTTACAGTTACAAGGGGCACAGTCCATCATGGTTGAAAGGTAAGATGACAAGAACAAGAGGTGGCTGGTCAATTGCACCAGTCAGGAAGCAGAGAATGTGGAATGCTTGTGCCCAGCTCACTTTCTCCTGTTTATTCAGTCTAGGACTTGAGCCCATAGAATGGTACCACCCACGTATAGAATGAGTCTTTATACTCTGCTCACCTATTCTAGGTAATTCCTCACAGTTGTGCCCAGAGACTTTTTCTGTGTTTATTCTAAATCTCAACACATTGGAGGTCAAGATTAACTATCACAAGCTGGGGCACGGTGGTGCACGCCTTTGATCCCAGCACTTAGGAGGCAGAGAGAAGCAGATCTCTGTGAGTTCAAGTCCAGTCTGGTCTGCATAGTGAGTTTCAGTCCAGCTTGGGCTACAGGGAGACCCTGTCACAAAAAAGACAAAAAGGAAAAAAAAAACTATAAGATTAACCATCACATACAGCTAGCAACTAATAAAAATACACAGTACTCAACATTGTTCTCATAACATAAAGTAGGCTGGATAACTGAATTAATTCCACTTTATACAGTACCTTTGTGACAGATCTTATACTATTATAAATCTGTTGTTTCCATGAAAATGTGTTTACCAGGATTAAATGATATTAACCTCCCAATAGCATTGGATTTCTATAAAAATCATACTTGGGAGCTGGACATGGTGGTGCATGCCTTTAATCTCAGCACTTGAGAAGCAGAGGCAGGTGGATCCCTGTGAATTCAAGGCCAGCCTGGACTACATAGCAAGTTCGAGGCTGCTGCAACTACAGGGAGACCCTGTCTCAAAAAGACACTCCTCCCAAAAAGAGAATCATACTTTTCTAGGCTGGAAAGGTGGCTCAGCAGTTAAGAGCAACTGCTCTTGCAGAGGACCCAGATTCCATTCCCAGCATTCACACGGCAACTAACAACCATCTATAACTCCAGTTCTCAGCAACTGGTCTCTGTGGACATTACATGATGTTGGTGCACAATACACTCATGCACATAAAATAAAGATAATAAATAAAATGTTAAAAATCATGCTTGTCTTATAAAAGAACTATTTTTATTTTATGTATATAAGTGGTTTGCCTGTATGTATCTAAGTGCATCTGTGTTGTGTAGTTCCCGTGGAAGCCAGAAGAGGGTGCTGGAAATAAATCCAGGCCCTCTGTAAGAGCAGCCAGTGCTCTTAACCATAGAATCATCTCTCCAGCCTCCAAGAATAGTACTTTTCTGAAGCTGTATCTTACTTATCCAGAGTGATCATTGTTGATTAATCAAAACATAAAGAAGCAGATTAACTTTTATTTGCTTTAAAGCAGTCAGCAGGACTTAGAACACATACGTGCTTTCCATCTTTTTCTCGATCATATATGAAATAATGAGCGTCCTCCTTGTAAGCGATGATTCCATTACGAGCATCTGGTGGTAGGGAAAAGGAATGCATTGCTCTATGGTTTATGGTTCCATTTTAGTTACTAAAAAAAAAAATAAGATAAAAATAGGGAGAGCGTGTGTATAAATACGCCACTGGCATACTTCTCTCTATTGTTGGTACTCATCACTTACTAACAGAGTGAACGATGAAGCATATGCTATTAAGTTGGACTTCATCATAGAAACAAAGTTTCTCTCTAAAAAAGTGAATGTTTAAATTGATACTTTGGTTTTAACTGCCTCCTCTAGTGATAAATGCAGTGAAGGGACCATAATTGGGTCCAGCAAGCACTTACTATGCGCCCACTGTGTGCCAACATTATCTGTGGAACTTGCTTTTCACCATAAGCGGGGAAAACTTGGCTTTGTTTTTCTTCAATCTTTTTGAATAGTTCCAGGCTATTTGGGTTCTAAACAATCTTGGTATTCAGACTGAATCTAGAGAAAAGTTCAAGCATTGTGCACAGCTTAACTGTGGGGAAAATGTGGATTTTTATCTCTTCTCTGCCTGGAAATGGAAAAATAAATATAGATCATACTATTATTTAAAGAAGATGAAAGGTCAGGATTCATTTGTCATCAGCATATACACCGGGAAGGAAGATTTTTGGTATCCATTAAAACAGAAACCATGTTTTAGGTAAAATAGCATCATGCTGACAAAAAGTGTTCAACGTGTGTTATGCTTATGAATACAACAGAAGTAACAAAAGCAACTGATCTTTGGTGTTATCACCAACGGGGTGAATTTGGGGTGTGTGGGAAATCTTAAAAGCTTAAATCAGGTTGGCTTTTCAAATTCAGAGGTAAGCTGCAGCACGGTGGTGGAGTGTTAAATCAGAAGCAGAGAAGCTGGGACTAGATGGTGCTGTCATTCACTTGTTTGCTGTGCACTGAGCTTTTAATTCTGTGATGGGTAGGAAAGCGACCGCATCAGAGGTCACAGCAGTTTTAACTGGCACAACAACACAACCATTCCTGACAGGAAGTGTTACGACAGTGAGTGATTGAAGCTGCAGAAGTTAGGGAGGCAGCATATCTTCGACCAATTTGGAATATAGTCAGAACATGGAAGCTCACACTTTTTCTTTTTTCAGAGAAAGGAAAGTATCACTCTACATGGTGCTTCATCCCACCTGAAGGTTTTCTCTTCCCAAATGTCCTCTGATTCTGCACACATTGTCACCATGCTTTAGGATTATCTCAGAAATGCATACCAGGATATATTTTGGATAGAAGAAATTTTATAGTTGATAAAACTAGATTTATAGAGAACACATAGAGAATGGTAACAGCACAGATGAGATTGCTGGGTTATTGCATGATAAAGGGACTGAAGTATTTTTATTTTACAAATTAAAATTTTAAAACAGACCATTTGAGAATTGGACAGCTGACAATTCCACTTGAGCAATGTGCACTAACGGAGCAGGTGTCGTGCGGAGGAAAGGAATGAAGCTGTCTCTTGACGTTTCTGTCTCAGCCTAATCTTACAGAGCCAGCAGCAAGAGTGGATACGGAGCCAACAGATGACAAGAGGACTTGCTCCATTCTCTGGAAAATATGATGATAAGAAACAGATTTTGGCTGTTTCTTGAGTTTTTTTCCTCTACTGGACAAGTTTTCCAAGCAATGAAGATTCACAGATTCTGACACACACATCATTCTTCCACCTGCACCACATCCCAAGCAGTCCCAACACTTCTGTGATTCGAGTGCAGAAGACGTACCCTAAAAGAGCAATCTTCTCATATGAAATATTATATTCCAAGGTAGAATCAAGCAAGAGAAATGAGTATTTCTGTGATACTCTTTAGAAATCAGTTCAAAATACCTCTTAACACTGATAATCAGAGCTTCACATAAGTAGAAATCTAGAAAGTTGAATCTCTCTTTCAGATGAAACCACCACCATATGACAAAGACAAATAATGGCAATTCAAAGTATGAAAAATTGGTTGCAAAATTGTTGCAATTTTGAGTGTACATCATTTTTCAGCTCTCCTAGGAAAAGATGGAACATAGACCTGCCCCTAACATTTGGGGCTCCCAGAGGAAGTTTCTAAATGGAGATATCCATAACACGTGTCTTTCAACTCATGCTAAATGATCTTTCCTTCTACTTTCTCTTTAAAAATTAATTTTTTAAAAAATTTTACGAGTATGAGTGTTTTGCCTCATACTCATGTATGTAAGTGTACCCGTGTGTGCAATGCCTGTGGAGGCCGGAAGAGGGTGTTGAATCCTCTGAAACTAGAGTTGCAAATGATTGTTAGTTGTCATGTGGGTGCTGGGAATCAAGTTGGGTCCTCTGCAAGGGCAGCCAGTACTTAACTACTGAACCATCTCTCCAGCCCTCTTTCTAATATCGTAATAAATCAAAGAAAATTGGAAAATTTCTCTGAAATATATTTTCTTATATGATTTTCAACAAAAATTTTAAATATGTTTTTGGAATCAAGATGTTTGTGTAACTTGTTCTCTTATAATACCAATGATCTAAAGAACTAAATATGCAATTTTATTCAAAATATAAAATTATATTTTTTTCCTTTTTCTTTCTCTTTCTTTTTATGGTAAGGTCCCATATAACCCAGAATGACCTTGAACTTCTGATTCTCCTGCCTCTACCCCCTGAATGCTAGGATTACAGAATGACAGATATGTGTCCCCATACTCTGTTTATACAGTGCTGGGGTCTAACTCAGGGCCTCATTTATGCTAGGCAGACACTATACCAGCTGAGGTACATCCTTAACCAAAAATTTGAATTTATTTTCATATAAAATTATATACAAACTTAAATAATTTGATTATTTTGTTTTTAAGCACAGTTATACTTCACTAATGGATATATTTAAATAATAATAATAAATATAGCATAGCTACTTTAAATAAAAATCAAATAAATTGGGGCTGGACAGATGGCTCAGTAGAGTTAAGAGCACTGGCTGTTCTTGCAGAAGACTCAGGTTTGAATCCCAGCACCCATATGGCAGCTAACAACAGTCTATAACTTGGGTTCCAAGAGATCTGAGGCCCTCTTCTGTCCTCTGAGGGCACAGCATGACAGGGGTGCACTTACGTGCAGGCATAACACTTATACACATAAAATAAAAATAAATTAGCCGGGCGTGGTGGCGCACGCTTTTAATCCCAGCACTTGGGAGGCAGAGGCAGGCATATCTCTGTGAGTTCAAGGCCAGCCTGGTCCGCATAGTGAGTTCCAGGACAGTTGAGGCTACAGGGAGACCCTGTCTCAAAAATAAATAAAATAAATAAAAATAAAAATAAATTAAAAAATCAAATAAATTTCATTAAACAATTCTATAAATATAAGTCAACTTATAACTTTACCATTCAGAGTTTCCATGGCTGCCAATATAAAGAATAAGTACCTCACACTTTATTACTGGAGCTAAAAATGCAAATTTTTAGAACTGTCCTTCAGCTTCCATGCACCAAGCAAGAAGACCACACTAAGTTTGTAAGTACTGACAGAATCAAGGAACATGTAAAGAAGCAAGGCATGGACTGGAGAGATGGCTCAGTGATTAAGGGCACTGGCTGCTCTTGCAGAGGACCTGGGTTTGAGTCCCAGCACCCACGTGACAACTAACAATCATCTGTAGCTCCAATTCCAGGGAATCTGACACCTTCTTCTGATCTCCAAGGGCATTGCATGATGCGGCTGTACCTACCTACATGCAGGCATTACATTCATACACATAAAATAAAAATAATAAATAAAATATTTTTTTAAAAAGAAGGCACCCTGGCATCTCAGCAGCACAGGGTGATTGAGGATAATGAAAAAGCAGTTATCATGAAAAGAAAAACGACATCAGCTGTTGGGTGACTTCATGGGGAGAATCTCTTGAAGTCCAACTTACAGAGTCCAAAGATTTGCAAAGAACTTGGGCTTGCTTCCAGTAGTTACAGTGATCCAAGCAAATTCAGTCTGCTGGATGGGAACAGAGCCAAAGTCCATAGGCATCAGGCTACACTAAAGTCAAGAAATGGAGAGAACTGTGGTTTGAAATGATGCACAGCAGAACCTCCTTGAGTAGTGGGAAGGTCCAGGTAACAGCTCAGCCTCCACAGAAAAGCCTGTCAAAGCTCAGCAGGATGTTAGGGCCCCAGCCAAGTGGGCTTGGATGCAGAGGAAAGCTCTATATCCAGATGGCTTTTGAAAAAGTGAGAGAAAACAAAGCAGATGCCTGGACACACATCCAGCTAATACAGCTATTCTGAGGGGACCGGCATGATTCAGCAGGCACTAAGCGGGAAGCAAGGAGCAAGCGGACCCTGGTTCTGTCTGCTTGTGGATTGCCTGGACATGTTCACAGCATGGTGATAATTGTTTCTAGTTTTGGCTAGGGATGAATCTTTATCTTTGTATATGGAAGGGACACTAGAGATTATAGATAAGTGGCTGAACAGTATTAAAAGTGCTATGCTAGGGCAAATCACTTTTTAAATGCTCATGTGGACTGTTGGGAGAATGACATGATCTTTTAATCCATAGAGCAAATATATGGATGAAGTTTCATTTAACTTTTACTCCAATGAAAATTTGATCTGATATTTATAGGCAAATTTTGCATGAAATCATTATATAAATTTGTTTTATTAATTTCAAGTGGAAGGACATACAAGATCAATTTTGGAAAACTGATACATCTCAAGATTCATGAAACTGAAGGGAACAAGGCTTCTTCTAGAAGACATAATTATTAAACATACATCTCAGTGCCATGCATGAAATACTGCCTTATAAGTTATTGAGCAGGGAGTCCCTAGGGGCCCCTGAAACAACATAGGTTATTGCTATTGCTCTTGGTTGCCCACCATGGTAGGACCCGATTGCTGAAGACATACTGTGGATACAGGACATAGAGAAATCAAGCTGGTATTGAACTGGAAATTTTCTCCCTGCTCGTTAGCTTTCACAGTGTGGGAGGGTGCTACATAGGCTGCTGGGGGAGAAGAGTCATTAATGGTCTTCCCCAGTTGTGGACCTTGCATACTACAATACCAGTCTCCTATGTAAGAAGTACCCACTGGCACTGAAGTGGCATGACTGTTATAGGCATAACCAACTGTTTCCTTAGTGGATTTGAGGCCCTCTCCACATGAGGGAGTTCATGCTGGGTACTATAAACCTGGTCAAAAGTCAATGGCTAGGGAGGTTGTAGGCCCTAGGAAGGAATCTGCTACCCTTGTTTTGCTAAATGGATATGTTGTCAAACTGTCTTCTAAATATTTATGTCTATACCCATAGATTAGTGATGCTCCCAACCTTAGTCAGAGATGTTTCTTTATGCAGTGGGCAGCTGTTAATGCAAAGACTCATAACTGGTCAAAGTGCTGAGAATAAGTGACTGTTGAGAACTTATACCCAAAAGGGACATCTAGTAATACCAGCCATCCAAGACTCAGGAACATTGTGGAAAAGGGGGCAGAAAGAATGTAAGAGCCAGAGGTCATAGAGGAGTGGTGAGAAATGCTGTCTTTTGAACAAGATATGGCTATTGCACTCATAAACTCACAACAGTTGTGGTTACCTGCACAAGACCTATACACAAACATGTCAGTGAACAGTTGTGGTTACCTGCACAGGACCTATACACAAACATGTCAGTGAACATTCCAGCATGGATGGGAAAGGGGCTTACTTATAGCTGAGGAGCTATCTGAGGTTGATGGCTGCTGGGGGAGCAGGAATCATTTTTCCTCAGAGGTATGGCTGTTGTCTGTTGCCCATGACTGTTCTTAACTTTTTTTGGCTGGGCATGGTGGTGCACGCCTGTAGTCCCAGCACTTGGGAGGCAGAGGCAGGTGGATCTCTGTGAGGACAAGGCCTGCCTGGTCTACATAGTGAGTTCCAGACCAGCTGGGGCTGCAGGGGGACCCTGTCTCAAAAAGACCAAAAAAAAAAAAAAAGTGCATTCCTTTGTGACATTTTCATATATATATGCACATATATAATTATATTATGTTGTTATTCACACTTCCCTTCTGCCCTCCCCAGTTTCTAGTGCTCTCTTTCTTACTGGTATTTGTGTGAATGTGTGTGCTCATGTATGTATGACTATATGTGCATGTGCACGTGAAAGCAGAGGGTTAATGTCGGGTACCTTCCTCTGTCACTCTCTACCTTCGTCCTTCCTTCCTTCCTTCCTTCCTTCTTTCTTTCTTTCCTTCCATTTGTTTTTGAGACAAGGTCTTTCACTAAACCTGGAACTCATGAATTCAGCAGTACTGGCTGGTAAGCAAACTCTACCTATTTTCATTTCCCCAGTGCTGGGACTATAGGCCCACACCAGATTTTTTTATGTAGGCACTGGGAATCAGAACTTAGGTCCTCATGATTATGCTATGGATATTTTGACTGAGCCTCCTCCGCAGTCCCACTTCCTGGATTTTAAGATTCAAAATCATCAATGTTGTCTGATTCCAAATCAACAACATTGTCTGATATTTTGTTTTGTTTTAACTCCTTCCAGTGTTCCAACTCTTACATTCTTTCTGTCCCCTCTTTTGTGATGTTTCTTCAGCCTCAGAGGTGATAGTGATATTCTGTTTAGAAATGAGAATCCAGCAGTCACTTTTTCTCACTACTTTGACCAGCTATGATTCTCTGTATTAACTACTGCCTTCTGCATAAGGAAGCTTCTTTGAACAAGGCTAAAAGCAACATTAATCTGTGAGTATTAACTTAGAAGACAATTTTATAACATATCAATTTAACAAAATGATAATAGTAGATTATCTCCTAGGGCTTATGACTTTCCTAGCTATGGGCTTTTGACTAGGTTAACAGTACCAGGCACGAATTACCTCCCATGCAATAGGCCTCAAATCCAATCAGAAAGCAGTCATATCTAGAACTCATTATGTAGCCCAGGCTGGCCTTCTTCTCACAGAGATCCACCTGCCTTTGCATCCTGAGTTCTGGGATTAAAGGCATGTACCACCATGCTCAGCAACCTCTAGATTTTTGGAGATGTGGTCTAACTATATAGCTATGTTAGTTACTTTTTGGTTACCATGATAAAATACTATGACCAAGAAACTTACAGAAAGAAGAGCTTATTTGACTTAGGGTTCCAGAAGGATAAGAGTCCATCAAGGAAGGGGAGGAATGGTAGGAGGTAGACAGAGAAGAAAGCTGAGATCACATCTTCAAGGAGGTACAATAAGCAGAGGGAAATTGCAAGTGGGACAGAGCTATGAACTCTCAAAGCCTACCCCCAGCTATGTGCTTCCTCCCACAAGGCCACTCCTCCTAAATCTCTAAACAGCACCACCAGCTAATCAGGTTTCAAATACTTGGGGCCTATGAGGGGCAATAGTCATTCAAACAACCACAGTAGCCATGCTGGTCTGGAATTCCAGGCAATCCTCTTACCTCAGCCTTCCAAGTGCTAAGATTTAAGACATGAGCTGCCACTCCTAGCTACGAAAAAAAGACAGTGCCTTTATATGACACAAGAGCTATGTAGTCACCCAGATTTGGAAACTCTACACTTTAAAAAATAAGTGATAATAAGTGAGCCATAGGAAGTAGAAATAATTTTCATTGACTCCCTTAAACATACTTTTAGCTCTAGTAACTGACAGGAAATTACTTCTCCTAGAAAAATGCTTTGATGGAAGATGTATTTTGCTGATATTAGAGAAAACACTTTGATTTCAACTGTAGTTTCATATTATTTTGTACTTATATCCTTTAGAAAAGAGCCAATTAATCATTCTTTAAAGACATACTCCTGTTCTAGAGATTATTCTTTAGCATTCAGCTTCTTGACATAAATGTTGGTATTACAGAGGTACGCTGCTGTGTGTATTTTAAAAACATGTTTTGTATGATAAGCTTTTAAAATACACTTATGCATAATAGTTCACAATTCCAATATTATCTGACAACCTGAATAACAAAAATGGCACTAAAAGGAAATGCTCCATAAATACTTATCGGAAATTGCTTAAAAGTCATTACCTGGGGCTGGAGAGATAGCTCAGTGGTTAAGAGCACTAGCTGCTCTTGTAGAGGTTCAGGGTTCGGTTTCTAACAAGCATCCATAACTCCAGTTCCAGCGGATCCAATTCCCTCTTCTGGTCTTTAATGGTACTGCACACATGTAGTAACCTTACATACATGCAGGGGAAATTCCCATACATAAAATAAAAATAAATAATAAAATGTTTTTTAAAAGTCATTTCCAAGCATGACTTTTTTGTGATAAAAGCTGCATAACATGAAACCACGTTTTTTTTTTTTGCTTTTTTTTAAATTAAGTGTACATGCTGGGCGTGGTGGCACACACCTTTAATCCCAGCACTCAGGAGGCAGGAGCAGGAGGATCTCTGTGAGTTCAATGTCAGCCTGGTTTACACAGTGAGTTCCAGGACAGCTGGGGCTACAGAGAGACCCTATCTCAAAAAGACAAAAAACAAAAAACAAAAAATTAAGTGTACAGTACAGCATTGTTAACTACACATATTTGTTGTGCAGCAGATCTCTAGAACTTCATCTTGCTTAAATAAAATGCTATATCCTTTGAACATCAGCTGTCCATTTTCCACACCCTTGGTCTCTGGAAACGACTTCCAGAATCACATTTAATAATGACTCTATTTAATATGACATGCTTAAGAATGTTAAGAATGAAATAGTGACTTAGAGACGTATTCATGCCTCAGCATGGTGATGGGCCTATAATTCCAGATACTCAGGAGGCTGAGGCAAGAGGTTCATATGTTCATGGCTTTTTAGGTTATAGAATGAGCTCAAGGCCAATCTCTGTGCGATGATAAGTGTTAACTGTCATCTTGACAGAATCTAGAATCATCTGTAAGACTGGCCTGTGGAGATTATTTTGACTGTGTTAACTGAGGTGGGAAGACTGCCATTGTAAGTAGCATCTTTCACTGGCTGGGATCATAAAGTGGACAAGGGAAATGAGCAGCACCATGCTTTTGTTGCTTTCTTCTTACTACAGATGTCATGTGACCAGCTGCTTCAAGCTCCTGCTGCCTTGGCTTTTCGGTCATGATGGACTATACCTTGAACTGTGATCTAAAATAAACCCTTTCTTCATGTTCTAGTTTGGTTTCTGTTGCTATTATAAAATACTGACCAAAAACAACTTGGGGAAGGAAAAGGTTTATTATATCTTACAAGTTATAGTCCATAATCAAGGGAAGCCAAGATAGGAGCTCAAGCAAGAACCTGGAATGGGGAACTGAAGCAGAGACCATGGAGAAATGCTATTATTAGATCTCTTCCCCTGGCTTGCTTAGCTGCCCTTCTTATGCAGCCCAGGCCCACCTGCCCAGGTTGGCACTACCCAGAGTGGACTGGACCCTCCTATATCAATCAGCAATCAAGAAAATGCCCCACATATGTAGCCACAGGCTAATCTAATGGAGAAAGTTCCTCAATTGAGATTCCCTCTTGACAGGTGTGTCAAACTGACAACAGAAGCTAACCAGTATACAATTCCTTGAATTTGTCAAGGTATTTTATCACAGTAAGAGGAAACAGAAAGTAAAACACTGGGTAACTTAGTGAGACCTTGTCTAAAATGTAAAACAAGTACTAGAGATATAGTTCAGCGATGGAGCACTTGCTAGCACATTGGAGACCCAGGTTCAATCCCTAGTACTGGAAACAGCAGTAGCAGCAACATCAAAACTATTCATATTATTAAGAATGTTTTTGTTGTTGTTTTGAGTTAATCTTTCTGAATAATTATTTCCAGAACCTCTGCAAGCTTCCAAGAGATAGATAATAAATTTTTCCTTCTTTGTTATCTGGTGTTACTGTTATAAAATGTATTTTAAGAGACAACCCAAATAGCACAAATGGATAAGAAATATAAATGGCATATCTTTATATATACACTGGATTATTCAATCTCTAGATTTGGCCTTAATATAAAAACCCATTTTTCCTCTATGTATCTCAGTTTCATAAGATATCTTTGATTTCTGTCTGTGGGCAATGGCACCATATACTATTTGTCTCTCAGTACTAGACTGGGAGATAAAATGTCCCACAGTGGTAGTTAGTGTGCTTGCTGCATCTGAGCATCTTAGTATACTAGTATTTCTTTTATTTCATTCTAGATTTTTCATATCATGTTAAAATTTAGTAGTTGTCTGTACGTTCCTTCCTCTCATTTGTATAGAACCTAAATATGGTTGAATTTGTAAGGTGTACAGGTCTATCTTTGTCCATTTTATTGTCTCATGAAAGAGGTTCAGAGCAAATATGGAAACTCCCACAACCTGTTTCATCACCACATTACAATCAAAGAAAGAGAAAGAAAATCCCCCCCCAAAAAAACAGCCAACCAACCAAACAAAAAAGACTCATCATCTCATTTTAAAAATGGTTCTCAACGCTATAAATAAGATGGACATTGTGTAAGGAAGTGCCTTTCAAAGGAAGACTGGAACAAAGTATAGAGTGTTATTTTGTACTAGCTGTGTGATCTAGAGCAAGTTGCATAATATCTTTTTTAGAAGACAGGGTTTGATATGTGTATACTAGGCCTGCACTGTCATACCTGCTGTATGTATCTTTGGCCCTTAGTTTTGTCATTTATGTGAAAAAAACACACCATATAGCTGTCTAGAATGTTGGGAGAAGTAAATTATATATGTATGTAAAATATTTGCCAATACTTGGCGTAGTGCCAGTGCTAGTGGCTACTGAAAACAAGTGAGCACCTTTCCTTCTGTGGCATTTTGTCTTTTTGAGACAGGGTCTCCCTATAGTCATAGCAGCCTGAAATTCACTGTGTAGACCAGATTGGCATCAATCTTGCAGAGATCCATTTTGCCTTGAAACACCTGGCCCCTCTTCTGTGTTTTTATTTCCGAAAATGCATCTGTTTTGGTAGTGAGTGAAAGAGACACTTGGAGAGATATGGAGGAGGTTAGGACACAGATTGCATTCCAACAAGATGTGTACATACGTAAGACAGCTAGAGTGCTTATCTTTCAGTAGTACTGTTGAACCAGCTGGCCCCAAATCACCAATGGAACAAACTGGAAACAATGCGTATGTGATTCCTCTCATATCTGGCAAAATGTGAAAATGATTGGCCCTTTGAATCACAGCTCAAACACCCTCTGGGTCAGGAACAACTTGTCTTTCTTGGATATGTTGTGTTCTGTTCCTACTAACTAGGTGTCATCCTACAGTGACTGACTGCAGTTTCAGTCAGCCAAATGTTAAAACCAATTAGAACTTGATATATTCTATTTACTAAGAACAAGTCAATGTAATTCATTTTTTAGAACTTTATGAAGCATTTTATTTATTTATTTATTATTTATTTATTTGTGTGTGTGTGTGTGTGTGTGTGTGTGTGTGTGTGTGTGTAGGTCAGAGGACAGCTAGTGGGAATCTGTTCTGTCTTTCAACCATTTGGTTCCTGGAGATTGAACTCAGGTTATCAGGTCTTGGCAGCAGGCAGCTTTACCTACGGAACCATTTTTGACGGCACCAGTACTAGTAATTTATATCTAACTTTTAAATGCACAAATATGTTTTGAAACTGTCTTGAATTGAATTGCCTGTGTTCTGAAACTTTCCCAAAAGTAAAACTGAAGCTATAGCAGAAATGTATTTTGCTGGAGAGAGAGAGAGAGAGAGAGAGAGAGAGAGAGAAAGTGGGAGACAGAGAGCAGAAAACTTTAAATAGCAGAAAGAAACTTGTAAGGATATCCAATAAGATAGCATCTCTTTTCAATTGTCAGTAACTAGTGCTGTCCATGTGACCATACAGATAGTTGTATATTAGGTAATTGTCTGTTGCTGTCATTTAACACCATAACAAAAACAACTTAAAGAAGGAAGAGGTTATTGGCTTATGATTCTAGAGGGATAGAAGTATAACATCATGGGGAGGCATGGCAGCAGAGGTGGGCAGAGCAGAAAGCCAAGAGCTCATATCTTCAAGCACACACAGGAAGCAGACAAAGTGAGAAACTGCAAGGGGAACCAGGCCATGAGGCCACGAGCTCTCAAGGCATGACCTCCCCTACTCCAAGCTTCTTCAAGCAAGGCCATGCCTCCTAAAGCTCCCCAAACAGTGCCACTGACCAAGTGTTCAAATACTTGGAGTATTTGAACAAAATATGTGTGTTAATTCCAGTTAAAGTATTGTGTCATTTTTAGACATAATAAATTCCTCATTTTGAATCTAAAGATAATTACATGGATTAAAAAGACACTTTAAGAGTAGAAGTTAGAAGGGGTGAGAGACTACATGTCTTCATCCTGCCTGGCCTGTTTTACCCAGTGATATTTTGGGCTACATTTCATTTAGAAAAACTCAACAAGAGAATAAATGTGATTGTATTTGCATGCTTAAATGCCTACTAAAACATTGTCACATACCTACCCATAAATATATTTAGGAAGTAAATTAACAAAACATATATGGAACAAAATAATTGCCTAATAACAGGGGCTTACAATAGCACATGGAAATAAAAGTTCAAATGGAATGAGGAAATTTAACGGTCAACTTTGAAAAGAAAAAAATGTTGTAGGAATTATGCTATACAATTTAATGGTTACAATGCTATAGTAATTAAGACACTTTGACCCCAAGCACGGTGCACCTGCAGTCCCAGTACTCAGAATGTTGAGACAGTACTAGTTCAAGGCCAATGTGGGCTACATAGCAAGACTCTCTATTAAAAAAAGGCACTTTGATATTAGTATAAAAATAGTAAAAGTGATCAATTGACAGATTATATGTTTAGAAATAGAATTTGACAATTGGCAAAGATGCAAAGGCAAAGTCATTGGGGAAATAGACTGTTCGGCAAATTATGTTGGAATAATTGAATAGCCAAGGACAACAAAAAAGGAATTTTGAGTCACAATTCATACCATTTATAAAAATGAAGTCCAAGTAGATGATAGACCCAATTCTAAGGTTCCCACCTTTAAACTGTGAAGCATCTAGAGGAAAAAGTGAATACAATCCTTTGTGACATTGGATTAGGCAAATATTTCTTGATATAGTACTAAATGGCATGCTCTACAGCAAGAAATAAGATCATTGGGCTTGATCAAAATTAAGAACATCTGTTCTTTGAAAGACTGTTAAAAGGATAAAAAGAATCTGTGAGTTGAGAAAAAAATATCTACAAATTACACATATTATAAAGACATATGTAGAATAAAGAAATCCCAAAACAATAAGAAATCACCTAGCACTTGGGAGATGGAGGCAGGGTGACCATGAATTCAAGGTCACTGTTGGCTATATGTGGGGTTTGATGCCAGCATGGATTGCATGAAACCCTGCCTCAACCAAAACAAAAGAAAGGGAAAAAAGCAACGATAGCATTACAAAACCCATAACCAAGCAGCCAAACACCACCACCACCAAATCAGGTATTCTTCTCGTCCTCTGGATAATTTATTCTTTCCAAATTTCATACATTTATAATATACTTTAATCATATTCTCCCCCCTTTGCCTTTTCTTATCCTCCTACTCCCACCAAACCCCTTGCTCTTCACAAAATGTCCCCATCCTACTTTCATGTTTTTGTGAGTGTGTGTGTGTGTGTGTGTGTGTGTGTGTGTGTCCCCCACTGCAGTTAATTAGGGTCACTTGCGTGGGAAGGGGTAAGGGGTTATTTACTTGAACAAGGGCAACTTACCCGTGGCTACACATCTGAGGAATATGACTCTCCCACCCGCAGCAACTGTTAACTAAGTATAGCTCCTCAAGGAGGAGGGGCCTCTTGAACATCTTCCCAGTTCATGATGGAATATTGATGGGCCCAGGTTTGAACAAGTCTTAAACAAGTAACCACTGCTTCTGGGACTTTATAGGTGCAACAGCCTTGTTATGCCCCACCCACCAGCTCATACTTTTTTTTTCAATCTTTCTTCTGTGATGTTTCTTAAGTCTTGGAGGGGTGATATAGATGTCTCATTTATGGCCGAGTACTCACAAGTCACTTATTCTCGGTACTTTGACCTGTTACAAATTTCTGCCTTCACTTTTTCCCAATGCAAAAAGCAGCATCTCTGACCAAGGTTGAGAGTAACACTAATCTATGGGCAAGTTGGTCATGGAGATTTATTGCATGAGGACCCTGTGCATCACTGCAGATTTTCATGTGGAAATGGTCATCTAAGGAGGGATGTGGGCAGCCTCTGAGAGCTGAGAGGCAAAGAAATGGAGATAATAGTCCTACAATCATAAAAACCGAATTCTGCCAGCAACATGAATGAGTTTAGAAATGGATTCCTTTCCAGATCTTATGCACAAGTGCTGGGCTGTCTAAACTCTCAGCTCAAATCAAGCAAGACTCTGAGCTAAAATCCCTGATAAGCCATGGCTCCCTTCTGACTACAGAATGGTAAGCTAATAAATCTGTGGTGCTGTAAGTTGGTCGCAAAAACCAAGAGAAAGATAGGCCTGTGATTTAAATAGACAGGTTACCAAAGAAGATGTTTGGATTGAAAATTGACCCAAATGCTGAGCATCCTAAATATTAGGGAAATGAAAATTGAATTCAAATTTAATGCTACTACATACTTATTAGAAAGCCTAAAATTAAAACTATGGATGCTTGTAAGAATTAAAATGGTCTACTTAGGAAAACAGTTTATCAGTTTCTTAAAATGTCAAACACTACTGGCCAAATGTCCCAGCCATCCCATGTCTACGTTTACTCAAGATGATAGGAAAGCAAATGTCTGTACTTAAATTTCCATGAGTGTTCACAGCAGCCATTGTGTGGAGCAGTGAAAAGATGCAAACCCAAATGTTCAACACACAAGTGACTAAACAAATCGTGGTACAGCCACATAGCACAATAGTTGTCAGAAATAAAAAGATTTGAAATCCAGTGTGGAAGGATCATAAATCAGCTGGAATCCTCGGCTACACAGTGAGAACTTGTCTAAATAAAAAAAATATTAAGACGGGCATGGTGGTGCATGCCTTTAATCCCAGCATTCAGGAGGCAGAGGCAGGCGGATCTCTATGAGTTTGAGGACAGCCTGGTCTACATAGTGAGTCATAGGTCACCTGGGACTACACAGAGACCCTGTCTCAAACAGACCAAAAAAAATTAATTCTTAATATGCAAAAAACACAGATGGATCTCTAATTAATTAAATTGAGTAAAATAAGGCAAAAAAGAGAAAAAAAGTTTATTGTGTCATTTCCATTTATATAAAATTCTAGGAAATGTGAATTCATCTATAATGACAAAAGGCAGATTAATGCTTGCCTGTATCCCATGTTTGTAATATAAATCAGGGGAGACACTTGGCCCAGTCTTCACCGCCAATGAATGAGAAGCATCAAGCCCAGCACTGCCAGGTGATGAACACAGGGAATAGGTTGAAGAGGAGGAGAGCTCCAGGTCCAAGTTTCTCCAATGGTATTTAGCTTCCAACGAACAGACTCAATGTCCTCTTCATTATTTGTCTACTTCAATCCAAGGTCTGACTCTCTGGAACTGGCTGCCAAGAGAATAGGCATCTTTGCTTCAAATCTTTCATCACAGACAATCTATTTCATTAGTTTGTATATTTTGGCACAGGTCCTCAAAACACATATGAAGGTGACTTTGTTTTATAGATTTAAAGTTTAAATACTTTTGTAGCTGTAAAGTATGCAGAAAGAATAGATTGAAGACCAAAAAAAAAAAAAAATGACAGCATTTGAAAAAATGGGGGAGAATTGAAGTTTATGTAAATATGTAAATAATAATTATAAGACACCTATTTTTTTAAATTGAGGAACTTACAGTAATCTACTGAAAAAGGTATTTAAAACAATTTATTTATTATTTTTATTTTATGTATGCATGTATTGCTTTCATGTAGGTAAGTGCACCCGTGTCATGTAATGCCCGCAGAGAACAGAAGAGACTGTCGGATCCCCTGAAACTAGAGTTACGGACAGTTGTTGCATGTGGGTTCTGGGATTTGAACCTGGGTCTTCTGCAAAAACAGTCAGTGTTCTTAATCACTGAGCCATCTCTCTAGTCCCCCCAAAAGTTTTAAGTACACCAATTTTTCTGTTGCTTATTACTGGATTAATAGGTCAAAATACAATTAGTCTTTCTAATCCTAAATGCAATGAAATGATTTATTAATTTACAATTAATCCATAACAAATTGGCTAAACTTGCCTTAGGTATAAATTTATACTGATTTTTTTTACATATAATGATACTTTATAAGCCATTTATGAATGGCATGGATTGTGTATGCATAATCTTTGCAAGTTTCCATATCAGATTGGGAAAAAATGAGACAAAAGTGGTTTTAAAAAAAGGGTTCTTGCAATACCTTATCCAGAATGATCTAAGAAAATGTAGAAGAGGAAGAATATTACTATCGTCCAAGCATATTGGCTGTGGAGAAGAATTCCTTCCTTTGATTTCAAGGGTGTTGTGACCATTTGAATGGGAGAATGAGCAGCATGACCACAGTCTCCTGAGGAATGATTAACAGAGACTTTGGGATCTACAAATGTTAGTGCCACTATTCAGAGGCTGAAAGACATTGGACCATCACTAAAACCTTATATGCCCCTATTTCCTTATGCAGCTTTCTTGGATTAATGAGATAATAAACATAAGGTGCTCAGGACAGTGTCTAATGACTAAAAATACTCAGTAGCTGGGTGTTATTTTATAAATAAAAGTGAGTTATGAGGGAGCAGTGCAGGCCAGAGAAAATGACTCAGGACTAAGCTTTGACCAGTAGGAGAATGTTGGCAATTGGTTTTCATGTGAGACTCACAGTAAGGCATGCAGGATGGTGATCTAGTCAGGGGCCTTCACAGCCTAGGCTATGCTGTCCAATAGAGTAGCCACTAGTCACATGGTACTAAGAGGAAACACGGAAATAAAAATACGGTGTGCGGGAAGTCTAAATGTAAATCTATAGCTGTGTGATTTGCAGTTTTTTAAATAACTGAAACTAAAAAGTTAGTTCCTCAGTGTGATCCAGCCACATCTCAGCTGCCCAATAGCCACATGTAGTTGATGGCTACTATGCTGGATAGCACAGATGTAAACCCTCCTTTGCAGGAAGTTGTTTTGGAAAATGTTGGCTTACATAGTCCATGTTGGGCTGAACATCAAGGAAAAGTCCATGATTAACTTTAATTTAAACTAACTTTCACATTCAAACTAACTTTCTCTGTAGTCTATTTTTTATTTTACTGAATTTAAGTCTAATCAAAACTATTACTCAAGATTTTCTGCAGTTTTCAAGCCGTTAGAATATTTTTTATTACTGTTTATACCAGTGCACATGGAAGCATTTGTAGGGGCTTTTTGTCATTTCTTTGAAGGGGGCTATTTGTCATTTCTTTTCGAGATTTCCTTTATTTTTATTTATGTGTACATGTGCTTGTCTGTGTGAGTGCATGGCAAGTTGTGTGGGTGCCTGCAGAGGCCAGATGAGAATGTTGGATCCCCTGGAACTGGAGTTACAGGCTGTTGTGAGCTGATGGATGCTGGGAACTGAACCCAGGTCCTCTGGAAGAGTAACAGTGAGCTTTACTGCTGAACCATCTCTGCAGCCCTGTTCTTACCTTTCTTGACGAGTTTCTGAATTCTATTACTAGCTCCAACATTTTTGCAATTATCTGTGTCTGGTTATTAACATGTTATTTATACTCTCCTCCTCTTCTTCCCCGCTCCCATTTCCCCGAATTGGAAGCTGAGAGAATGGTGAGATTCTTAAAGTTAACATTATTTGGGCAGCAGCTGGTTCTTACCAGCCTTGGTTTTGTGGCAGAGGTGACAGTCTGTTTCTGTGGCCCATTGTTCTAATTATATTCCTAATGGATCACAACTCTCAGGATAAAACAATGTAACACGTTGTTTCATCTTCAGGGCAGCGCTTTATGATATGCTGGGAAACATTTCACAGTAACATGTGCAGCCAGAGCATTTACTGCTATTAGTTAACCAAGCAGCCCTGTGCCTCTTTCAGCTCCCTGACCCACATTTCATCCACACTCTGCTGTTTTTCTCCTGCTGTGTTATTTCCTGAGCAAAGCTCAGACCTTCTGAATCCCCCAGCAGAGAGAGCTCTGTTCTGACCTCCCTAAACAGGCAATTTCACCTGCTGGGCTAGTGTTTTTGTGCTACCTAGTCAATCTGTTAAGATTTTAGCACGAGATTCCAGGATACCTTTTCAGAAAACATATGGGGGATTGTAATTACTTTGACCTACTGCAATTTTAGAATTTAGAGATTAAGGAAGAGGTGTTCATAACCAAATCTGTGGGCATTTTACACAGCATTCTATGCAGCACAAGAGCATTTATGTGCCACATTTCACCCTTGGCACACTTGCCAAATGAATTGTTCAAAGCGAAGTTATATTAGGACAAATAGAAATGAGTACCAAGACCAGATGTGGATTTTTAGTTAATATTTATGCAACACCCAAAGGGAAGATGGGATTGCACAATAAACTAAAAATGTCTTAGGCAAATAAGGAAATCTTTACCCCGAGGAACTGGCACTGCAAAGGTATGAATTATACAACAAAGGGCCGGGAATGCAGAACAAATGTAGGGTAGGTCTGGTCGACTATAAAAAGGAATTCATTGAGGAAGTGGTGAGGTAGCAGATGTGTGGGCTCTACATGGGAAAATAAGGGCTTAGCACTTTTTTGGCCAACCTTGTGTCTAAGGTAGAAAGCACAAGCCAAGCACCTCATTCCCTTCAGCCATGGAGGGCAACGATAGCTTTAAATAGATGATATACAAATTCAGAGCCAAGGCACCTTAATAAACTAAAAATACCTACATCCCTACATTTTAAATGATCTTCAAGGGTTGGGATGACATGTTTAGTTCAATTTTCCCTCTGTAGTTGTTCAAGGAAGGTAGAAAATGCAAGAATTGGCTGCTTCTCAGCCCTTGGAGAGCAAGCTGAGCGAGACCATGGCTTAATACACTGCAAGGATACTGAGACCCATGTTAAATTATAATAGAAATTTTGATAGAAGCAACTGGATTTCTCAAGCACAGCAGGATATTCAGCCTTGCATTTATTAGGCATGGCAAGAAGTACCATTTTACAGCATATCTCACAACTCCCTGGGCTTCCAATTCAGAGGGGTTGGGAGGGTGGTGGATGGAGGAAGGTACAATTATCTATTTAAAAGTTTTGGACCTTTGAAATGGAGACAGCTTGGAGAAATGCTTATAAGATTTTAGTACTATGAACCCCTAACTCCCTAGTATAGTATTTTTATGCTTCTAAGTTTCATTGACTAAAGCTGTCCTTGTGTATCTTCTCCCACGGGGCTTCCTGAGGAAGTGATGTACTCAAGAATTTTTAACCCACTTCCTCACTCTGGCTTTTGTTGGTTCTTTGCTGTCTTTAAAGAAACAACAAATCAGTTTCTTCTTTCCTGATGAATATTTGTGGATTTTAAGTTCTTTTATAGTTTCCCCTAAATACATTTATTGTTCTTTTATTGTCAAATTTTCTTTTCAAGTTTCTTCTACATGTCCAGATGTTACAGGCTCTGTCTACAATGTGGAAAATAAGATTAAGAAGGTCCCCAGTGGTGGTTAAGAGCACTGACTCCTCTTTCAGAGGACCTGGGTTCAATTCCCAGCACCCACATAATGGCTAACAACCATCTGTAACTCCAGTTCCAGGGGAATCCAACACCTTCTGATCTCTGTAGGCACTGCATGACATGGGTACACTTACATATATGGAGGCAATACACTTGTACACTAAAATAAAAATAATAAATAACAAAAAAGGTTTCCAGCTTCATGAAGCTTTCATTCAAGTGATAATTTCAGATACTAACATATATGAAGGACATGTACAGGATAGAGTCTGGTGGAAGTGGGGTGAGCCTACTTTATAAAGTATGTGCTAGGGAGGATGTTTTTTGAAGCAATGGCATTTGAAAGAATACCTAATAGTAGAAATTTTCTGGAGAGGAAGCATTTCTTACCAGAAGAGGAAAGTAAGTTGGTTCTAGAGAAGATGTATGTGTGTCACAGAGATGAAAACATTGTGAAAGTGGTTGGGGGAGGCAGGGCCAAATGAGCCAGAGTAAGAATAGTTTTATTCTGTGTTCAATAGGAACATGTTTACGTGGAGAGGTTGTATTTGAAAGCATCTGTCTGGTGCTTCACATTAACACTTTAAGCAGGGAAGAGCTTCAGGTATAGAAGTAAGGAGATCATTTACAAGGCCCTTAGATTAGTCCATGCAGGAGATAATAGCTCATATAAGGACAAGGATTGGAGCAGGGTGGACCTGTGGGATGTGTTTTGGAGGTAACTCTCTAGGTTTTAGTTAAGAAATAAAAGACAGGGCTGGAGAGATGGCTCAGTGGTTAAGAACACTGGTTGTTCTTGCAGAAGACCAGGGTTCGAATCCCAGCACCCACATGGCAGCTAAGAATGGTCTGTAACTTGTCCCAGGGGATCTGACAGCCTCTTGTGACCTCCACAGGCATTGCACGACATGGGTGCATTTACCTACATGCAGGCAATACACGCATACACAATAAAATTAAAAAAAATAAAAGAGAAAGTAGGAAACTTTTTTTTTTTTTTTCGAGACAGCATCTCACCATGCAGCCCTGGTTGGCCTGGAACTCTGTATGCAAAGGTCTGAAATTCAAAGATTTGCCTGCCTCAGGCCTCCTGGGTTCTGAGATTTAAGGAGTGTGCCATGCCTGGCTCATAACAGTTAACCTTTAAGGCACCTTCCAGGATCCTTCTATATACTACAAGGTAACTTGTCTAACCAAATTAGTATCTATAAAGAAGATAGGCCACACAAATAATAAGTAGCTGAGCTGGGGCTCAAACCCAGGCATCTGACTTAAGAGTGTATGTATAGTCCTCCTTCAGAATCCTAGGATCCAATGTAAATATATGCTCCCAGGGGAGAGACAGAGGACCTTAATGGACCAAATGATGTAATTCTAAAGCCTTTTAAAACATAAAATATAGTGGGAACATATAAAAGATCAATCAGTCTTCAATGATATAGCTGATTTTTTTATTTGAGATTTCATTCGTGCATATGATGTGTTTTGAACAAATCCACCCTCCCATAACTGCTTTTTTAAATGTATGTTTACATTTTAGCAAGGCACAAAATTTGCCTGTTGTAGGTATGACATACTTGTCAATGTCTACAGGAACTCATAGATTCCCTTGCAGAATCAGGCACCTTTGTTCCTCAGGCATTCACACTCTTCAGCTCGCTGCCACATATGCGGAGGTTCCATTTCTTTCCGGACTTTGGCAGAGCTTGGTGGTTAGGTGCTGCTTTTCTAGTGGGGGCAAGTCAAACCTGCAAGGCAAAGGATAGGTTTTCCGTGCCCTGCAGCTGCCTTGCAGCAGGGGGAGCTGCAGTAGTGTTCATCGCGGTCCTAGCAAGCTGCGGGTCCAGTGAGAAAGGGGAGTCGGCAGGAAGGAGGTGTGGCAGACAGCCCGTGGTCCTCTTCGGTTGTGCAACTTTAGTACCCAGAGCTCGTTCTACCGAGACCATTCTTGTACGCCATATTTCATCATGTTGGATGCTTTCCATCCAGTCTGCATCCGGGCGGAAAGGCAAGGGCATTAGCTTTCCGCTTTGCTGGGTTTAAGGACAGTGCAGGTTGCGCTAGCATCCTCTCTTCTGGGTTCTCAGGGTCAGCCTGACAATCTTGAAACCTAGAAAGACACCCTACCCTGGCAATCTGTGCCAGTTCCTCACCTTCCTTTCTCCTCCCGCACACGCCTCTTTTTCTGGATCTTTTATCTTAATCTTACTGCGGGAACACATCTTTCCTCACATGTTTTTCCACTGACATTAGGGTCGATGATGGCGATGGCGTGGTCTGAGTTGAAATCTCTCGCTCCCCGGCTTCCAACACGCCTTCCCACCCCAATTCGGCTCATGCACGTGTGTTTGTGAGTGGCAACCCAGGCTGCCAGCACTCTCACCAAATGTTCTTCTTCTCGGGTCCCCAGAAGTCTCCAGCTGACCAGACCTACGCCTGGCAGAGCTAGGCACCGAGCGCTGAGTCTGGGATCTAGCGGGTGCGAGGCGCTGCCAGGCACCGCAGACCAAGCCGCCGACTCCTCCGGTCGCCTTCCTCCCCCAGCTCCTCCCTCCCCCTCAGGGCGCGCTCCAGCTATCCCTTCGGGCAGTCTTCCAACAGCCGTCCTCGTCCCCGGGGCTTTCCAGAGAGAAAACGAAGGTGAAAGAAGAGGAAGGAGGGAGACAGGCTGGAGGAGGAGGAAGCGGGAGCCTCTGGGAGGATGGGCGGAGCCTGCAGCCTGTTGGGGGAGAGTGGGAGGAGCCTGCGGGGAGGATCTGGGTGGAGAAAGGGGCCGGACTAGCCTGGGATGGAGGGCTGGCCACGCAGGCGCGGGGGGCCGTGTCCTGAACCCCACGCGGGAGCTTGTGGAGTCCCCAGCCGCCGCTTCTCACTTCACTGGAGAAGGGGCGGGGAGGGAGCCAATAAAGAGTGAATGTGCTGCAGCCGCTGTGGCGGCGGGAGTCGGTGCGAGCGACACCGGAGTCGTGCGCCCGGAAGGCGGCGGGGGGAGGCGGTTCACCTCGTCCCTCGCACCCGCCCCTCCTTCTCTCTTTTCCTTTGGCTGGTCCCAGAACCGAGCTCGGTCTGGCCCCTCCGCCCCCCATCCCGCACCGGTCCACCTCCTCCGAGTCCCAGTCCTCACCTAGGGCGTCCCAAAGTGCCATGGGTTAGGGTGGGGACCGAGAGCCCCGCGAAAGGACCAGCCCTGAGCATCCGCCGGGGGGCGCGGAGTCGGATCGCCGCTAGCAGCTGGCGGGCGCCGGGCACTGGGAGCGCGGTGCAAGCAAGCAACCCGGGAGCACTCAGGAGCCGCGGAGCCCGGCGCCGGGAGGAGGCGGCGGAGCAGAGCCGGGGATCGGAAGGAGCCTAGGGAGGGCGAGGAGGCGGGCGGGGAAGCCGGGGAAAAGTGCAGCCGGGAGGAGCAGGCGGCGGAAGGTGGGGATTGATGCTTCTGTTTTTTGTTGCCGCTGCTGCCCTCACGCTGGGAGCCGAGCCCGAGGGAAGGTGGTGGAGAGATGATTGCAGAGTTGGTGAGCAGCGCTCTGGGGCTCGCCTTGTATCTCAACACCCTGAGTGCGGATTTCTGCTACGATGACAGGTAAGAGGGTGAGAGGAAGGGGCGATGGCTGCGGTGCCGGGGGCTCCTCGGTGGCACTGGAGCTGCGGGCTGTCAGACTCGGAGTACGCCCTGGAGGGGCTGGTTCCGCACCTGAAGGTTTTTGGGCAACCGGAAAACATTAACACCTAAAGCAAATACCCGGGACGCCGGCGCGCTGGGCGGGCCGAGCGACTTTCCGCTCCTACTTTGCAGCAGGTTCTCTCTTGTTTCTCGCCTGTTGGCAGACGCTTAAGTTTCTCAACGGAAATCCTGGCAATTTGGAAAACCGTACTAAACCGTACTAAAAAGAATAGTCCTAGATATTCCTTGGTGCAAAAGGAAAAAAAAGCACATTAAGTGATTTTTTTTTTTTTTACGGGTGGGCTAGAAGGAAGCTGCTCCCCGTTCCTTAGTAGATCTTCCTGGTGCCGTTTCCTTTTCTTGAAAGGACACTTTTATTTCCCGAAGTTCAAACGCTTGTTGACAATTGTCAAAACAGTGGTAAGAGAGCGCATACTGGGCTTCATCCTGCCTTTTGACATGTAAGGTACTCTGCCTGGAGCAGGCATCATCTGTCTGCTGATTGTACCCTCACTCCACTCTCCCAGGTCGCCCACCAATCGATGGGACAGCACTTTACCAAAGCACCAGCGGCTTTCAGCCCTGTTTGGGAGTTTTGCATTAGACATTAGTGATTCTCTTGTGCTAATTGGGGAAGAAGTCCCTAGAGATTTAAGTTGTCGTCTTCATTTGGGTTAGTGTGGGTGGCTAATGAGACCCGAACTGTGTTGTCAGAGAAACTGCATTGATTCCTGGAAAATGCCACAGTCGGGCTGGTGTCTCTACCTAGTTTTTAAACGTTGTTAGTGTTTAGAAACTGAAGAAAAGTTCCAATAGCCATTAGGCAAAATAACAATTTGTGCCTTTCCGGTGACTTAAACTGATTACAATTAAAACAGATGCATAATTAAAACATATTAGAGAGAACAGCATGCCTGGCCAAACTTATTAACCGTCCTGGGGTGTTTCATGCTCCATTGAAATTAAACCATCCAAAAAGTGAGCACAGATTTACTTTGACAGGTTTTCAGCAGCCTCTCTGGGCTTTGGAGAGTAAATGGATCCCCAGGGTTAGGGCAGTGAGTGAACTTAAGTGAAGTGGTTGATGGGGAGGGAGGCCAAGGCAGACTCTCTGCTGCTAATTAGCCATATTCTGTATTCTCTGTGTCATTCCCCTGCTAACAGCACGTTCGTGGATGTCTGACTTAAATCAGTGGTTCTTGGTTCACACTCTCAAGTCTGTTGGGAAATCCTCTGATAATAGTTCAAGAATACTCCACACCCCCTTAATGTGCTTCATGTTGTGTCTAGCTCTGCTAGACAAACTTTTACTCAACTTTTAAGCAGTGTGCTGACATTAGCACTTACACCACTTGCTGTAAGAAATGTTCTGAGTGTAAGAGTGAGGTGAGCTGAGCTGCTTGTTTTTCTTCCTCCAATTCTCTGTGATAAAGCACCTACTCTTTTAAGGATATCAGTGAGATAGCCTTTGCTTCATAATATTAATGGCTTTTTCCTAATAGAGTTCAGGGATGAGTCAGGGCAGTTACTGGCTCCAGTGGGGACAGTTTGAGGAGTAAGCATTGAAACCAGTAATGTGGTGCTTATGAAGAAAGGAAACAGTGATACTGTTACCATTGTAGAACATTGTGATAAACAAAGCATCCTTGTACAATGCTCTTCATAGTTTCTGTCCAGTTCTTAAAAGAGGACGTGCAAGGAAAGAACATCCTTTTAAAATTGGGACTGAAACTTAAGTACATGTGCATGTACATTTTTCTGTAGGTCTACTTCGTGCTCTTGAGTCATAAATTAGAAATGTTTGGACTTTGAAACTCTTGAGAGTGTGATGATAAATGGGTTATGCTTTAATGACTGGCAGTTCTTAGGAGTTCTTTACCTGTTATAGGTCAAATTGAGTGTTAAAATACCTGACTTATATTTTCTGTTTCCATAGATGAATTTAGTATGATGATTTTCTCATATCATATAAATGATACCATGTTGAATATGGTGTGTACACATTGCATACTGATAGAATGTTGACGGCCTAACATAGGAGTTGTGCTTTGTTATACTTTAAAAAGTGTTCTCTGTTGATTTCTTAGCAATACTGCATATACAGCCACATGTTATAAATGCGAAATCTTAAGAATAGAAAACTTCATTTTTATGTATCCTAGAAATCATAAGGTACATATTTATGCAGCACTGAACTTATTTGCTGTGTGCACTGCGTGTGAAAGTGATTCATTGCCAAGGCACACTGTAAACTGTGGCTTTGCAAATACACTTTCTATGTAAGTACTGTAACTCACTGGTGTGTGAAGAGGGAAGAGAACTGGGGGAACCAAGTGGAAACTGTAGGATGATGATAATAAGTTTGTTTCCACTGCTCCATTTCAGGCTACAGAGATTCACATTTAAAACATTGCTTAAATTACATCTGTGGATTCTGCTGCTCCCCAGGAACTTCTGTGAAATACAATTCTATAACAGAGGCCTCTGCTGGAATTGGAGAGAGCCGTAGTCAAGAAGGGAGATAGCTCTATGAATGACCTGCCCAATAAACCAAGACACTGCATCTTAACCTGAAGAATCTGGCCTTTACTTTAGGAGGGCTTTCTTTATATTGCTTTAGCTTAAACATTATTGCTGTGGTATTTCTCAAAGTCACCAGTTTTTTAAAAATATAGTAATCAAGTTTATGTTATAAACTATATATGTGTAATTACCGTCAATCTTTGATGTAACTTGGTTGAAATTAAGTGGTAACTTGAAGCTTTTCTTAAAGCAAAAATCAGTTTCCCTATGGTAAGATTTACTATTTTACAAGTGTTTCTGTGCTAAGCTTAAGAATATGTCTATAATGTGTTGAAACACTCGGTGCAGAAGCAGAATTCACAGTATCTGATGAGAAAAGGCATACATAATTTTGGCTTTATTTTCCCTTGTCATCTTCAGTATAATGTAATGACTACCTTGAAACTAAAATTGTGGTAGGAGTCAAATTGAAATTGCAAACATGCAGTGCTTGCCAAATTTTAAGCTGGGTGGTGGCACATGCCTTTAATCACAGCTCTCAGGTGGCAGGGGCTGGTAGATCTCTGTGAGATGGAGGCCAGCCTGGTCTATATAGCAAGTTCTAGGCCAATTGGTCTATAAGGAGACCCCATCTAAAAACTAAACAAAACAAACAGAAAAAGAGTTTTCTGGAAAAACTTAGTGTTTAAGAAAGTGGAAAAAATCCTGGGTAATCCCAGATCCTCTGCTCTCTTATGTACCTGTTGAGGATGTTTAATCGTTTGCCATCATCGAATCATTTTCCATCGTCCTCTTTAAAATGCACTTTGAGGTTTTGGAATTGAAACCTTTTTTTTATAGCTCCTTCAAGATTTATGTCTCTGTTACTCATTTTACTGTTGTTTTTTTTTTGTGTGTATGTGTATGTGTGTATGTATGTATGTTTGTGTGTATGCTGTTTGTACATGTGATGACCTGAAGTTTACATCTAGTGTTTTCCTCCATTTCTCTATACCTTTTATATTGAAGCAGGGTCTCTTACTGAACCTGAGCTTGTTGATTGCCACTATTCCAGTTAACAAGTTTGCCCTAATGATCCTGTTTCCACTTTCCCAGTGCTGATATAACAGGTGTGGCCAGGTCTGGTTGGCTTTTATGTACACTCTGGGAATCTGAACTCTGGACCTCATGGTTGTACGACAAGTGGTTTATTCATTGGACCATCTTCTCAGCCTCTAATTTTGCTTTTCTTAAATCCAGCTATGTTCCTCTCTCCTCTTCTTCTCTACCTCCTCCCTTTGAGACAGAGTCTCACTTCATAGTAGCCTAGGCTGGCCTTGATCTCCTGATCTTGCCTCTGACTCCTGAGTGCTGGGATTACAGGGCAGTGCTAATACATCTAACCATTTACTCAAGAACTCTTTTCTTTTTCATTTTCTTTTTAAAGATAAGGCCTTACTATGTAGCCTTTGCTGGCCTGGAACTTACTATATAGACCCAGCTGGCCTTGATTTCACAGAGATTCACCTGCCTCTACCACTCCAGTGCTGGGATTAATAATGTGTACCACTGTGGTTCTCAGAACGTTTTAAAAATTTATTTATTTATTTATTTTATGTGTATGAATATTTTGCCTGCATACATGTAAGTACAACTTTTGTGAGCAAGGCCCGTGGAGGTCAGAAGAGGGCGTGAGATCTCCTGGAACTGGAGTTATGGATGATTGGGAATGAACCAGAGCCTTCTAGAAGAGCAGCCAGTGCTCCTAACTGCTGAACCATCTCTCCAGCCCCACTACCCAGAACTCTTAATAGCATGTTTCTGGTTTAGTTTTTCAAATGAATATAAATATAAACCTTCGATTTTATAGAAACACTAGTGAAGATTTTTTTCATAACTATTTTGACTGGTAGTGTTTAAATGAAAGAAAAGATTTAAGGCACATTAACAATTTTTTCAGAAACCTTTTTTCTTCTATTAGAGTCTTTTCTCATTTTTTTAAACATCTTTTATTTATTATTTTTATTTTATGTGTATGAGTGTATTGCCTGCATGTAGGTAAGTGCAGCTGTGTCATAAGATGCCTGTGGAGGACAGAAGAGGCCGTCAGATCCCCCGGAACTGGAGTTATGGAGAGTTCTTAGCTGCCATGTGGGTGCTGGGATTCAAATCTGGCTCTTCTGCAAGAACAACCAGTGTTCTTAATCATTAATCCATGTCTCCAGCCCCCTCTTTTTACTTTTTTAAAAAAATATTTTATCTATTTTTATTTTATGTGTATGAGTACATTGCCTGCATGTCTGTGAGTGCACCCATGTCCTGCAATGCCTGTGGAGGTCAGAAGTGGGTATCTGACTCCCTTGGAACTGGAGTTACGGATGGTTGTTAATAGCCATGTGAGTGCTGGAACCCCGGCCCTCTGGAAGTGCAACCAGTGCTCCCAACCTCTGAGCCAACTCTCCAGTCCTGCTTCTGTTCTCATTTAAAAGAATAAGTAATATTTTAGTTTTACTTAGGAATACCAAAAAAAAAAAATCAAAATATATAACAATGATGACAGCTATAATATGCCAATACTACACAGTCTGTTTAACTGGTATTATAGTTTGGGTTTCAATGTTGTTCTAGAGTCCTGTGTGCTAAAGGTTTGGTTGCTGATCTGTGGTACTGTTGTGAGGCAGTGGAATCTTGAGGGAGTTGGACTTAGTGGAAGGAAGTGATGTCATTCAGGACAGTCTCATCCTTCCTGTCATTCCATTCATTTCCTTCTTTGAAGTTGGTTGTCTCTGGTGTTTGTTCATAATGGCAAAAAGCTCACACTACTTTCTTGATCCTACTGACTGGCCTATGAAATGGGTACTCTCTTTCTCATTCTGAGGCAGGGGAGCCGGGGTATAGAAAAGCTACTTGTACATTTGCTCAAGGCCATAGAACCTGCAGTTGGTAGAGTCAGTCTTAGAACTTTGACTTGACAGACTTAGCTCTTTAAGGTGGAACCACAGATGGGGTGATCTCCACTACCTTGGGGCGTTGGCACACACTATTTTATCTTTAGAAATGTTCTTGCAGTAGTCTCCCCTCTAGGAAATAACCCCTGCTCATTTTGGAGTGCAGCTTTATGTCTGTTCCTGGAGACAGTCTTTCTTCTCTTCCTCATGTGGTGCCCCAGTGTACAGTCTCTCTTTTCCCAGCCAGGCCTTCACTGGTGCTCATGCCCTCATTCTACCATTGCTGCTGACCCAGGCAAGGATGCTGCTGTACTTGCGCCTTCCTGCTTTGCTGCTGTGCTCTGCCTACACCTTAAGCATCTTTGCCTTGCACTTTCTGATTGGAACCTGTGTTGAGTGAAAAGAAAGCTCAGTGGCGTTTAGTGAATGTGGTCTGTGGGTCCTTTTCTTTTAGCATTATCCTTTCTTAGGGAGCCAATCAGAACATGACATGTGACTCACACTTACTGAAGGTAACTGTCATGCTGAACAATCTGTCATCCTCTATTTAGATAGAACTGTTGAAGAACTCGAGCATCTTTCTTATAGAACAGCTCTAAGAAAACTGCTATTCTAAGTATTTTCTTGGAATTCGAATGGAGTCATAGATTCTGTCATTTACATGGATATCCCCCTACCCCCATTTTGCTTGCTGTTCATCCATCCAGTATAACTCTTCATTAAGTTGAAATTCTTTCTGCTGCAATTGCCCCAAACTATCTACTTGCAAATATAAGGGACAATAGTCACACTGTATAAGTTGGGAATCCCTTGTAGCAATTCACTGCTTAATCCATGGCAATGAATCCTTATTACCCATGCAGATGCCTCACATGGCTGTGTCTCACACATCTCAGATGCTCTGTTTCCCATCATGAATGTATGCTCTTCCCCCTGGATATCACCTGAGATGGAAGCCTTAAGCAAATGTCTCAAGTAGCTTTTCTATACCCCGGCTCCACTGCCTCAGAATGAGTAAGAGAGTGCCTATTTCGTAGGCCAGTCAGTAGGATCAAGAAAGTAGTGTGAGCTTTTTGCCATTATGAACAAACACCAGAGACAACTCAGCTTATCCTCATTCTCAGTCTTCGTCTCTTGCTCTCCCTCAGCCTGAGCCACAATTAGAGTGACTCTGTAGCCTAGATATTTCTGAAGTCTCTAACCTGTGTCAGTCCTAATTGTTACTTCATTTTCAGGAGAACTAGGGATTGAAGCCAGGGCATTGTGCATGTTAAGCAAGTGTGCTAAGACTGAGCCACACCCCAGGCAATCCCACAGTCTTAATCCAGTATCTTCCATTTCTTACTTGCCCCTTGCTAATCATTTCCCAATTGCTTTTACCCTTTTTGATGTTGCCATACACCATCAAGGCTGTCCATTTGATTTCTTAAGGTTATTGTTAGTGTAGGCTTTGACATAGTATCACAAGAATCCCTTTATTAAGTTCTCTCTGAAAAAGTTCTTTCAATAGATTTTCTTTGTATCAATCTGAACATAATAGTTTTTAAATTCTAGTGTGTTTAGCCACTGAAGTAATGCCTAATATTCAGAGAGTATTTAGAATTACTTAATTCTTTTTTAATTAAGGAAGGAAAGGGAAATGAATAGGAACAAAGTACAGTGACACATATGTATGAAAATGACATAATGTATACTAATTTTAAAAAGCAATAAAAGTAAAGGAATACATGTGCATATGACAAAAAATTGAAAAAGGGAAGATTTTGCTTTGTATCACCTGTGAAAACACAGGTTTTCTCATTGGGTCATTATTACAAGATAATGCAAGAGCATTGTTTTACCCTTGATTTTCCTCCCCAGCATAATTATAATACTCAGATAAAATTTATAGTTTATGAACTATTTTACATTGCATTTTATTTTCTAGCTAAGCTTAGCTGCTTCAACAAATCTATTTGGAAACGGTTCACTTTGTTCTTTTGAATTAGAATTAGGTGAAGCTGTTGTAGATTTCTCTGCCTTGCCTACACTGAGCCTGTCATGTGGCGTTTATCATAGCAAATGACCCAAATACAGGCACGGAGCGGACATATACAAATGCCGAAGGGAAAATTGCTTGCCAGCCATCTGTCTCTTAGTTGTTTTCATACACACACTTGAATGTGCATGCACACACTCTGACAGACATGATTATTAATTTACATTGTTGATTCTGAGCACCCTTGTCTTATCTGCACTTAGGTTTTCAGAGTTAATGTACCCCCCAGGGTAACAATGAATTCTCGGCTGCTGTAATTCTGAAATAGCTACAACCTTTTGGATTCCAATGGGAGTAAGGAGCAGTTTGTTTTCCTAATCTATTTGTTGCTGCTCAGTGCACTAAAAGCACTTGCTCAAGATGCCTGTGATGGTGCAGCGTTTATCACAGGCGAAGGGTGCATTATCTCCAAAACAGGCACCTCTATAATATTAGCGTGGGACAGAGTTTACCTTTAAGGCATTCTGAAAACTCCCTGGCTGACAAAACCTACATCCTCATAACTTTATTGTTTGTATTCAAAGTGCTTTTAGAGAAATTACCATTCATGTTTAAAACTTTTTGGTTCTTTCCTAGAAGCTAAGTATTTAATTACCTTTGCATATCTACTTTAATGGATTCTCAAAGTGAAAAGTGCAGAAGCCCTGAAGGAAAGGATTCTTGAATGTAGAGAGATCTCTCCTCTATGAATAGCTGTGCTTGTGTAGGAGCTTAGAATAGGAATCATAAACAATAACTAAATAAGTAAATACAGAACGACATCATCAGAAGTGCTTGGATGAGTTCAGGTGTAATTAGATACAATGCTGAATGGCTACTCTGAGGATTTGATTTGCATGTGCTTTTTTCGGCATAGGCGGCACCATTCAGTGAGTCGCTAAGTTATAAATGCGTCTAGACAGCAGCTGCTTTTATATGAGGTACATACACAAAGCATCTACAGCAGCTGCTCACCTTGTCAGGCATGCCACTTAGTACTGGCCTGACCTGTCTCTATTTGAGCAGAACTTGGGAGGTCTAATGATAGACTTATGAAAATGTTGATAGAAGTAACTCCAATTTATTTTTAAATCTCTAATATACATATTTGAATATATACATATACATTTGAATATACGCATATATATGTATATATATTTGAGACAGGGTCTCACCATGTAACCGTGACTGGCCTGCAGCTCACTATGTAGACCGTTTCTACCTTGAACTCCAAGATTCACTTGACTCTGCCTCCCTAGTGCTGGGATTAAATGTTGCATCACAGTATCTGGTTAATTCTGTAGCCTATGCTGGCCTCAAACTCATGATCCTCCTTTCTCAGTCTCCTGAGTGCTGGGATTACAGGTCTGAGTCAGTATGCTCAGCTAAATATAGGTGCACTTTTAAGGTTCCCCTCTGTCTTGGCCGTGAAACCCAGGGCATTTTATGCCCTAAGCTCTTGCTCTCCAAGGCACTCAGTGATAGCCTCAACTCTTTAAAACTTTTCCTGGGACTCTTTTTAGCTTCTCCCCCAGAGCACTGTACTTTGCCTAAGATATATGGTGAATGATTTGGCCTGGTCTTTGCTTTGGCTCTTGACAATTCATTTGTAACTGAGGAGGCTTTGAAATCTCTCTCCCAACTGCTTTTGTTCTGAATGTTGAGGTGTGTTTTCCAGTGCTTGAACTCTTCATGTTAGCTAGATTTGCCTCAGCTGATCATAGTGCTTAAAGATGTGTGTGAGAGTTTGGACTCTCTTTCCCAGGCCAGCATGATGCAGTGTGGTGACAGTTCTATGAATCGCCCTTCCTCTATCACACCTGTGGACCACCCTGCCTCTGTCACACCTGTGGACCACCCTCCCTCTGTCACATGGCTATGAACCACCATTCCTCTTTTTCGCCCATCAGTCTTGTTTTCCAGACACATTCACCAGTGTCTTTGGTACTCCATGCAAAGTTTCTAGATTTTAAAATGGAAGCACTCATTTCAGTCTTTTAGAAATTTTAGGAATAATATTTTGTGTTTGCTACTATAATTTTTGTACAAATAAATGGGAAACAAGCAAACATATCTATGTAGGTAGATTTTGAATAAGGCAGGAACACTGGGATGATTTGTCAAAATCAGCAGTAAAGTTGCTGTTATGTTTTAGAGAAGCTTGTTTTATTTAAGGATATTTCCTAAATGCAATTCATCTGAACAACTAGAAGTTATTGTCTTAAAGATGAGATGTTCAGAAAATTAGTATGGAAAAGAGACGAGAACTCAAAGATCTAACTTTGATTTTAGATTCCATTTCATTGCGGAATTAAATAGGATTATATGTGTATTTGCATCTTTGAAGGTTAAACAGGTGCCACATTACTGGAGGACAGAACTTCTTAGTGCTTTAGTGCTTGGCAGAGAAATGCTATTTGCTTATGATAATTTGACATAAGCTTTTGTTTCTTGATTTCTATGCTGGGCCTCTTTGCAGTATCAGCTTGAGAACGGGTCTGAAGAATGGCATAGAATGTAGTCACAGTCAAGACTAAATTCATGGTTTATCAAATGAAACACAAACCAGTACCCTTAGATGAGTCTCTGTGCTAGGAGTTGTGGTTAAATAAAATGTTACTGTCAGATCTCTGTTTTTGATGACTAACCTTCATTTCTGTGGAATTATTATTATGGTATGTTAAAGTGAGATCAATATAGGTATTTGATCTTAGATTATATAATTAGGAAACAATATATAAAAAATATTTCCTTGGGACTGGAGAAATGGCTTAGTGGTTAAGAGCACTGGCTACTCTTGCAGAGGACCCAGGTTTGGTTTCTAGCATCCACAGGGTGCCTAATAGACATTGATAACTCCAGTTTCAGGGGATCTGATGCCATCTTCTGGCCTCTGCAGGCATTGCATATACATGGTATACAACATGTGGGCAAAACACTCATACACATAAGATAAAAATAAAATTAAAAAGAATTTTTTTTCTTGAGGGGACTTCAGGGAATTCTCAAGTGGGTAAAGCATTTGCCACCCAAGTGTGAAACTGAAAAATTCAGAAGTTTGATGATGAAAGTGCTTTCTTCCTAATTGCGAATGTAGAGATCATGGATTCTTTTTTCTTTCTTTCTTTCTTTCTTTCTTTCTTTCTTTCTTTCTTTCTCTCTTTCTTTTCTTTTTTCTTTGTCTTTTTGAGACAGGGTCTCCCCATACCCCAGTTGGCCTGAAACTCACTATGTAGACCAGGCTGGCCTTGAACTCACAGAGATCTGCCTGCCTCTGCCTCCCAAGTGCTGGGACCACAGGCATGTGCCACCATGCCCCACTGTGATTTTTTTTTTTAAGTAGATACGTTTGACTGTTCTACTATAGGGATTCTCTCTTGGCATCATTTAGGAGTATTTTAACTTCAAAGGATATGTTATTTGCTGAAGAGTGGCCACTGGGGCTCAATATGACTCCTGACATTTTCAACTGTGTTAAATGCTGGGATTGTAGTATTTCAAATAGCCTTGTTTCAACATTGTTTAAAAATCCAGTGGGAAGAATGGCAGTCCATAGAACTCTGCATATTTGAAATTCTTTAGGTATTCATTTTAAATGCAGTTCATAAGTTTATTTCTTACAAAACAAATTTTTTTCTTTAAGGATGAATAAGGCTAGTAAAACTTTTATGGCTGTATCTTAGGAAATTTTGTTTCTTTTCTTCATTTACTCCTAAGTATTTTATAAAGAAACTGAAAGGATATAAACTATAGCCTTGGTTTTTGTTTTTACTTTATCATGTTATATGTTTCTGTGAAGAACATCATTATAAAGCATATTGCTACTGAGCTTCTATTACAAATCCATGATTATTTAAGTAGTGTTTGAGAGAGGCAGATACAAGAACTAGATTTGAGTAAAGTAAACATCTTGTTTTTGTTAATTGACAATTTGTTCCACAATGACAGCATGCCCACTCTGTCTTCTTTTCTGTCAGTGTTGTTGTCTCTTGGGTTAAACACGCAGTCAATAGTTAAAGGCTTTAGTAAGGCCCCTCTGGAGGAACAAGGACTTGCTGGATGGCAGTGCATGTTGAAGTGACAGCCCTTGCAAATTATACTCTCTGTAGGGGGTGCCTTAGGTGGTGGCCACGGAGATTACACCCACAGGCTTGGCTGCTTCTCTCAGTTTGGGGAGGATACTTGTCATTAGAGAGCCTTCTGGGGGAAGGGCTTTTCCAGGTAATGTAGCTGCAGAGAGACTTTCTGGTTCCTTAGGGACATGTCTTATTGTTTTGTAACCTGCTTTTTGGTTATTTCTGTCTTCTTCTCATCAGGCTTTGACATATACATACTGTGGGCTGCATTTGATTGTAAAAGATATCTTAAGGCATGATATCTGGCTGCAACTATCTTTTCAAATATATGTTTCCTTAGAGCAGGTTGCTCTTCTTCCTCAAATAATTACCTGTGGGACTGCTCTTCCAAAGCCACCGAAAAGAGCTCATTTTGACAAAGTGGGATTCTAATGACAAATTTTCAACTACAAATTTGCAGTAGAAAGTTCTCATGATGAAGAAGTTTAATCAGGCAAAAAGACATTTTTATTTGCAGAATAGGCCCTTTAGAGGGAGGCCATTATTTATAGCCTATGTGAAAAGATGATATACCTGAATTCATGTGGTAAATTGCATTTAAAATAGGAAGGTTACCATTTCTATTCTATTGAAAGAAAAACAAATGGTACCAAATTGTGTCACTGAATTTATTTTAATGAAATAAGGTTTTACATATATTTTAACTCACTTGTCTAGGGATATGTATTGCTTTAATCAAAGTACATGAATTTGAGATTTGAGTAAAAATCTATTAAATACACCATGTGCTAAAATTATACACTGTAGTTTGCCATGTGTGATGGTTAGTTTTAATGGTCAACTTGATATAATCTAGAATCACCTGGAAGAGTTTCAGTGAGAGTGGCCTAGATCAGGTTGGTCTGTGGGCATGTCTTCAGGGAATTGTCTAGATTGTTTTAATTGCTGTAGGAAGACCCAGCCTAAAAGTAGAGGCACAAATTCCCTGGTTCAGGTCCTGAACTGTGTAAGAATGGAGACATTGAGCTGAGTGTGGGCGAGATGTATTAATTTCTCTCTGCTCTAGACTGTAGATGTGATGTGACTAGCTACTTCAAGTTTTTGCCATCTTGACCTCACCTAGTGATGGACTGTAACCTGAAATTGTCAACTGAAATAATCTCTTCTCCCTTAAATTGCTTTGTGTCAGAATATTATCACAGCAGCAGAAACAAAACCCCAAATATCATGACTATTGAATCGTCTCTTTAAAATAATCTCATTAGAAATGATATCTTTAGCATTGTTCACATTTCTGTGTTCTGGGAATGCCTTACATTACAAAGAGAATCTTACCTAACCAGTTAACCAAAGATAATCTTATGTTTTGAGATCATTTAACATTATCTCAGCTTGTTTACAGTGTAAACAAGTTTACCAGGCCTTGAGCTAAACATGAAACTAAACATACAGCTTTAATCCCCCAAGACCTTTCCTTGTTCCTGACCCAGAATGTATGTATGTGTATGTTGTGAAAATATCAAGCACTGAAAGCATGGAATATCATATTGTTGGAAGTAATGAATTATTCCATTTCTATTGCAAACAGCAGGTGGTATTAGATTGATAACATCTGTTTGTGGTTGTGCACTTTGTTCTGAGTCAATAGGGTCCAGAAAGGGCAGTCCTTCTCTAATAAGGCAATTTCTGCTTTCCTTTCCCATTTAATGCTGGTTGTACTGTTTCAATCGATAAAATCCTTTGTTTGAGAGAACAGTTCCAAAAGAAATCAGAAGAACAAGTTCTTCAAACAGTTTGGGCTCACCCCTGGTTCTAACCGGTCAGGCTGTCTTTGTTCAGGCATCGCCATAATATAACATCTCTCTGCCACAAAATAATAGTGTTTATAAATTTTGTCACATATTGAAAGTGAAATTCACTGTTTTAAAATGTCTCAAGTTGGAGCTGGAGGAGATGGATCACTAGTTAAGAGCACTGGCTGCTCTTTCAGAGGACCTGGGTTCAGTCTCCTGTACCCTCATGGTGGCTAACAACCGTCTGCAACTCTAGTTCTAGGGGATCCAGTGCCCTCTTCTGGCCTCCACAGATACTATATGCACAGGGTGAACTTACATACATGCAGGCAAGACACTCATCCACATAAAAAATGAAAACAAAAACATAATAAAAAAAAGTCTCAAGTGCCATCAGCATAAATAATACCAACTATTTCTATGAATCAGTTTTTTGGTGGCTGCTTTTAAATGGACTTGTGGTCTGATGTTGAAGATGCCTGTTGCAGGTAAGGAGGTTTTAGACCTGGTGCTCTTTTGCAACTTGCTTCTCTGCATTTATGGAAGCAATTTGCCTTGCCTAAAATGAATAAATTTTTATTTTAGATAGGGTGTCTTATGCAGTTCAGCCAGGCTTCCACCTTACAATCTTCTTGTCTGAGACTCCTGAGTGCTGTGATTACAGACATGAGCCACAAGCCACTATCCCCAGCTAGTAAATTCACATAAAAAAGTCCTCTTTAAGTCAGCTAAAATCTTCAGTTTCTTTGCAATTAGATGGATTTCTCTATGCTGCTTCTAAGGAAATACTGAGATGGGAACTTGGCCGCTACCTTTCTCTCTGTCTATGTATATGTTTCTAGAGCAGTGCTTCCCAGACTTCAGTCATTGTAGGAATCCTCTGGAGATATTAAGGTGCAGATTCTGCCTGAAGAGGACCTGAAACTTTGTATTTCTGTGGTTTGAGGTACAGCAGATGCTATAAGCTCTGAGACTATATTTTGGGTAGCAGGCCTTTAAAAATTTTGTTTAAATGTATTACAGGCATACTCAGTGTCTTTTATAGATGTTTGGAAAGGCTGCCTTAATTTCTGGATGAAAAGGGGCTGAGGAAAAGCGTCTCTACCCTCTGGAAGAGTTTAACCATTTATTTAGTCACTGTCTGCTTCTTTTTTTTTTTTTTTTTTTTTTTTTTTTTTTTTAAAAAAAAAAAAAAAAAAAAAGAGGACGATAAATCTTTCACTGTTTAATTTGATGGTATAGGTTTGAGTTACTCGTTACTCTTTCAGAAGGTAGAACCTTCTCAAAAGCTTTAGGGGGTGATCACTAGTGAAACTCCTGTCACCATCGCATACAAACCACCATCTTCTTTGTTACCTAATTCTAGATTCAGATACTGAATTCTGATTTTGACAAATGCAATAGATCTGGTCCTGCTGCTACCCAGTGAGGCCAGTAACTGTAGACAGGGTTTTGAGGCAAGAAAGAGCTTTATTGGCCACAAGCTGGCCAGTTGGAATTAGGGGACTTTTCTTCAGAAACCATATTTCTTGCCTGGAGGTTGCAGGCACAAGGCTCCTGTAGGGATTTGGAGAGATCTGTTTCTGTCTTGGACAGGTGGTGGGCACCAGGGTGCTCATCAGGTTTTCAGGGGCTCCTTTCACATGAATGTGTTACTGCTATGTCTGAAAGGTACCAAATATATTTGATTATGTAAATCCAAAAAAATGTCAATCATTAGAAACTTTTTCCAGAAGAACTAACCTCACACTTAATATCAAGACAGGGGAGGTGAGCAAATGGTAATTTTCCCTAGAGAACAGTTTTAACCATTTAGGTGAGCTTAATCAGAGCCTTTATCTACAGCAAAGCTAGTGGGAGACTAATAACACTCAGCAGCATGGCTCCAAAATGAGGGATGTTTTAAAGGCAAGTAAAAGCAAGTGAGGATTGATGGTTAATGTAGGGTTTTTATAAGTTATATTCAGCTCAGGACTTGACTCTTCTGAATGCCCAAACTGGGTCTCTAGAGTCAATGTGTTTATTAGTTTGTGTTTTTGCTGTACAAAATCCATTGTCAGGAAATCAAACTTTCACTGCATGAAAATTTTTAGATTTTAAGCAGGCAGTAAAATATAGATATAATCAGCTGAGAATATGAAAAGTAGAACTTTATTAGTAATATTAGTAATATTCAGGCATTAGGTAATGATATGGAGTGAAGGTGCCTACATTGTTAGAAATTTTACAGCTGGGATAAGATGGAGCTCAGTGGTATAGTGCTTGTGTAGCATGTACCATAAAAATGTTAAAAATGAGTTGGTCTCTGGACCTAGATGCTGCTGCTGCTGCTGCTGCTGCTGTTTTTTGAGACAGGGGCTCCTAGTAGCCCCAACTGGCCTGGAGCTCACTATATTGACCAGATTGACTTCAGTCTCACTGAGATCTGCCAGCCTCAGCCTCTGGAGTGCTGGGTTTAAAAGCATGTGCCACCGTGCTTAGTGTGTATGATTATTATTATTATTATTATTATTATTATTATTATTTTGGTCTTTTTGAGATAGGGTCTCCCTGTAGCCCAAGCTGGCCTGGCACTCACTATGTAGACCAAGTTGACCTCAACCTCATAGAGATCTGCCTGCTTCTGCTTCTCAAGTCCTGGGACTAAAGGCATGCGCCACTATGCCCAGCTATATGATTATTTTTAACTTGATCTTTTTTTAACTTTCAAGAATCTTGAAAATAGAATCTTTTAAAAGAACCCATTCTAAAATGAGTTAGATTTTCTATTTAAATTTCTGTATGTATTAAATGGTATGCAACCACTAGACAGAGCAAAAACAAAGACAAGAGTTTTAGACTTGCAATTGCTACTTTATGACCTAAGCACTTGAGCTCCTCAGCTCTCATGAATTCAGTATTTTAATTGGTCAGGATGTGAAAATAATAACTGTTCACCACAGAGTGAGGATCAAGTGAAGTGGGTATGAGGAGTGTTCCCTGTGGTTTTAAAAAGCTGCCTTGTTCTATACTTAGATGGAGAGTGTGTTGAAGCAGAGGTTGGAATGACTCAGTTGGTCACTCTCCCTGGTGTATGTCATTCTCTCCTGAGAACACAGCTATGTTCTTCCTGTCGTAGTTGAGTTTTTTATTTACATCCTATGGTTGAGCTCCTGCTAACCAACCTTTTATGGCATGTCCTCCTCTGTGTCCCCACATCCCACTCCTCTTGTCTGTCTGGACACTCTTGAGTTCAGCAGTTCCCAGGCTCCTGACATCAGCAGCTCTTGCTCCCTCTGATTCTTTTCTCTTGTTTTTCCAGTGTTTCTGGTCTCAATGAAGGAAGGGCTTATTTTGAATAGACATCTGGCCAGTTTATGTTCTTTTTTGCTTCTGGGGAATAAAATGATCAGTAATAGTGCATCAGGTATCAAGACTGTTCTGCACTTTGGTTCTTCTTGGCTGGGATGATTGTCCCTGGGCTCTCATGGGCTCCTTCTTCATCAACATTCCTTTCCACTTTTGGAGGACATTTGTGTTTGCAGCAGGTCTGGTGATGAACAAAGCTGCATGGTTTTATGTGTTAAGTAAGCTGACTTTTTCTGCATTGAAGTGTTTGTGCTCATCAGTTGTGTGGGGGGAATTTTGAGTGTGTGTGCTGAGCACGTGTTGGATAGCAGCGTGTAATATTTATGCCAGGCTGTGCATGTTTGGTAATGATGAGATGAGTGCTCTCTCTCTCTCTCTCTCTTTCTCTCTCTCTCTCTCTTTCATCTCTTTATCTCTCTCTCTTTCCTCTGCAAGTCACAGGGTAGAAAAAGTAAAGACAGTAAGATATTTGCAATCAGAAGATCAAGAGTTCTAATCCCAGAACTATTCTGTCCTTGTGTTGTAATTTTGATTATATAACAAAACTCTCTGTTTTGGACAATGTCAGTAATACCTCCCACTCAGAGTTCTTTGATGAATTTAATGAGATACATTCTGTAAACAGCCTGATACAAAGACTGGTTTGTGAGATATTATGAAATATTTCTGTCAGTCAAGAGTACTCATTAATTACATTGCTGATAGTTTGAAAATACTGATAACAATATCTGAATGAGTGGAACATTTAGAGATTCTTCTTGAAAGTCCGGATGTAACCAGTTGTGGTATACAACTGTAATTTTAGCACTTAAGGCGACTGGAAAGGAAGTTTGGGAATTTAAGCTGCCTGGGTTACATAGTAGGAAAACTTCAAGCTTAAACTTATTTGTAGTGAGACTTAGTATTTCAGATAAACCTAGGGTAATTGACAAGATTTAATGAACCATAAGTAATCATTTGAAATTTTATTTTTTAAAATATATTTTAAAAGATTTATTTTATTTTTGATTATGTGTATGTGTGTATGTCTGTTTGTGGGTTTGTGCATGTGAGTATTGGTAGTCATGCAGGCATGGATCTCCCTGGAACTGTAGTTACAGGTGGTTGTGAGCCTCCTGACATATGTGCTAGGAACTACACTCAGGTCCTCTGTAAGAGCAATGTGTGCTCTTACCACGGAGTCATATCTAGGCATGAAAATTTAAGTTTTGTGCATGATTTTAAACCAGGACATATGATGTAGAAACTTCACCTTTAGAGACATTGGTGCCCCTCCATGAATACGCACAACAGCAGATTCATTAAGTTGTGTGTAGTGAGTACTTAAGAGTCTACATGAAAACCATCACTAGATGCCTTTCACATTCTTTACCATGAATAACTTTCTTTTCAATTAGATGATATGATCTATAGGAAGTTATGGGAATTATGATCTCTTCAGCATCTTGTAAGAATGGTTATATACAGTTTGAGCCAGTCTATACATAATGAGTTCCAGGCCAGCTGGGACCATAGGGAAACCCTGTCTCAAAAAAAAAAAAAAAAAAGAATGCTTAATATGGATTTATTTTCAGTGTTATTGGAAAAGACAATGAGTTAAGGATTAACTTACATTTACATTTCAAGAATATTTTTATGTACCCTTTGGTTTACAATGAGCAGATACAAAGTTCTGTCTGAAGCTTCCTGGAAACTGTTGTTCTGTCATTAGCTTGCACTCTCATTGAGAGTTACAGCTTGCATTCTTTTGTTTGATCATAATTCTGCATTTAAGAATATTGATCTTTATCCCAGTTAAAACAAATGTTAAAAATATTTTATTATTTGTTTTTTTAAAAAATACTTTATTATTTTTATTTTATGTGTATGAGTGTATTGCCTGCATGCATGTGAGTGCACCTGTGTTGTGCAGTGCTGCAGAGGTCAGAAGCAGGCTTCAGATTCTCCTAGAACTGGAGTTAAGGACGGTTCGTAGCCGCCATGTGGGTGCTGGGAATCGAACCCAGGTCTTCTGCAAGAGCAGTCAGTGCTCTTAGCCGCCGAGCCATCTCTCCAGCCCCTTATTTATTATTTGTATTTTATGTGTATGAGTGTATTGCCTGTGTGTATAAGTGTACCCATGTCATGCAATGCCCAAGGAGGTCGGATTCCCCTGGAACTGGAGTTATGGATGGTTGTTGGCTGCCATGTGGGTGTGGGAATTGAACTCATTTCCTCTACAAGAGCAGCCAGTGCTCTTAACTGCTGAGCCATCTCTCCAGCCCCAAAACAAATCTTTTACATGTTTACTTAACATTTTGCTAGGGATTCCCTTTTGGAAGAGAATATATTACTGGCAAACACTAAGGCTAAGGCCTTTTGCTTTCTTCTCTCCTTCCCACACTCCTGTTCCTGAGGAGATTCCCTTATTCCCAGGTTCTGGCACACCAAGTATGTTGAAAGAGACAAGGTGGCTTATATTGGAATGAGGCTTTCTCTTCAAGTTTAGGGTGTAGTTATGGCTCCCTGGCTTCCACCTGCCCTTGAAACAAGTCACCGTTCTGCTTGATGGTTTTGAGTTCATTTATCTAAGGAATATTTTGGAAATTGCCTGCTTTGTGGGATTTAATGTATAAATTTAACACACTGGCTTTATTGCTCCATGTACAGTGCTAAATAAGGCACTTTATTCTTATTTATTTTTTAAAAAATAAAATTACATTTATTTGTGTGTGTGTGTGTGTGTGTGTGTGTGTGTGTGTGTGTATGAACAGTATGAACAATGGCCTGTGGAGATCAGGGGGCAGCTTACAGGAGTTGGTTTTCGCTTTCTATACTGTGTGTACCAGGGATTGAACTCAAGTCCTCAGGCTTGGTGGCAAGCACCTCTACTCACTGACTACCATCTCATCAGTAATAAAAAAGGCACTTTAGGGGCTGGAGAGGTGGCTTAGTGGTCAAGAGCACTAACTGCTCTTGCAGAGGACCTGGGTTTGATTCCCAGCCCACACGTGGTGGCTACAAACCGTCCTTAACTCCAGTTCATTCCAGGGGAATCCGAAGCCCTCTTCTGATCTCCGCAGCATTGCACAACATGGGTGCACTCACATACATGTAGGCAATACACTCGTACACATAAAATAAAAATAATAAAATATTTTTTTAAAAAGGCACTTTAATACCAATCACATCAACTGTAAATGCTTTACTTCAGTGGTAATCTCATTTATGTTTTGGGTGTTACCTTAGTCTCAGTTGGAATGTTTACTTTGTTCCTGTTGATAACTAAATTGTAACAGCAAGCAGTGCGCTCCTAACTCTCAGAGCACTTCAGGCTCTTCCTGGCCAGCAGCCTTATTCTCTCTGGTGCACATCTGTTCTTGAAGAATTTTTGAATGTTCAGGTGAAAATTTACCTGCTATTTTAATAAGCCAGATTCTTATAGCAAAATGGTTTTCAACTCTGTGGAATTAATTTAAACTGATACATTAAACCAGTAATGAAAGATCTTAATTAACATGCTCTGAAGGTTCACTTTGAGAACTAAACAAAGGAGTGATGGTGGTATTTCTTCAGGTATTGGAGTTGGGTGGGAAGGTGTGGTTATTTCCCATGGGGAGTTTAAGATGATATCTCCACTAGTGAAGTTTGGTGGAACAGAGGGACGTTGGCTTGCATGATTTGCCCCTTGCTTAAGATACACTGCTTGCTTTTTATGATATAGGGGAGGATGCTTCTGGGGAAATTGAGATGAACTTTTTCTTTGTGGGAGGAAAAGACAGGCACTGTAATGGAAGATGGAGAGTTTTGATTGATACCTTTGTGAACTGGAACCACACAGCAAATAAGTTTCTTGAGGTGGAGTCAAGACACATTGTTAGAATGGAAATCCTCTGAATTCAACTGTTTGTGGAAGTGCTTCTTTGGTGTTTTATAAAGAGCTCTGATATGTTTTGAGTACATGCTGAATTGTTGATCGGTGTTAGAAAAATGATACTATATATATTTTCTATGTGTGTATAACACACACATGCACATGCATATTTTAATTAACATACAAGGTGACAGGTTTCCTGATGGCATTTTCATAATAGTTTTGGTTGATCCAGCTCCTCACTTGTCCGAAGTCCCCTTGCCCCTCTTTTGTTTGTGCCCTTCTGACCCCAGTCTGCCCCTTTGCACTTTCATATTGCATGCACCCTGTTTCCTTCTTCACCTTGCTTCTTTAAATTCTCTACTTTTCTCACGAATCCTTTTTTAGTTTCCTAACCTCTACTTCACACTTGTTTTTGTTTTTAAAATATTTATTTATATATTTTATTTGAATGAGTGCTTTGCCTGAATATATGTAAGTGCACCCATGTTGTGCAATGGCTGTAGAGGCCAGAGGAAGGTGTCAGATCCCCTGGACCTGGAGTTGTTAGCCACCATATGGATGTTGGGAACCAAACTGGGGTCCTCTGTTAGAGCTGCTTTTTTTTTTTTAAAGCTGACAACTTAATAAATAGCTACTTGTTCACTCTTATTTACTTGGAATTTGAGTTCTGAGGATTAGTTTCACATGAGTGTGAAAGAGAGAGGTTTGCTTTTCAAATTGTAGTCCAAAACTTAATTTAATATTAAATTGGACAGTTTACTCATATACATCACAACTTGTAGATTTAAGGTAGATCCTAAAACTGTGGTGGTGCACGCCTTTAATCCCAGCACTTGGGAGGCAGAGGCAGGCGGATCTCTGTGAGTTCAAGGCCAGCTTGGTCTACATAGTGAGTTCCAGGACAGCTGGGTCTACAGGGAGACCTGTCTTAAAAAGGCCAAAAAATAATTTTTTTTTTTCTGGGGGCTGGAGAGATGACTCATTGGTTAAGGGCACTGATTGCTTTTCTAGAGGACCTGTATTCAATTCTCAGCACCCACACAGTGGCTAACAAACATCTGTAACTCCAGTTCCAGGGGATTTGACACCCCCTTCTGGCCTTTAAGTTTGTACATGTGGCACACTTACATATATACAGGCAAAACCCTTACACACATGAAATATAAATAAATAAA
>NW_008330777.1:6861282-6909471 GCF_000622305.1 Nannospalax galili
CCTTTAGTCCCAGCACTCAGGAGGCAGAGACAGGCAGATCTCTGTGAGATTGAGGCCAACCTGGTCTACATAGTGAGTTCCAGGCCAATTGGCGACCCTGTCTCAAAAACAAAATAAAACAAAAAAATGTTTAATACTATGTATAATATTAAGTTTCTATTTTTATTTTTCTGTTGTTACTTATGAGAACTGGTTGAAGTGAATTTAAAATAATTCATCCAAGTTATGACTTGATAAGATTATAACTTACTTTTAGCTGTTTCTGAGTAAAATACATAAACCAGCCGGGTGTGGTGGCACACGCCTTTAATCCCAGCACTTGGGAGGCAGAGGCAGGTGGATCTCTGTGAGTTCAAGGCCAGCCTTGTCTACATAGTGAGTTCCAGGACAGCTGGAGCTACAGGGAGACCCTGTCTCAAAAAGACCAAAAAATAAAATAAAATAAAATAAAAGAAATACATAAACCATAACTTAGTCCAAATGTTTTTAAAACATTTTTGGAAGTATATATTAAAATAGAGTAAATACTCTGCAGACAGCTTCCCTCCTGTATTTGGAGAAAATCTTTTGTGTACACTGGTAAGTTATTGTGTGCTTTTAAAGACTTTATCAGGGTAAGTGACTATGGTGGCAACCATCAGTAATCCTAGTTCTCAGAGGTGGAGACTTGAGATCAAGGCTGCCCTCAGCTTCATAGTGGGTTCAAGGCCAGTCACATGAGACTGCCTCAAAAACCACACAGACATGCAACAAACAAACAAACACCAGCAGTTTTCAGAGTAGACTGAAATTGGTAGCTATAAGAACACTACCATTCTATGTTTTTTTAGATTTTTTTTTAATTTATTATTTTTGTTTTATGTCTATGAGTGTATTGCCTCCATGTGTGTAAGTGCACCCATGTCATGCAGTGCCTGTGGAGGTCAGAAGAAGGTGTTAGAGCCCCCTGGAACAGGAATTACAGCAGGTTGTTAGCCGTCATGTGAGTGCTGGGAATTGAATCCAGGACCTCTGCAAGAACAGCCAGTGCTCTTAACCCCTGAGACATCTATCCAGCCCCCCATTCTTATTTTTTTTTGAAAATTATAGCTCTTGGAATGGTTATTAAATTATATCAATTACATTCAGTTCCTTGACACTCTTTACCAACAAATGTATCTTTTCTCTCAATATTGATATCAGAAAGAGAAGTGTAGAAATTAAAGAAGCAGATTGGGTGTGGTGACACATACCTTTAATCCCACACTCTAGAGTTAGAGGCAGGCAGATCTCTGTGAGTTCAAGGTCAGCCTGGTCCACATATCTACATAGTGAGTTCCAGGCTTTAGAGACCCTGTCTAAAAAAGAAGCAATGAAAATGATAAGGAGATAGTGTCTTTATACACATACCAACCTAAAGATTTAATCATGTTTGGTACTGATTGGATATTTGGTTTTTCATTCTATACTGTGTGCACTTAGGTCAGGCCAGACATGGCTGTTGTTACAAGCTGTGATAGAAAAGTAAGGATGTGGTTATAATTTTAAGTAGTTAGTTTTGCAAATGATAGTATAAAATATGATAATTTTATTCAAAGTTTGAGAGAGAGTCTTAATTTTAGTTTATTTTTAATTCAAGAAATCAGCTTAAATAGTCATTGGCCTTTGGTTTTTTATGTGTTAAGTCATTCTTATCTAAAAACTTTGTTGCCTGAGAAAGCAGCGCTGTGGGTGCTTTCCACTCATCACCCCTTGTTCCTGTGATAGGCATTTCTGGATGCTAAACTAAGTCAGGAATCATGCTAGCTGTGGAAAACATTATGTTAGCACCGACCCAGAGGAAGGTGCATGATGTGCGTCTGGTAGGAAGATAGCCAAGAAAACAGTCTCAAGTGGTCATGCTTATGATCTGAGTGAGCACATGTATGAGGGGCACTTGACCCAGCCTGGAGGGAGGGGGCTCCTGGGAGAAACTTAAACTTGAACTGCTTCTTAAAGGATAAGTAAGAATTGTCAGGCATGGCAGTGCATGTCTTTAGTCCCAGCACCCTGGAGGCAGAGACAGGCAGATCTCTATGAGTTCAAGGCCAGCCTAATCTACATAGTGACTTCCAGGCCAGCTGGGGCTACAGGGAGATCTTGTCTCAAAAGACCAAAAAAAAAAAAAAAAAAAAGGTAAGACTTATTAAGAGTGAAAGAGGAGAAATATTTGGAATTTGTCCCAGAACAGGTATATATCTGCCAGAAAAGATGAGGGTTAGGGAAACATAAGAGATTGGTTGGAGGCTGACTAGATTCACCAGAAGGGCAAGTAGTGGGGAATGGCTAGGGGTGCCAACAACACAGCAGACAGTAGCAGGGATATCAGAGTATAAGAGCTCTAGCGGGGGGAGGGAGGCTACGGGAGGGTGCTACCTGGGAAGTGGGTATATAAATAAGTTAAAAAAAATTATTAAATTAAAAAAAAGAGAGAGAGAGAGAGATTGGTTGGCAGATTCATATGAGCAAGGTCAGCCAGGGCCTGTGTTCCATGATAAAGTTTGAAGATTTGTCCACAGTAAATTGAAATCCAAAGCAGATAGACCAAGAAAAAAAAAAAAAGCTATTAAAGGACTGTATTGGCTATAGTATTATATGGTAGATTTGTATTCCCACTGCTTTTGAGGGTGAATAAACGGTGGAATCAGGGATGGAAACAAAATATCTTAGAAATGGAAAGTTGAAGAATTAGAAAGTTGGATGTGTTAGAAATGGAAAATTGAAGAAAATCTGACTTCAGTTGGTAATTACCTGCATGTTGAAGGTGAAGGGGAGAGAGGAGCTGATTGTCTTGGGCAAGTGGGTGAAACAGGACGTACTTAGGGAAACTGTTTTTGGTGAGCAGACAGAAGCCCGTGCCCCTCTTCCTTGCTAAGAGGAGAACTGAAATGTGAGACTTTAGACTGTGGTGTCAGGTCTGAATATGCTGCTGGTGCTTTGGAACTCAGCATGCTTCTATTGAGATAATTCTTTGACTAATGCAAAAACTTGCTCAGTGCACCTTTGCCAGCATGCTATTTTGAAACTGAGGAATCTTGGTTATAAGTGACTATCTTAGTATATTCAGGCTGCAGCAACAAAATATCACAAACTATGTGGCCTGTAAGTAGCAAACATTTATTTCTCACAGTTCTGGAGGCTGGAAAGTCAAACCAGGGCCCTGACCAAGTCAGTATCTTGCATTATAGGTGATAGTTTTTTTCACTATGTACTCATGTAGTAGAAGGTTCAAGGCAGCTCTTAGAAGCCTTTTGTTTTGTTTGAGATGAGATCTTTCTATGTTGCCCAGGCTGGCCTCAAACTTGTGGTCCTCCTGCTTCTGCCGCTGGTGTGCTGGAGCTGCAGGTGTGCACCACTGTGCCCTGCCATTCTCTGAGGCCTCTTCTTTCTTTGGACTGCTGGGGATTGAACCTAGGTCCTTGCATTGCTGGGCAAGTGCTCTTCCACTACATTTCTGGGGCTTCTTTTAAGGTCATTAATTTGATTCAGGAGGGATCTGTCTTCTGATCTAATTATTTTCCAAAGGTCTCTCCTCTGACCATCACCTTGGACATTAGGATTCAATATGAACTTTTTGGTGGGAGGGCACAAACATTCATTCTTTAGCAATGATATAAGCCCAGTTCAGGGAATGCACTTGTCTGACCAGAAGCCCTCTAAATAGCCATGACGGCTTCATTCTTTCTGTATCTTAGTCTGGTTACTGCAGTCATTGTTGTCACTGACAACCTAGACTTTTATTCCTAGCTCTCTCTGAAATTTTTCTCAAAGGACTTTCCTGTCCTAGGTCATCAAACAAAAAGCACAGTTGTTTGTTCGGAGGGGCTAGTTTACTCTGTCTAAGCCTAGACCATGGGTCTGTACCATGTAGTCTGGCATAAGAACAGAGAATTGAGCAGTTTCCCCTATCTCACACCATATTGGCTAGGCTTACTGTGGGAAGTAGTGGCTTTGAAAGAAGGAAAAGCCAAGTATTCTTGAGTGAAGACCATAGAAGCCTGTGAAACCTACGCTGTCTACTTTCATTCTATTCTAATTATCTTTGACATTAGTATCACTTTGGTGACAGCTAAGGCACAAATGTCATCTTCTAAATCATGTAGCCTGACTGAGGCTGTCGCTCATATGAGATAGAATATTCATATAAGTTATGTGTATGGAAGTCGGGCTTGGTGGTGCATACCTTTGATCCCAGCACTTGGGAGACAGAGGCAGGTGGATCTCTGTGAGTTCAAGGCCAGCCTGCTCTACATAGTGAGTTCCAGGCCAGCTGGGGCTACAGGGAGACCCTGTCTCAAAACGACCAAAAACAACAACAACAACAAAAAAACCAAAAAAAAAAAAAAAATCCAACCAAAAAACACAAAACAAAACAGAACACCACAAAAGTTATGTGTATGGGTGTACATTTTGGATTATTATCTAAACTGGAGGTGAGCATTTTATGAGCCAAATCTACCCTGCAGCCTTTTTCTTCAATCATGTACATTGATTTATGTACTTTCTCTCTGTGCAATGAGAGTTTAGCAGTTGCAAGAGAAACCTTGCGGCTTTTAAGCCTAAAATACTTACTGCCTGGCCCTTAACTGGAAAAGTTGGACAACCCCTGATCTGAACGGAGATGCACAATCTTAAAACTCTTCTGAGAGGTGGATGATGGGAGCACATCTGGACTCTAAGCTTCTTTGACTGTGGTTGTGGAAAGGTCTGTGATACTGGTCAGAGTTTAAGGTCAAAAATTAGAGATATAAAATTTACTAACTTCCCTTGCCCTCAGAATCTGGAATTTTGTAGAATTTACTGAGCATGCTGCCTGGGAGCCCAGGAGAGTAGTGAGTGGTGACTGCGTGGACCTTGTGCCAACTGTGGGCGGTACAGGTTTTGTGGCCTCAAATGCTTTGATGTGTCATGTGCTGGTGAGTGGTAGTTTTCATGCAACTGTACATCTTTGGGGTTGGTTCCCTCAGCTTCTCTGTGGTAGTGGCCCTTAGGTTGGGCCTGCAGGAAGTACCTGCTGTTGTTTCCAGCATTAACAGACTCTAAGGCTGTTTGTTACTCCCATCCCCTGCAAGCCAGAGTTTCCAAGCAGTTGTTTCCCAGCTGTCTGCTGCCTTGTTACATTGTTCCAGGCTGCTTTTCAACATGCTCTCCAAGTGTTTTGCTTGACCTCCCCATGGGCATCTCCGTGTCTTGTTTTTGCTCAGCTCTACGCAGCTGTTTGGTATTCTTCTGGTATCCATTTTCTCATGTGGTCGGCCCACTGGTGCTGATTTTCTGTGATTGAGGTTTTGACACCTGCAAAGTGACTCTGCATCATTGCTTAGTTGTTGACAGCTCCTCTTGATGCTTTTCTGTTCTTTGGGTTACCCAAGAGGCACTCTTGAAAAAACTGAGCAATGCGCTGAGGTGACGGTTTTCTTTTCTCTTACTGGCAGGGGAAAAACTGTGCATTTTGCTCTGATCTGGATTGCATCGTCCATACTCTCTGAGTCCCCATTTGTCACATGTCTACAGTTTGGATGTGATTGTCTCAAGTAGAAAAGTCAGTGTCAGGCAAGAATTATGTCTGATTCTTATGTGTTTCCAGGAATGTTGGCTTATGTGGCTAAACAACAGCATCTGCCTTGGAAAATGTAGGTTCACATAGATTTCTCCTTACTGACTGGAAAATGCTGGCTGAAATGTTATTTTCAGTGGTGAATTAAAAAAAATAAGTGATTTTTAAAAATATATGAAATGAAACTGTAAGGCCTGGACAATAAATACATTTTAGCTTACTTGTCCTGCTTAAACGTAAACTAAACTAACCCCTCCGTTCCTTTAGCATAATTTTTAGTAGGAGCTCATTGAAATTCTTAATTTATAGGACATAACAATTTAAATAAAAGCACACATTTAACTGAATATATTTTGATTTAGAGGTAGTGAATTCAATGTAGAAAACTAAGCTAGAAGAGACATATTAAAAACCAACATGTAATACTTATTTAAAGGGTACCATAATATTCAAGTTTGTGATTGTTCAACCTTACCATTCAATTTTATGAGCAGATACAAAATAGACATGCCTTTATATGTAATTCTGTACTCCCCACAAGTCTACGAAGAAACAGTCAATGTATAAATCCCACAGAGGCAGTAAGCTTGGTGGTGGTTCCAGGCCTGTTGTAATTCTCTAGTTACTCAGTTTGTGAGTGGTGAACTGCTGATATTGCAAAGAGCCAACAATGTGAATGTCTCCAGGAAGCACTTACATTATGTAAGACTTGGAAGTACTTTGATATCAGCAAACTTCTTTATGGGAGCAATAGGAAAACACATACTGTTGAAACTGTATCCATAAAAATCAATGTTTAGGTTGAAATTCTTCTACCAAGTCATGTTGGAGATTTATAGGTTATATTTGGTACTTTTTGTGATATTTGATAGTTGTGGTACAGTTTCTTTTGTGGGGGAGAGGTGTTTCTATCTGAAATCATGTGAAAGGGCTTTCTAATCACAGTGTTTGGCCCATTTGAACTGTCATCAGGAAAGTATGCCTTCCAACATGGTTGACTCTGTTTTCTCCTACAAAGATTCAAGATACCTTACAATCCTTCTTTTCCTTGCTCCTATTTAGATCTGACCATCACAGTAGATCTCTTTTGCTTAGTTCAGGGTGATTGCTGTAAGCAGGCACAGGTTTGGTTTCTGCCTCTTTGAAAGTGTTGCTTCCTTTCCTAGGTAGCCCATGACTTCCATTTCTGGTCATTTCCAGCTTATAGGTTTTATACCTAAGTCAGGATCTGAATGAATTCTGATAATTATGATCATGATAAATGAAGATTACATTAAAAAATAAAGGTTGTATATTTAAATTGTCTAGAGAGTAAGAAAATGAGAAAATAGTTTAATAGAAAGAAGGACCAAATTGATGGTGTTTGCAACTTGGCCTCAGATATTCTAGGGCTCTAGGGCTATGAGTTCTCTCAAGAATAAGTAGGCTGGACTTTTTTTTTTTTAAGATAGGGTGCCTTGGTACATATCCATAGCTTGACCTGGAACTTGCTATGTAGACCAGCTTGGGCTAGAACTCACAGAGATCACCTGCCTCTTCCTCTTGAGTGCTGAGATTAAAGGTGTCTGCCACCATCCCTGGCTAATTTTTTCTTTAATTAAAAAATTTTTTTGAGGCAGGGTCTCACTGTGTTGCTCTTCCTGGCCTAGAACTCTCTATTTAGACTAGGCTGGCCCTGAACTCACAGAGATCCACTTGTTCCTGCCTCCTAAGTGCTGAGCTAAAGACATGCACCATCATGCCTGGCTAGGCTGGGATTTTGAATATTATAGGAACAGTGAACTTAGATTGGTGGAGAAGTTATTTATTTATTTTTTAATTTAATTTATTTTTATTTATGTGTATGTGTATATTGCCTGCATGTAGGTAAGTACACCTGTGTCATGCAATGCCCACGGAGGACAGAAGAGGCTCTCGGATCCCCTGGGACTGGAGTTATGGACAGTTGTTAGCTGCCATGTAGATGCTGGGATTTGAACCCAGGTCTTCTGCAAGAACAACCAGTGTTTTTAACCGCTGAGCCATCTCTCCAGCCCCATGGAGAAGTTTTAAGAGATTGGTAATGCTTTACGCTTTATGGAAATACAACTCATAATAAAATTGTTCTATGAAATATTAAAGGCTCAAATTGGATTATTATATCTTCTTGACATTCTATAGAAAATATCACATTAAGTTCTTTGCATATTTTAATTTCCATTAATCCTCTCAGTCCTTTAAGGTAATTAATATTATTCTTTTTGATTGAAAAAAAGAAGTTCCATGAAGTTATACTATTGGCCTACCTCAAATTGAGCCATTAAATGATAAATGAAGTTTAAGCCTAGTCCTCTCTGTCTTTGGAGCTCTGGCTTTTGACACATCCTGTTAAAGCATGGCATGGAGGGGCTTTAGGAGAGCTGAGTTTGAATACTGCCTTTCCCTCCACCAAGTAATTGTATGAACTTGTGCATTTATTCAAGGAATTATTCATTTAGTATTGCCTAACTCGTTTTTGCAGGGTACTCAGAAAAGAAGCTGAGTGAATTCTTGCTTTCAAAAGCAGCTTTTTTGTGTCATGGATCCCTTTGGCCATCTGGTGAAATCTGAGCTCTAAAAGAATGCTTGAAATGCGTGAAACAAAACAGAGAAATCAATATGTTGGAATATATTTATCAAAAGAGTAAAACTCAAATATACTATCTAGTAATATATCCTCATCAAGCCACTTAATAACAAAATACAGTAATAGGTCCCTTAGCTGCTGTAATATTGAAGTAGTCATAAGCATAAATGATTCCTTTTGGCATTACTACAACTGTCCTGTGATAGAAGAGTATCTAGTGTTCAACTGGTGGCAGTCTCTAACATGGTTTGTGTCCTTCAGTCAAAGTTGAAGGCAATGTTAAATGTTCTTATAGATTAATAAAAAGAAAGGATACCTTTTTCCTTTCTATCCAGATTCAAGAATTCCATGAATTCTAGTGAAACCCAGAATGAGAACCTCTGATCAGATCATGCAGGCATTTGTTAGGAAACAATAAAGTTATTAAGAATATGCAAGAAGATTTTTGGGCTGTCACTGCTGTAACCTTGAAGGGTTTGGCTGAGGCCAGTAGTTAGACATCTGAGAAGGGAAGAAGAAAGTCAGCAAGCGACATCACCTTCCATTACACTCAGAATCAACCCAGCACTCAGAATTACCTGGTACTGGCTTACCTAGCCTGAGTATTGGGATTTTGTTTGTTTTGTATTGAATTTTGGTAAATAATTTTATCAGTCCAGGGGTCATGGCATCTAGATATCTCACTATCTTATGTAGGTCAGAAAATGTGACTGCTAGCCTTGATTTCTGGTGAATGGGAAAAGATATTGTGAAAAAACAAAGTTTGTACAAGAAGCTAATTGAAAGACTGGTCTTAGGCTGAATGGGGTTTTGGGTGAATATACCTGATGGGGTTTGTGGAAAAAGTCTTGGAAACTGCTGATTTGTATAAACTCTAATTCCTCATTTAACTTTGATTCTTTCATTTAAATACCTTTGATATTTAGGAATACATTGAGATTAGTATAGTTTTTCCATGGGTTCTGATGAAAGACAAGAACAAAACGAAAATAGATGGAAAACCTGAAAAGCAACTCATGATTGATTAATAGTAAATACAGAGAATGTTTTAGAAAGGAAATAAAATCATATCTCCAGCAGATGGAAGTGTATAAATTTTTCTTCCACTTTAGATCTAGAATCACTAAGTGGTATGCTTAGGAATCAGAAGGACAGAAAGGAAAACTGTTGAGGGCTATGGATGTAGCTCAAGGATACAGCACATGCCTAGCCTGTCCACTGCCCTAGGTTTAATCCCTAACACCAAAAAGCAAACCAAAGAAAGAGTATCCTGTGATGATCACCCGTAGGACTAAAAGGAATGGTTCACATTTTTATTAAAGTGTCGTACCCAGAAGAATATCTCCTCACAGGTGCTTGAGTCTTGTCCCTTTCTCTGTGTTTGTCACCCTTGTCCTCAGCAAGAGCCTCTGTCTCCTCCCAGTTCCACTGCCTTTTCTACTCTCCTCACTTGCTCTCTCCATTTCTCTTTGTGCCCGTCTTCTCTTTCCCACTCTCTATCTACAGCTGAAACTGAACTTGGCCTCAAGGAGTCACCTACTGTTGAAAGCATTGTGAGACATGCTTTGTACGTTATCTCATTCACCTCCACTGGTGGTCCAGGCGTTTTGATGAACATAGTGATATTTGTGCTAAGACTTGGGAAGGGATAAGACAGTCAGGGATACTATGAGTTGCCCATCCTGGCAAGAGAATTCAGAAAATTGTAGATTATTCAGAATAACCAGTGCAAAGGGTGTGTTTTAGGGACTAGATGGAGGTAAAAATACACAGAAGTAGCAGAAAGCAGTTTGTGATGGACCCCTAGTGGAAAGCTGAAGTTGAAATGAAAGCTGTGAACTCTGGAGGAGAGGAAAATGGTGAGGTGAATTTTAAGAGTCTTCAGACAGAAATAAGATAGATTAGAGGAAGACTAAGTTGGGAGGTATGGTGAACAGGTAGGGACCCCTTTGTACCAAATCCAGATCTGTGTCTATAGTTAAAAATAGGAGAAGGAAGTTAAGGCAAAGGAGTAAAGAGCTTGACTCTGTAGAACTTTATGACTCAATAGGGAAAAGGGTAAAAAAATTTAAGAATTCTCCACAGTTTTGGATAACTTTCTGACTGTTATTTCCTGTGTGCAAAAACATAGAGGGAAAGCAGTTTTGAGGGGGTAGACATTGAGTTCCATTTTAGATGTGTCGAACTTGAAGCACCATGGACACAAAAATCACAGCAATGTTACAAACAGACCTTACATTTGTTCCTTGGAAACTTGCTCTATGTATCCCCAAGGTTCTGGAGTTTTCACAGAAAAATCTTGTTTGTTCCTTATGATAGCTTTGGAAGTAGGTAAAGTTATTACAAGGAGAAGTGACTTTACTACACATTTTCAAAGTGGTAGAATATTGCATGATTCTGTAAAGGCTGGCCTAGAACTCACAGGGGTTCACCTGTGTCTGCCACCCGAGTGCTGGGATTAAAGATGTGAACCACTATGCCTGGTTTTTCCTCTTGCTTTTTGTTTGTTTTCTGAGATCAGGTCTTCTGCTTCTGAGAAGTACCTTGGGCCTCTGATGATCTTGCCTCTACCTCTTGAATGCTAGGATCACAAATAATGACCACCATACCCAGTATATGGGGTGCTGGACAAGCACTGACTCTAAACTGCATCCTTAGCTCTCTTGTCCCACTTGTAAGTTTTTGTTTCTGATCTTCTCCAGGATAATATTCTACATAGTTAAATTGGTTTCCATCTGTTATTTTCCTTTTCCCTCCCCTTTGTATTAAAGAATTGTATTAAGACATGGCATTAAAAGATATTAATTAGGGGCTGGAGAGATGGCTCAACAGTTAAAAGCACTGGCTGCTCTTGCAGAGGAACTGGGTTTGGTTCCCAGTACTCATGTGGCAGCTAACAACCATCCGTAGCTCCAGTTCCAGGGAATCCAAGGACCTCTTCTGACTTTCACAGGCATTGCACAACATGGGTGCACTTACATACATGCAGGCAAAACACTCATACACATAAAATAAAAATAAGAAAGAAAATGTTTAAAAAGATGTTAATGGATTCTCAAACAACTTACACTCTGATGTCAAATACTAGACATGCTTCACTTGGGTTGAATCCTCCTACAAAGAGACAAGGACTCATATTGTAATTCTTCAATTTATTGGTCTTGATTTGTTTCTTTATCATAAAATTTGAATAGAGTAGGATACAACCTTATTTAGAAAAGTTCACATATTATTATAGTCGAAGGGTTCTGAGTGACTGTTAGCTCTCAAGAAGCTACATAATAATAATAAATGATGGGCATGGTGGTGCACACCTTTAATCCCAGCACTTGGGAGGCTAAGGCAGGTGGAACCTTTGTGAGTTACAGTTTAGCCTCACCTATATAGTGAGACCATGTCTAAAAAAATAATATAAAAAAGAAAAAAAATGCAAAAACTTATGCATGGTGACACACATCTGTAACTCCAGTTATTCACATGTAATGCCAACTGCGTACCATACTTTTAGCTACTTGGGAAACATGGAATTCTAAATTCAAGGCCAGCCTGAGCAACTTAGTGAGATCCTATCTCAAAATAAAATGAACCAAAGAGTTAGAAATGTAGTTCAGTGGTTGGGCATTTGCCTAGCATGAGCTAGGCCAGGGGTCCAATCACAGATACCTGGAGTGGGGGTAGGGGTGAGGAGGCAAAAGCAAATACTTTCTTTTTACTTTGCTTCTATTTCAAACCTTGTCACATTACTAATATTAATTTTCTTGTTTTTCATTAGGAATCAGTTTATTAGATTATCTAGTATTGTATAAAGTTGAAAAAAGGGGGGGATGGTATTTGTTATGATTCTTTTGCTTCTTTTGGAACATTGGGTCTTTAAAACATTTCTTCTTGTTTTTTGGTCGAATTTTGAATGCAGAGGGAATTTTCTAGTAAGTCTTTGTTTGATCTGTTATATCCTTGAACAAAATAGCAACTTTATATTATTACTAAAATGTTGTATTTTAAGGAGAAAGTCTTTTTTTTTTTTAGTTCTAAACATATTTGTTTATTTATTATTTTTGGAGGCAGGACCTTACTGTGTAGTTCAAGGTGACCTCCTGAGTATTGGCATAATAGTCAGTGTTATGCATGCCAGCTAAAATCCTACTAACTTATTTAATCAGAGAATTGTAGTGGTGGTAGAATTATAAATAATGATGATGCTATTATTAGAATTACTGCACATTTGTAGAGGTGCATGTTCATGTGCATGCTGTAGTATATTTGCTACATTGCTTCTGAGTACTTTTGAAACGTGGGGCAGACATTTGTCAGATGCCTGGACTTACCACTGAATTGAAACAGAGTGTGTCTGTGACTATGTGGTAGTATTAAACTAAGAATTAAAGTCACTGAAGTGTTCATGAGCCTTTTCTACTTCTAACACATGTTGCCTTTTTGGCCATGCATTGAGACAGGGTTCTGCACTGAGAAGAAAATTTATCAGGAGAAAAAATAATACTCACTAGTCCTACAAATCCAAGGTAAAACATTATAGTCATTGTATTAGTTACTTTTCTGTTGCTATGATAGAAACACCATGACCAAGGGAACTTATAAAAGGAAGAGTTTATTTAGCTTATGATTCTAAAGGGGCAAGAGTCCATCATGGTGGGGAGGCATGGTGGCAGAGGTGGCTGGAGTAGGAGCAGAAGCTAAGCACTCACATTTTCAAGCAGGCACAGGAAGCAAGAGAGAAACTCGAGATTTGGCAAAGCTTAAGAACTCTCTAAGCCTGCCCCCAGTGACGTGCTTCCTCCAGCATGGCTACACTTTCTCAAACCTCCCAAAACAGTTCCACCAACTGGAGACAAGATGCTCAAATACTTGGAGCCTATGGGGGACATTCTCATTCAAACCACCATAGTCACAGAATCATAGATTTAAGGGTGGAAGCTGATGGGATAATTTAGTCTGCTTGTTATATCTGTGCCCATGAGAAGTTTATCACCTCCAACCTGTATGCCTGCCCACTGAAGCACCTCTGGATCCTCAGTGAAGAAATTCTTCATCATGGTGTGAACCTGATCCCCAGACAATTGTATTATCTGTTTGCTGATTTTACTTGTGGGAGCAAGAGGCGATAGATAATTTGTATATTGTGTACTACAAGAGGCTTATCTTAGTCATTTAAATTGAACAGATGAGAAAAAGCACTTTTAAAAACAGTAGAAACCATCAAGGAATGCAAAGTAGAAAATAAACTACACAGAATACTTAAAATCTTCAAAGTACCTGTGATGGATAGCTTTAGTGTCAACTTGACACACCTGGGTTGAGGGAGCCTCAGTTGGGGATTTGCGCATATTGGACTGGCCTGTGGCCATGTCTGAAGGGCATCTCCTTGATGAGTGATGTGGGAGGGCCCAGTCCACTGTGGGTGGTGCCACCCCTGGGCAGGTGGGCCTGTGTTGCATAAGAAAGCGGGCTGAGCAGGGGCCAAGGGAGCAAGCCTGTAAGCAACATTCCTCCATGGCCTGTGCTCCAGCTCCTGCCTCCAGGTTCCTGCCCTGAGTTCCTACCTTGGGCTCCCTGATGAACTGCGTGAGACCTGGGAGATGTAAGACAAATAAACCCTTTCCTCCCCAAGTTGGTACTGGTCAGAGTGTTTTGTCACAGCAATGAAGAATCAAACCATGACAGTACCTATTAATTATCCGGAGGACATTCTCTGAGGAGATGGTTTAGCACTGACAGTGTGTCAAGCATTTTGCTAGGTTTGAAATCATAAATTGCCATCCCAATTTTTAAATTATCCTAAATCATATTGTTAAGAAAAAAAGCAAAACTAATTCATATTTCTGTCTTTCTTTTTTCTCCTGTGTGTATGTCTGTTTGCATGCATGCATGGTATATGCATGTGTGTAAGCGAATGTGGAGGCCAGAGGTTGATGTTGGGGATCTTCCTTTGTCTCTCTCCACCTTACTGTTTTGACAGAGTCTCTCACTGAACCTGCGACTCTTGGCTTTATCTAGACTGGCTGATCAGCAAGCCTGTCTCCACCCTCCCCAGGGCTGGGATTACAGGCATGTCCTGCCATGCCTGGCACATACATGGGTGCTGGGGATTTGAACTCAGGTCTTACACTTGTATAGCAAGTTCTTTGTGTGCTGAGCCATCTCTTGAGGTCCTTCATTTTTCTTAATTCAAAAAATTTTCAAAGGATTTGGTAACTGTGGGCTCATAGTTCTTGAGTGGAACTATGCAGTGGGAGCAAAAATGGCCATCCTCTTGTTACCAGTTTTATAGATGAGGCAACTTAAGGAATGCTGAGTTAGTCAGCATTCCCCAAGGATACACACAGTTAGTGTGGAGTTTGATTTCCGATTTCATTTAATCCAACTGCAAAAACACAAACCAAACAATGGTCCTTCTGTTCTTTCACATTGCTGTGTTAATGTACATTGCAAAACTGAGCAAGACTGAACCTAATACTGCCTACATGTGGAGGCACTTGAAATCTACAGCCTTAAGTATGCTAAGGAGATCAAATGGACAATTCTGTGAATTTAGGCCAGGGTTCCAATTCCCAGATTTTAGCCAGGGAGCTACAGAAGATCTGAGCATAGTTTACTGGTGGTCAGAAACCTACGATTTGAATCTGGCCCTGGGCCCTGGTGCTGGAGCTTTTAGAGTATTAGAAGATCAAGAGTTGGTTAGTGATGCATGTTCAGTCTGAATTCAGAAATTTATTTCTTAATTGTAGGCTGAATCTTATGACCAGGGTCTTTGTGGTATGTGAGGAATGGGCAAGGATTGGCAAGTTATAAGTTCTTCTAAAGAAATCCACACCTATTGCTGGGCATAGTGGTGCACACCTTTAATCCCAGCACTCGGGAGGCAGAGGCAGGTGGATCTCTGTTAGTTCAAGGCCAACCTGGTCTACATAGTGAATTTCAGGCCAGCTGGGGCCACAGGGAGACCATGTCTCAAAAGAGACAAAAAACAAACACCCCACCCCCCAAAAAAACGTGGGAGATCCACACCTACTTGTCCACCTGCCTGCTTCCTGTTAGTCCATTTTACTCTCTAGAGGGTTAAACTTTCATAGGAAAACGGAACTTCAAAAAATAGCTTATGGGATTTATTAAAATTTGGGACAGGTTTATTATGATCCAAGTTGAAATTATAGATTGAAATGAACACATTAAACCTATTAATACCACATTCACGTCTGCTGTGAGTTCTGGAGTTCAATACTGTTGAGTTCAGATAAGAGGTGCTTTCTCCTGTGAGCATATGTATTCACAACCTTGAATGACAGTTCAGAGCTTAATACATTTCTATAGATTTTATTGATTATATTTTAAATAAGTTGGAGTCATAAAATGGAGAAATATAAATAAGCAAAGACTGAAAATCTTAAGTTTGCAGATAGTAGACTCTTGGGAAATGATCTGTCTAATGAATGAGTGCAAATACCATGCAATACAAGTGCAACAGCTTTGGGCAAATTCTTTTTCCTCTTTATACCTAGATTACTCATGCTTTTTATACCTAATTACTCAGAGTAATTTCCTTTGGACACATGCCTGATTGAGAAAGGATGATTCTATATCGCTTATAATGACATAATATAGGGAAAACACAACTTTGGCCCCAGGTAACCTTGTTTTTGTCACTGAGTGGCCACAAGGAAATTATGCATTCTCTTACACTATTGTTTAACTTCATAATGAAAATAATGATGTCTGTGTGTTAAGAGTTTGAGGTGAGGTGTTACAGTTCCTTGCAAAAAGAGCAGGCTAGGTAAGTAGTAGATTTTAATATTTTTGTTTGCTAAACTATGTTATAATTAAATATTTACAATTAAAGTGATTTCAGTTTTGAGGTATAATTATTAGACTACATTTTCTTCTCATTCTGTCTGTTTTAGGGTGAAGAACAACTTCATTGAGATATAATCCACAAATTATACAGTTTACCCACTTAAATATGGAAACAGTTTTCTGTGTATTCATAGAACTGTAATGATTGTGATTAGGACAGTCACTTCTTACAGTAACCCCATATCATTTGAGGGTCACCTGCTGTCAGTGGTGGCAAGGACAGAGACACTGCTCCACACTACCGTCAGCATCCTGAGGATCCTTGGTGTTTCCACAGAGAGGAATTTCTGGGCCAGCCAGTGTGAGGCAGAGTTGGAGTTTATAAACAGACATTTGAAACATAGATTTTTAGGCAAAGAGATTAACAGAGAGAGATGCTCAAGGAAAGACCAAGAGCAAGACCCACGAGTCTGAGTTTCTCTAGGGAATGGCACCCTACATAATGTACAGGTTTGGTTGGCTTCTGAAGTTACATCTCAAATGGTTACTAAGGAACCTTTTATTTTTCCATAAACAAGGTCATAGGGTGGTTCCTGGGGTACTTTGAATTGAATTACAGCTGATAAAGTAAAATCCAAGGTCACAAGGGTGGTAACATTTTTAACTCTAAATAAAAGTTTAGCCTTGTATGTGAGATTCCCAGATATTATCTAGAATGACACATGGCCATTTTTGAAGGTCATGTGGGCATAGGCCTTGGATATCTTTGCTCTTTTAATATTTTCTATATAAAAGGAGTATATCTATGTCAGCAACCTCCACAGTAAAAGTTGTGATAGAATTCTTTCTATTTAAAGATGTATTTTATTATTTTTAATCACTTGTATGTGTATGCATATGTGCATAACAATGCAAGTCCCCATGGAAGTCAGAGGTATCTGAGCTCCCTGGAGCTGGAGTCACTAGTGTTTGTGAGTTGCCCAGTATGGGTGCTGGGAATCAAACTTGGGTCCTCTGCAAGAGCAGTAGGAGCTCTTCATGCAGAGTCCCTCTGATGGAATTCTTGACTCTCAGATAATGATTGGCTTCACACAGACTCATTTCCCCTTCCTATATCCTCTTAATCTTTCCTTTCTATGCTACCTCACTTCTATATCCTTATTCTCCTAGCACTGTACGGCCCCTGTCTGTGGGGACTTGCCTTTTATAGAATAGTTATCTAAGTAGAAATGTTTAATGTATGGTCTCTCATAATTTCATAATTGGCTTCTTTCACGTAGGAAAATGTTTTTAAGGTTGAAGTTGTCATAGCATGTATCAGAACTTCAGTCTTCAATTATGATCAAGTGAAATTCCTTTTTGTAGATTTTCTGCACTCTACTATTTGCTAGTGAGAGACATTTAGACTGAGAAATGTTGCTTTGGCTGTTAGGAACAGTGAGTGTCTTGAAATTATGGTGCAAGATTTTGTTGGATTATTTGTCTTCAGCTTTTTCGATGTAGATACCTTAGAATAAAAGTACTGATCATGTGGGGACTCTGTTTAACCAACTGAGAAACTTCTAGATCGTTTTCCAAAACAGCTGTTTACTGGAGTTCTAGGCCACATACTAGACTTTGGGCATCCTATCAAATGAGGTTCAGAGATACTCCTCAAAAATCAAACAGAAAAAAAATAGTGAATAAAAGCACAAGGCTTTAAATTTTGGTTCATTTGCCTCAAATAACACCCAGTGGTTAGGGAGAAAGGGGGCAAAACACAGATTTATTTGGATATGGAAAACTCATAATGAGATGATTTAATAAAAGTACCTCACCTCTCCTGTGTTTTAGCTGTAAGTAGATCAGGAAAGGAAAGCAAGAATAGAACTAATTGCTCATCAAGAGAGGAGGAACAACTAACTATAAGTGGTTCGGATATGCATTTAAATTAGATTACATTTAATGAGAGGTTTTCTAAATGGAGTTAATTTGAAAGGACACACAAGTCATTTAGTTTAATCTGTGTACCTTCTCCTAAATAGCTGTAATCCCCTTCTCCCCCTCCAGCTTCTGGTAAATAAAAGTTACTCTTCAGAAGAACATTTTACCTCCACGTTCTTAGTGCTGCCTGCTATGGCAGCTGCTGGGTAGGTTGACAAGCATACGCTACCTGTTACCCAGTAACAGAAGGAAAGCCTAACTTAGGGACTTTTCCCCCATGAGACAGAATCTCTAGTCCAGCCTGGCGTAGACTATATAGCCAAGGATGATGTTGAGCTTTTGATCCTCCACTTCTCCTGTGCTTGGTTTATGTGGTGCTCTGGCTCCAACTCAGGACTTTATGCATGCTGGGAAGCAAGCTACCAACTGAGGTGCATCCCCAGCCTATATTTTTCATACCAGAAAACATGGGGATTTGTATTAAGGAGCTTGGAAATTCAAAAATTTACATTTTCTCTTACTATCTTACTAGTTTAATTTCTGCTTTTAAGCATTTTTATTTGTATCCTTTTGAATTAATGAAATTATATTTTGTTCCCTTTTCATTTTAAAATTTATAAAAAGATTCTTTTATTGAAGTCTCCTACTGAATGTGTTGTAGGAATAAACTTGTACTACCTGCCAATATTTGGGACATAAGAATTGTTAGACATAGATTTGATAGAGGCGAATGAAGCTTTTGCTCCCTACTTGGCTGTTCAGAAGACCCTGAATCTTGACCCAAGTAAAACAAATGTGAATGGAGGAGCCATTGCTCTGGGTCACTCACTGGGAGGATCTGGATCAAGAATCACTGCACACCTGGTTCATGAATTAAAGTGTCGAGGTGGAAAATACACTGTGGGATCCACTTGCATTGGCTGTGGCCATGGCATTGCTGTGATCATTCAGAACACAGCCTGAAGAGCCCGCGAGCACACTGCCGCCCTCACTTGGCCAAGCCACAAGACCACAAGCAGCCTTCAGAGCAGCTGCCACACTGGCTGGGGCCTGCCACCAAAGCAGTGATTGAGTTTGGTTATACCTTGATACCTTGGTGATGCAAAATGTGTTAGGTTTTGTCTGTTTTGTACCAATCTAACTTGATGTATTGGAACAAAAGTCCAGCTATGGAAGGCCTTAAAAGAAACGGTGTCATTGCCAATGAACCACCATTCATGCCTTAGAGAATGGATTACAATCCGAATAAATGTTGCCTTAACTTAAAAAAAAAAAGAATTGTTAGGAAGGGGTTGGTTTGTAGAAGGGCTGACATTTTGGAAGATGAAGGGCTGACCCTAAAGTTTATCTTGCAGGGGCCTTAGATGTACAAGGGCTGGGCACTTATATGCAGGGTCTCTATTCTCTGTGTAGAACATAGGACTGAACCTTGTCTTTCTAAGTCTAGTCCTGGGTTTTCTGCTTTTTTTGAGACAAGGATGTCTTACATCCCACATGGGACAAGAACTCTCTATGTAGTTAAGGATGACCTTGAACTTCTGATCCTCCTGCTTCTACCTCTCAGGTTCTGGGACTGCAGGTGTATACCATCGTACAAGGCTAGTTCCTATATATCTTTTATATTAATTTTCTGTGAATTAAACTCTACAGTAGTATATAGAATTAAAGGTAAGGAAGGGACTATACAAAGACTATTAGATGTTCGGGTTTCTGCAAACCTAAACAAATATTGTTTGTTTATTTATTCATTTATTTTTTGGACAGTCTCCCTGTATAGCTCAGGATAGCCTCAAATTTTCAATCCCTTTGCCTCAGACTCCAAAGTACTGGGATTACCAACGTTTGTATGAGCCTCAATGCTTATTTAAGAAAGGTTATTTAGTAGTTATCATTTAATCATTCAAGTGGAGCTTCTCTTTAGAATTTAGAATGTTGGGCAAAATGGAGGGGACATAAACCTTATAGAGGGATGGTGGGGGCAGAAGGAGAAGAAAGCAAAGGACAGCTGAAAAGCAGTGTTATGTAACAAACAGGGGCTGTTCCTATCATTATGAGATGAGCCCACTGTCTGAAAAAGAGCCATTACATCCAAAGTTACTATGATGTCATTTCTAAAAATAGTGAAGGGAACAACGGAGTGATTTAACAAATTCCTTGAAAAAAAATTTCAAGTTAATTTTGGGAAGAGAAGATGGAAATAAGGATTAAAGTAGACAAGCTATTTAAACATTTATGGAAAAGTCAATGCTTTTGCCATAACTGCAGTTCTAAGATTTCTGTAATGATATGTATGCCCTCTTATATGGGGTGTTATCTTCTTTTCAAAGTGCTTCTCTGCCCAGAGTTGGGTTTGCCTTGTCACAACTATATGGTATAAAATAGGTCAAGCTGTATTATCCTTATTTTAGAAATGAGGAAGTGGAGGTCCTGAGATGCACTGACCTCCCCAAACTCCCCTTTGGGCTATTGATAGAGTGAGAAGTAGAATGTGGGCTGCTGACATCCTTGGTGCCTTTCTCTTCTGTGTTCTGTGGCTTGTTTCACTTTTGCTAGGTTGCTTCTGGAAGAACTGTGAGGTTTTTTCTTTGTGTATTTTGCAAATTGTTCACCAGCTCTCCCTCTCCTGCCGTTACAAAGACTCTCCTAATGAATTATGCATCAGCATTTGACTTAAAACAGAAAAATCAAAGGACTTGGATTTAAGTAGTATTCTCACATGGAAACATACTACTTCTTACATGGTTTTCTTTCCCCCCAAATTGTTTGTGAAGAATGATTTAAATCCCAATGTGAAAGCTCATATAATGATGCTGCCTGAAGAATGCATGATTTACTAAGCTGTGGAATACAGATAGTTTTAAGGAAAAATCAGCTTCAACAGCATTAAGAAAGCGACTTCCCTACATTTCTATGGAGTGCCAGTTAAATCCTAAAAGAAAGCAGTCAGCTTCGACCAGCAGCCCTCACTAGCTACCTCATATGACAGTCATTGAATTTGCTCCATCTAACTCATCTGTAAGGTTGTAGGACATTTTTCAAGCATTTCAGTGTTTATTCATTGTTTCTTTATAATGGCTACCATAGAGCCCAAAACATAGTAGGCACTCGCTAAGCCTGTTGAATGAATGAAAGAATGAAACTTCACTTGTTCATCATCTGATGTGAAGAAGGAAAATAACCATAGAATTTCAAAGAAAAAAAAATGAATGGTGATAATTATTATACCTCAGTTCATATAATTTGGTACTGGAGAGGTTGCATCTGAGAGTAATTGATGACAGCTAACCTATTCAATACCAGGGCAAGGAATGCTCGTGAGAGGCAGCTTAGAGAGTAACAGTCTGGATTTATTTCAATTTAGGACTCCCCCTATATTTTCGAGGGTCCTATTAGCCTTGGCTGTGCAAAGCCCTCTGAGAGTTGGAATCTAGTGTGGCTTTTTCCATGTTGTCAGACCAAATCACAGGCTAGAGTATATGGCTAAGCTTCTTCTGAAAACTCAGCTTGCCTACACTGCAGTGCATGGCAGCTGGTACGGTAGCTGAGTGTAGAATTTCTAACCGAAGAACCACCTGATGCCAGCTACCCTAGTCATTTATAGCTGGATGGTGTTAGATAAACCATTTAATTTCTCTGAGTTTGATTTTCTCTAATAAAATGAGGCTGCAAAGAACTTCTGTGTTTGTTGTGAGATTTAATAATGGTATATACAAAACATGGTTTGTGTGTAGAAAATCTTGTCTGCTTTGCTTCTGACCTAGCTCAAATTTGGGCACAGGGCACTGAGATCATGCAAGTTTTAACTGGAATTTCAGAAAAGTTTTATTTTTGAGTCCTAAATTTGGATGTCCCAGCATACCTTAAGATTCCAGAATTATCTTATGAGGAGTGAAGGAGGATCCTTTGTCCTGTCAAAGCATCTCACTGGTAAGTTTTTAAGTAGAGGGAACATAACAATTGTGCCACTTGTTAGAACTGAAGAAAATAAAATTGTTGCATGGGAATTTGAAGATGGATAATCAATTGTCAGCTTACTATTCTATCATACATCCTTTCAGGTTAGACTGGTATGACTCTGAGAACACATGACCATCACTGAATGATGTTATTTTCTCCTATTTGTTTCTTGAAGGAAGCAATATCAATTTATACTTCTCTTGGAAAAATAATGAGTGGCTTCTTGACCTTCTGATAATTTCTTGTTAGTACAGGAAGCATCTCTCTGTTCCTCATGTGGAGATGATGCTGGCAAATCAGAGGACATTGGCAGTTAGGGGATGGGCAGGAGATTGCAAACTAATCCCCTCAGGTTTTTGAGAGCTTTTTCTATTAATTATTAAAAATTTTAGTGTGTTTTTTTCTAGTGGCAAGAGAACAAGAAATTATGAACTTCACTTAGAATAAGAGGATTTTTTTTTTTTTTTTTTTTTTTTTTTTTTTTTTTGAGAGGTTTTCTTGAACTCACAGAGATCCGCCTGCCTCTGCCTCCCAAGTGCTGGGATTAAAGGCATGCGCCACCAACCCAGCAAGAGGATTTTATTTTAGCAATGTTAATGAGTTAGCTTTAACCCTCAGTAGAGGGTTATTTAACTATCAGTAGAGAATATTCTTGGAAGGTTTCCAGATATCCAGATTTGGACACAGGATTAGGGGTTACATGTATGTTTCTTTTCTAAAGACCTTACTAATTTGTATAATCAAAGTAGGTTGTTTTTCACTAGTTGCTTTCCGAGACTTACATTTTTTTATGTAGTTCTGAACACTTGCAGCATTTTCCATTACAAGTGTGTTTGTTTGTACCAGATGCTAATTTTCTGCTGAAAAACTCACTTTAGAAAATTGAAGGTATAACTTGTGAATCAGCTTTAGGATGAATGATTCACAAGATGGATAGTAATAAGATGGTAATAAAATATCCGTTGTTTTTTCCTAGCTAAAGATCATCCTTAATATCTTCTTATTTGGGGGGTCAGAGAGATGGCTCAGTGGTTAAGAGCACTGACTGCTTTTGCACAGGACCTGGGTTTGGTTCCCAGCGCCCACAGGGCAGTTAACAATTGGCTGGAACTCCACTTTCAGGGGATACGATGCCGTCTTTCTGGCCTCCATGGACACTGTACAACACAGGTGCACTTGCATACATGCAGGCAAAACATTTATGCAAATAAAAATAAATAAGACATATTTGCCAGGTCTTGTAGACTTTCTCCCTCACAAATTTCCCAGTGACACTGGTGGAAAGGTTCTATAGTTAGCCTAATTGACAGATGAGGAAAACTAAGGCTTAGACTTGTTAGATAATTTGCCTAAAGTTGAACAGGAAGAAATGGACATGGGCAGGATCTGAACCCAAAGAGTATTTTTCTGAAAATTACATTTATTTATTTACTTTATTTATTTATTATTATTTCTCTCTCTCTCTCTCTCTCTCTCTCTCTCTCTCTCTCTCTCTCTCTCTCTCCTCTCTCTCCTCTCTCTCTCTCTCCACACATGTGGAGGTCAGAGGACCACTTAGAGAAATCAGTTCTCTCCTTCTATTATCTGGGCCCCGGGGATGGAGTGCAGATTATCTGGCTTGAGGGTGAGTGTCTTTACCTGCTGAGCCATTTCACTGGCTTCAAATATTTTACACTTAACTAGGAAGTACTACAGTGCCTTTCAAAGATTTTTTTTCCCTCGAACTACAGCTGCATGGCCACATATTTTCTTCGTTCCCTCTTTCTATCAGATCTTTTATACTGACTCTTGAAAATAGAGTTTAAGAAACAGAACCAGACTTAGAACATTGATTCATTTCTCCACTATAGTGTTCATTTAGAAAATGGAAAATAGAAGTCAAACAATACATTTTCACCTTTTCTTATAATCTTTTTCATTTCAGTGGACACATTGATGTTTCTCTTACCTTTTGATGTGTGTGAATGTGAGTATAGGGAGTGCACGCGCACGTGCATGAGTGTTCGTAGAGGCTGGAGGCTGATATTTTTTTTATCCCGCTCTGCCTTATATTTTGAGACAGGATCCCTCACTGAACCTGGAACTTGGCTAGGCAGTCCAGCCAGCAAGCCTTGGGAGTCTCCTGTTTTCACCTCCCCAGTTGTGGATTGCAGGTGCACACTATTGGTTGTTTTGTTTTTTTTTTTTAAATTTGGGTGCTGGGCATTAAACTTTTGTGACCAAATCTTTACCAAATAGTTTTGAAGAAAGAACTGGGACCCTTCCTAAGACAGGAGAACTCATAACTTCTTTAAAAAAAAATACTGGAGAGATGGCTCAGTGGTTAAGAGCACTGGTTGCTCTTGCAGAGGAACCGAGTTTGCTTCCCAGCACCCACCTGGTAGCTAACAACTATCTGTAATTCCAGTTCCAGGGCATCCGATGCCTCTTTTGGCCTTCCCAGGCTTTGCATGACATGGGTGCCCTTAAACATATGCAGACAAAACAGTCATACATGTAAAATAAAAAAAAAAGAAAACCTCTTTGTGGGTCATGCTTTCACCCAAGAACCTTAGGGGAAGAAGAGCTGTCATAGATGGCTCCACTTGAAACTGTTCTGATGGTGGTGTATTCTAATAAAGGGGGGGATGCGAAACAGTACAGTGCTAGGTGGCCGAAGACATTAAAGCCAAGTACCGTCCTGTTTGCTTCTCCCTTCTCTTGTTCATCCTCCTTTTCTCTCCTCTTTCTTCTCCCTCTTGCCTCTCTCACCTCTTTCTTTCTCTCCCTCTCCTTTCTCCTCCCCCCTCTCTGTAGGTATTTCTTTGTCACTTTCAAGGTATAGTTTTGAGAATCTAAGTCAAGTGTGTCAAGTTCCTTAGGTGATAGAGCCATGGTCAAGGGTACGACCTTCTGTTCCTCCTTGGCTTTTCTGGTGGCCACAGTCTCTCCAGGATTTGAAGTGTACCTATAGAATAACAGGAATGCCAGAACCACCCTGTTCCATTCCTTTCTCCCATGTTGCCTGCCTTTGTGCTTCTGTTTAGTTCTCTGCTGACACAGAAACTCCGGTTGTTAGAACTTCAGTAATAGATCTAGGTGAGGTCCTGTCAGCAGCCATGGGTAGTTGAAGGCAGAGAAACAGATCTGGACTGCCTCCTACAGCCAAAGTTCTTTTCAGAGACTTTGCCTGAGGTGAAACTGGAATTCTTTACCACATCAAATAATTTCAGACAAGGCAGTATGAAGTACAGTTAGATGGAGTCTATTAAAAAAGAGATTTTAGTTGGGTACAGTGGCACACACTTTTAATCTCAGCACTTGGGAGGCAGAGGCAGGTGAGTCTGTGAGATTTCGAGGACAGCTTGGTCTACATAGCAAGTTCCAAGCCAGTCAGGGCTACATAATAAGACGCTGTCTTAGGAACAACAACAACAACAATAACAAAGGTTTTAACATGGACTTAAGCACAAGGTTAATAGAGAAGTCCTTAGGAAAATGATATGCAGCCAAGATGGCTGTGATCTTTTCAAGAGAGACTTTAGTTTCTTTACCATAACTAACACTATGTGTGTATGTGTGTGTGTGTGTGTATGTGCGTGTGGTCTGTGTATGTGTGTATGTATATATGATTTTGGTGGCTTCTGAAGTTATATCTTAATAGATTGCCAAGGAATTTAAATAAGATGACAGGGGGATTCCTAAGGTCATTTGATAGGATTACAGCATCAAGTCAAAGCATAGGTCACCATGAGGTACTGTATGAGGGAGCTAAGACATGTTTTTACAACAAACAAAGCTTATTGCCTTATTTGTGAGATTCCCAGAAAATTAGAGTCCAAATCTGGGAAAAGAATAAAAGCCATAGTTGAAGGTTATGTATGTCCTGGCCTTCAACATAGCTCATTGCTATTTTAACTTTCTTACTTGAAAATTTTTCTATGTAAAAGGAATCTTGTCTCTGTGTAATCTATCTTCAAAGTAGCTGTTGTTAATTGTGCTCGAATTTTTTGTTGCTCTTTGTTTTGTTTTTGAGACAGTGTCTCCTGAAGCCTGGATTGGCCTTAAAGTCTGATATAGCGAAGAATGACTTTGAATTTCTGATCCTCTTGATTAAACACAGGACCTTTTAGAAGATTTATTTATTTTTATTTTATGTGTACGACTCTTTGCCTGCGTGTATGTAAGGGTACCACATGCATGACAAAGAAGCCAGAAGAGAGCATCAGATTCCCTGAAACTTGAGTTACAGATGGTTGTTTGCTGCCATGTGGGTGCTGGGAATTGAACCAGGGTCCTCTGCAAGAGTAGCTAGTGCTCTTAACCACTGAGTCACCTCTCCAATCCCCAAACCAAGGGCCTTTTGTATGTGTTAGTCAAGCATTCTACCAACTGAGCTGTAGCCCCAGCCCTGTGTTGGATTTCTTGCTTCTCTGCTGGTGAGAGACTTATGCCACATTTTGACTGAAAGGTTCCTTTCCCTTCCTGTGTTTCCCCAGTTTTGCCTCTTTCTGTCATGCCTCAGTCACATTTTTGTGCCTCCAAACCCTGGTGTACAATATAAATTTTATTACCCAAAATTGGCTTGGGATTATTTACGTTTCTTAGTTTTTTGGAAAGGCTTTCTTTTATTAAAGTAGTCTTCCTAATTTGAAAAGTCAGATTTACTAGAAATGAAAAACAGCAGAGCCTGCCTCATCCAATCTGTCTTACAGAACTGCTTTCATCTCCCTTGGCTGTGCTGGCTCTGCTGTGGGTGTCTATATTGGAATATAAGATGGCTGTGGGGACACCTAGACTTGAGCCCGGGCTTTGGCACTTATCGGTTATGTGTGCTTAGGCAAGAAGTAGAAATATGCACATGGTGTACAATTTGTAGTGTACTTTGTACAACATTGACTTTAGTGGGGACAGATTTGACTATGAAGCATTCTCTTTAACTTTTTTTATTTGTGACTATTAAGCATTCTCCTTAACTTTGTCCCCTGCAAGAATAGCAGTTTTAACATGCTGCTTTGTATAGTAAAATATTGCATACATATTCTTTAAAAAAAGTTTATCTGTTATTTTTATTTTATGTGTATGAGTGTATTGCCTGCATGTGTGTAAGTGCACCCATGTCATGCAATGCCCGTGGAGGTCAGAAGAGGGTATAGGATCCCCTTTAACTGGAGTTATAGGTGGTTGTTAACTGCCATGTGGATGCTGGGAATCAAACCTGGGTCCTCTGCAAGAGCAGCCAGTGCTCTTAACCACTGAACTATCTCTCTAGCCCCTGCAAACATATCTTTAGTAAAAGCATCACTTTGAGAGTGAAGGAGGCAGGGCCTCTCAGAAGCAAACAGAGTAAAATTAGAAAATAAATGTGATGGAGCCATCTTGAAAAGAAAGTTATGGCTGTGCATTTGTGTCTTTAGCCCATTTTAGCTACTACCTCTGTAGAATTCTAATTAGTGAAGTTGTACCGCTTCTACTTGGAAACTCTGTTATAAAATTTTCTAGGGAGGTAAAATGAAAAAGTGAGATATACATACTTTTTCAAGTATATAAGCTGTTTTGATTAATCTGCTTACACATGGAAAATGATTGCATCCAGAGTAGCTACCAGCTATTTTTAGTAGCTTCTGGAGAAATGGACATCTTTGAAAAGGTAATCACATCACTTTAAGTGCATTGATAGCTATGTAATACACACATATGTTTGTAATTACACTTGGAGAATTTAGAATCAAGTGCCAGATTTGTGGGTGTTTATACATTCAACAAATGAAAAAAATCTAGTATTGACTGCTATCTTCACAAAGGTGCATTGTCCAAGTTTGTAAAGCACACCATAGTTGTTACAACCTAACTTTGTTGTGTCGTTGTAACACACAAGCATGTGCTATAGACTTCACAGGCTTATCACTGAACTGAGCAAATGTTGCCACGTAGGTTGCCAACATGGGGCTCCAGAGTGTCTGGCTGTGTGGTGGTAGGATTTGGCATGTATGAGTTCAGGGTTTGTTCTCATCTTTTAAAGAAAGAAAATTATATGTTATTGAGTACAGCAATATTTTCAGTACGTAGAAATAACATGCTGTCATGACATAATTTATGAGAAATATTTAGTAGGCCATATACAAATTTTAGAGCACTGGGATTTTTTTTTTGGCTAGAAGCTTAGCAAAACTAAAGGCATCACAAGCTCAAATGTAAATATATGTGCTGTGATTCTTAATTTCTTTACTAATCAGCTTATTGAAGGTTTTAGGTTTTTTTCTGTGCATAATAGGCTTTATTTTTGACAAAGGAAAGATATTTAGCACATGTGAGATGTAGCAGAATACTGTCTTAGATACTCAGTTATGTTTGTGTTCTGCAATTAAACTGCTGTGTAACAAGGAACTGGCACACCAAGTCAGTGTGTAGCTGACAGAGCTTGATTTTGTAAGGAATGGTCTGTGAGTGACTGCCTGGCTCTGGCCTCAGTTCTCAGATCATGCTAATATATGCAAAAACAATGTACACCCAATTCCTGATTAATAGGAAGTGTATCTAATTTGTAAGTCATGAGGGCTTTCTCCTGTCTTCTTCCTGTGCTTAGTCTCACATTAACCAGGAGCAGTGCTTACAATAGGTTTGAAGTTAGAAGAGAGGTGGGAATTTATTGGGTGGAGATTTTGGTTGATGTTTTTGAAAACTAAGAATTGTTCAGACATTTTACTGATGTTAAATATCAGAATGAGATATTTATTCCTTTAAAAATTTGTTCATCCTTCTTTACTAAAAATAATTTCATGTTGACTCTGGAAGTTCTGGACATTTTGCTATTCTAGGTTGCACTTTACTATAGATTTTTATACAGATTCTTCACAGAGTACATGTCTCAGCGGAGTTATTTCCTATGCTAAAACTACTGTTTTATTGAAGAATGGGGCTAACCAGTTTGCATTTTATTTCTCCTTATCCTCGAGGTTCAGGAAATATCTGGCGACAGTAGCCATAGGCAGGTAGATGAGAATGAGAGTTCCATTATGTGGAAACATAGTTTTCTCTGCATTTATTAGCCACATACTTAATTCATAATATATCTTGTGGTTCTAATTTGGACTATTTTAGCATCTCCCTTAAACACTGTGAGCTGGAGTGTAGAATATGATAGAGTATAGATTTCTCTTGGATGACATCCAGCTAGGGTTAATTGCCTTAAAAGAACCTTGTTGTAATGAGGTTGCAAAGCATGAATACTAACACCAAACATCATTGTGGTGTGTGAGAGGGTTAAATTTACGTAATTATAACAATTATGAGCACTGGCTAGTATGTAAGGTATCTTTTGAAAAGGTTTTTGATTTTAATTGTTCTTCGAGAACATCTTTTTTATTCTTCAAAATACATTTAATTTGTTCTGTGAGTTCTGTATTCAGTGTGCATTTGTAAACACAGACAGGAAAGCATGGTGAAAAATAGAGACAGTGCAGTGAAGAAAGGGTGAATATTGGAAAAGAACAGGGATTTTAATCCTGATGAACCGTAAATAATGAACTCATTACTGTGAGGTGAGGGTAGTGTGTGTTTAAAGAAAACAAAAATTGTTTAAACAATTGCTTGTGATTTTTGAGATTCAAAGAAAAAAAATATAGTCACATTAATGCCTCCCTCCTGCACAATTCAGGGTTATAGGGAAGGTCAAAATTAAATGTCTTAGTTTGCTTTCTATTGATGCAATAAACCATTTCATCCTCAGTTGATAGAATAAACCCTTTCATCCCCAAGCTGGTTTTGTTCAGAGTGTTTTTCTCATAGCAATACAAAGCAAAATAAGATAGAAATGATGTGCTCACTGAGGGTGGAAGAAATGCAGAATGGGTAGTAAGGAAGGTAGTTCTTAGTATCAGATAAGGAAGGCCATATAACCATTTGCAGAAATGAAGATTGTAATTGATATGAGTGTTTCTGTCTTACTTTGTTAAGAACACGTTTGTGCACATATCGTATTTTAGATATTTGTGTTTTCTTTCCTCTATCATGTAATGTAAAATCCATGGAGATAATAAGAGTGGTTAAGAGTTGTAAGTCTATATTATTACATTTAAGTTAATAGACAATAAAAGACTAAGCATTCCCCCAAGGACGTTGCCACCTACTCTAAGGAGATGCAGTTGTGTGTCAAGTTGACAAGGGGTGGACTTGTGATGACTAATCTTGCTTGTCAACTTTACTGGATCTGGAATTAACTAAAATGTGAGGGACTTCTTGATCTGATTGTTTAAAGCCCAAAAATATGGGCAGCACCTTCTGGTGGCGGCCCTGATGTTCAGTCACACAAGAAGGAAACTTGCTTTTGCCTGTTTGCCTTCAGTCTCACTGGGCAGTTTATCTATCCTGATGTGACATTTCTTCACCAATATTAGAACCAAATTTTTTAGGTTCCAACGTAGATCAAACACTAGCAGCTTTCTAGAAATCCTCCAGGCCTTCAGCATTAGATTGTGACTGCTGAGATACCCAGTCTTGTGGACTGAGCAACAGCCAGATTCTCAGCCTCTCCAGTGTGACCATATTCCTGGACAAAACTGTGCAAGCCAGTCTAATAAATCCCATTTACACACATACACACACACACTCACACACACACTCACACTCACACACTCACTCACATTCTGTCAGTTCCTTTAGAAAACCTTGACTAATATAATTAAGAAATGAATTTTTATTTTGTGATTTAAATATCTCTCTCTCTCTCTCTCTCTCTCTCTCTCTCTGTGTGTGTGTTTTCATGGGTGTTCTTGCTACCATTCTAAGAACTACTTAGGGACAGAAATACTTCATATTTTCCTTCTGTAAATAATACAACATCCAATAAATATAATCTTCTTAGAAGGTAAAAGTAGTAGTTTCGTTGTTGTTAAAATAGGATCTTGCTATGTTGCCCAGACTTGCCTTGTGGTTTCGGTCCTGCCTCAGCTTTTTGAGTTTTGGGAGTCTAGCTTTAGTGGAAATGGTGCATTTACACTTTTAAGTAGGAATTTTCTCCCCCAGAAATGATGATTGTAGTTGTTACTTAGGAATGAAGATAAGGAACTTGGGCATGTTAAGAGTATTGCCTTTGTGGGAGATATAATGTCAAAGTTACCATATAGTTAAACGTGCATCTTTCTTTGTAGATTTTTAAATGAGATTCAGTATATATCTTAGCAAATATTTTGTTTCCATGGTTGTGGAACTTGTCTTTGAAAATCTGGTCCTTCACCTACTCGTCAGGGTATAAAAAGACAGTGCAGGAGCTAGAAAGATGCTTAGTGGTTAACAGCACTTGGTTCTTCCAGAGAACCCATGTTCAGTTCTCAACACCCAAATCAGGCAACTCACAGTCATCAGAAACTCTAGCTCCATGCGATCTAACATCTTCTTTTGGTTTCCTTGGGCACTTGCACACTTATGTCATGCACTCACATACACAAAAACAAAAGACAGTGTGGGACTGGGGAGATAGCTCAGCTGTTAAAAGCACTGGCAGCTCTGGCAGAGGACCTGGGTTCGGTTCCCAGCACCCATATGGTGGCTAATCACCATCCATAACTCAAATTCCAGGGGAGTTCAATACCTTCTTCTGACCTCCACAGGCACTGCATGATATGGGTACACTTACACACATGCAAGCAATATACTCATAGACATAAAATAAAAATAATAAATATAAGCCGGGCGTGGTGGCACATGCCTTTAATACCAGCACTCCAGAGGCAGAGGCAGGTGAATATCTGTGAGTTCAAGGCCAGCCTGGTCTACATAGTGAGTTCCAGGACAGCAGGGGCTACAGGGAGACCCTGTCTCAAAATGCAAAGCCCATAGATATAAACTGAGGACCTGTGTTGGTTACAAGTCCTTTTTCCATGTTTTTATTGAAGAACTAATGTCTAAATTTATTCATCCCTTCAGTGTCAACTGTGTCTGACTGGGGCAAATCACATTAGGAAATGTGGGGAAATCCCTAAGCTGTGATTGTGCAATCAGATGAACAGGTTATTGCCATATTCATGATATAGATGTTATGTGTAGATAACTGTATTTTTTTTCTATTGCTGTTTTAAACAGCATTATACTTCAAAGCATGCTTGTCTGGATTTTCTCTCTGGGTCTGACAAGGCCAAACAGAGTCAGGGTATTTCATAGGGTCTGCCTTGGACCAATCTTATTCAGATTGTTGGCTAGATCCAGTTACTTGTGACTGCAGGTTTGAGATCCTGTTACTCAAGGATCCTGTGGATCATTTTGCTGAAATCGCACGGGTAGTCCCAGAGGGTAAGGATCACAGGGTAATGTTGCAATTCTGTGTACTACTGGTGCTACTGGAGATAGAAGGGAAGCACAAAAGTCTAAGTGCAGAAGTTTAGACAAGGCTTTCTAGAGGAGGGGACTCCTGAGCAGGTGGGATCTGCTTTCTGGCTTTGTCAGTAGTATCTACCCCCTGTATTGGGGTCAAGTTGCTACACTGTTGGAGGCTTAATTTCTTTAGTTAGATATAAAATGAAGGTTATTATATCTTATTTAAAGAACTCTGGTGAGGCTTAGAGATGATATGAATAAAGGTATTGATAAAGAGGACCTCAGTAAATGCAATTATCCAGGGAGACTATGTGGTATACAGAGAGCAAATCTGACTTTAGTTATAGGTTACATCTTAGGGAAATGTTGACATAAATTAATTCATGTATTTTTCTCTTTAACATATGACCTTTGAATCCTAAACAACAGTGATGGGGCAGGATAGGGGAGTAGATTCTTGTCTTGAGTTAAAAATTTTAAGAGATAAGAATCTAAAATTTAGTTTAAATTTATCAACATATAATACATGGCTTTATTACTGAAGTGTTAAAAATTTTAGGGGATAAGAATATTAAAACCTCAGCAATAAAGCTATGTATTATATGCTGATAAATTTAAACTAAAATGAATACAAAATCTGTAGCAACCCAGATTATCAAAATATAGCATCAGTATTTGCTGCTGAGCCATTCTAGAGTGGTCAAAGGGACAAGTTATTAATACTGATCCTGTTTTTTTTTTTTTAATTTGAACTAGCAATCTGCATTAATTTTATTTTTTAAAAATACTAATTTATTACCTTGATTTCTGACTTTTAAATTTTCTTTCTAAGATGACCATGTTTCTGATCTCACCCCAACCTTGCCTCAATCATCTGGCATAAGGCTTTTATTTTTCTATTTAGGAACCCTAAGATGTGAGCAATAGAGCATAAATGTTAAATAAATGATGCAGAGATTTTAATCAGAGTTGAACTTTACTTGGGATAGTATTTGACTGCATCTTAGTATTACTTTAGGTTAGCATTCTGGCATTCTTCTAGTTTTCAATTTCCTGGTTTATTAAAGTAATTTTTGGCAATTGTCTACATGATTAACTTATTTATTTATTTATTTATTTTTACAAAAGCATCCTGTTTAAAGTATAGAATTCCCTTTTATTTTGAAGTTGCTTTCAGCATTTTCTGGCATTAATGAAATCCTATTATAAAAATAATAAAATAAAAATAAATTTGTAGGTTTTTCCTTTTTGGTTTAATTCTTTCTTGATTTCAGTGGCTTTATAACAGTTTTTTTCTCCCCTAGCTGTTGACTTTTATTAAGCCTGCTTTTCAGTGAGTGGTTAGGGTAATTGCAACATAATATCAGAACGACTTTTTTATTTTAAATCCTTACTACATTATGTTTTCCTTCCACAGCCTTGTCAGAAAAGGCTAGCATTTTCTATGGTCTGGGCAGCATTCCCACGATGGCTATTTAGTGTCGTGATTGCTATATTATTGTTGGCATTTGAACGTTTCTGAGAAGTACCAATCAAGAGTGCTACTGGCTATTTTGAATACATTCCGAACAATAGACTTGACCTAAGAATAGATAGTTGGAAAAGGAAAATATTGGAAGTGGCTCGTTTATCTGCTGTGAAATGAAGCCACTGACATTAATAAATGTCCCTGTTATAGAGCTTTTAGGACACAACAGGAGATATCCTTTTTCCATATAAACTAATAAATGCCCCACACTTATAAACGAATATACCCATGATTTCAGATATTCTTAAGTCATTTACAGTGCAGGTAACTAAAGAGTAGTTAGAATTTATAAATATTTAAAATAAAAAGTCCATCCTGATATTAAATGTTAATTGACCTGAGCAAATAATAGTTCTATGTAAACATTGTAGAATCTAAGCATTAAATGTCTAATGCTGTTAGTTTTTTTCTTAATAAAAATTTTAATTATAAAATGGTATTTAGTCTCTTCATTCCTTTGAGAAGCTCACATTACATTGATGGCAATAAATCTGCATAACAGTTAAGTATAACTGTGTTAAACTAAACACATAGGTCCTATTCTTTATGCCAAGTCTACAGTGACACTATGTGTGAGTAATGGCAATAATTAAAGCTGTAGTGTGTGGTTCTGATTTGGAATGACTTTGAACCTATACTTGAGGCTTCCTCACCGTGAGACTCAACAGTTCTGTTTACTGCTTTAAAGCAGCTGCCCTGTGGGGAACTTTTAAAAATAGCTACATTATTAATATATTTATTTAGAATGGCAAGCAGCTCTGTCTACCTCAGGAAATGAGCAGAAAGTAGATGCTACTGTAAACAGCATAATAGGCTTATAGCTGGGACGATTGCCTAGGAAATATAAAATAAATACATAGTCAGAAGCAGAAGTTTGCAACACCACAGAGCTCTCTACCTATAGCTTTGATTGCTGGTGTGGACATTTGAGATGGACTGAAATCTGTGATGCTCAATTTTATGTAGACTAAGCCCCAAATACCTTAATGATTTTTTTATGTGCTTTTTAAAAGGAGAATATTTTCTCTTTCTAATGCCTAAATCTCAGTGCCCAAAGGGAGGCACTCCCCTGATCTTCCTCTAAGAGCTAAATTTGAAGAAAACATCTTGGACATTGAGGTGATATAAGAAGTGTATGTTTGGAGAAGGCAGGAGAGCCACTGGTGTAGAAAACAATCTTGAAATTCTCTTCTCAGTTTCCCTATTACTCATTCTGTGGGTGACATGAGGTTGCTATGGTATTTTTATTTTTATCTTCCTTAGAAATTTCTAATAGTTCCAAGTTAAACAAAATAGTGCTAATTATTTTGGCTAGTATTTTTTGCTAGGTAATTTTCTTCTTTTCTGTTCATTTGTAAGTTTGGAAAGAACAAATAGCAGAGATCATTGGAGAACTAGCCTATATTATCTCTAGTAAACAGAATATTCATTTGTGAATCTCCCTCTCTCCCTCTCTTTCTCTGAGATGGGTGTCTTTTGTATGTAGCTCAGGCTGGCTGTGAACTTGTAGCTGAGAGAATTCTCTCAGCTCCCAATCTTCCTGCTTCAACCTCTTGAGCGCTGGTATTATAAGCATGCACCTCCATGCCTGGTGTACAAGCACTCTACTGAGATCCTTCTGCAGTCACAGAAGGACATCTTTACTGAATCTGGGTGTGGTGGTTCGTGCCTATAATCTCAGCATTTGAGAGACTGCAGCAGAAAGATCACCTTAAGTTTGAAGCAAGCCTGAGCTATAGCTATAGAGACCCCCATCTCAAAAATAAATAAAACAACAACAAAAAACCCACTATAACACCCACTACCACTCTCTAAACAAAACAAAACAGTGTATCTTTATCAATGGTGAATGATGTCACACAGGGATTGGTTTTTTAAATTCTACATTGTTATTTACTTGATCACACTTCTGTTCTAGTTTATTTTCTTTTACTGTGCTAAACACCATGACTGAAGTAACTTGAAGAAGAAAGGGTTAATTTCATCATATAACTCATCAAGGAGCGAAGCAGGGCAAGAACTCAAGGCAGGAACCTGGAGGTAGGAACTGAGTAACCACATAGAACACTGTTTACTGGCTTGTTCTCTGACTTATGCTCAGCCTGCTTTCTTAGACAACCCTGGATCACCTGCTCAGGTATGGCCTCACCCACAGTGGGCTGGACCCTCCAACATCACTGGACAATCAAGAAAATGCCTCATAGGCCCACAAGCCAATCCAATAGAGGAAATTCCTTAATTGAGGTTCCCTCTTCCAAGGTGCATCAAGTTGACAGTTGAAGCTGACCAACACATCCTCCTTCAAGTTAGTTTTTAGGACATTTCTCAGGATCTTGGTTATCTAAGAAGAGTGATCTAGGCTGCTGAGATGGCTTAGTGGGTAAAGGTGTTTGCTGTCAAGGCTGAAGACCTGAGTTTGATCCCTGGGACCCACATGGTGGAGTGAAAGAACTGGCTTCTGTAAGTTGTCCTCAGACCTCCTCAAGTGCCCCCACCCCCATATACAACATCCACAAAACAAAAACATGTAATTAGAAAGAGTAATCTGTTGCCATTTAATTTTGTGATCTCTTACAGAGACATTTGTACTCTAAGATGATGATTTTAATCTTCATTGTCCTCCAAAGTCCCATGTGGCAAGAGCTTGGTCCCCAGCATGGTGCCGTAGGGGGAACCTTTAAGAAGTAAGGCCTTTGGGGAGGTCTTCAGAACCCTAGATGCTTGCCCTTAAAGGGGGAGCCTCTTCCTTCTGTCTTCTGCCTCCTTCCATGATGCACTGCTTTACTGCAGGCTTGAAAGCAGTAGAGCTTATAGACCAGGCAATACCCCAAACTCAAGAATTTTAATGCTTATTTATTTCCCCTCTCCTCTTTCTCCTCCCTCTCTTTTCCTCTTCCCTTCTCCTCTTCTTTCTTTTCACTATGGTTTTCTTTTCTTGGTCTGGATATCTACAAGTAGAAAGCTGACCTCGAACTCTCAGTCTCCGTTCTTCCACCTCTGGAATGAATTTTCTTTCTTAAGAAGACCCAAGCAGGGCTGGGGAGATGATTTAGTTAGTGAAGTGCCTACTCCACAAGCTTGAGGACCTGAGTTTGGATCCCCAACACCCACTTAAAAAGCTGGGTGCATTTCTGAAGCCCTACCTGAAGGGGCAGAGACAGGTGGATCCTTGAAGCTCACTGGCCAGGCTGCCAGTGATAAGTTCCAGGTTCAATGAGAGACCCTATCTCAAAGAATAAGGTGTGAGGCCAGGCCTGGTGGTGTACACTTTTACCTTTAGTCACAACACTCAGGGCTGCAGAGGCAGGTGAATGTCTGTGAGCTCAAGGCCAGCCTGGTCTACATAGTGAGTTCCAGGCCTGTCAGAGGTACATGGTGAATCACTATCTTAAAAAAAAAAAAGTGGAGATGCCCTGTGTTGACCTCTGATACTCATTTGCGTACAATGAGAATTCTAAATTACTTGCCAATTATGTAGACATTTTGAGGCTATTTGTGTCAAACCAGAGCCCACTATTTTTAGTTAATATCATGGTAGCTATTTTTATTAGTGGTAAAAAAATTATCAAAGCAACAAAATAATTATTCTAATTATCTAAAAAAAAAGGCACATATGCTGATGTTAGGTAAATGGTTGCTGTTTGAATGAACACGATAGTGATTGTGTTGGAGAGCTTAGTATTTTAAACAGATCCAAATATGTGTTGGGCAGGAAGTTGGAAAAGGCCCATCTGTGCTCTGAAGAGCTCAGATTCCCCAGCCTCTTTGTGAACAGATGGCCATATGATTTTGTTCTCACATAGGATGTACATACAAGAGCTGTTTAGAAGGTGAATCCTGTGATTTTGGTTCCTGTGTCCTGTTGGCTGGAATAGCAGTGTGATGGCTAGAACCAGGAGGCCACATGCCTCCAGGTAAACAAAGCAGAGCCATAAGCAAGGAGTTGTGGCTTTTTATTATCAGGATCCGCCTTTACTTGCACTGGCCTCGTAAATGGGATGAATGTCTGTCTCTTTATGTGACTGTTATTTTTGGAATGTTTGTTTATTTTTGCTGAGCTTAATCCTATTTTAAAAGATGATGAGACAGATCTTATGAAGGCTGGTCTGGAAGCCGGGAAGGTAAAGTAATGAAAGAGCAGTCTGTTTCGAGCTGCTGGGTGTAATTAAGACAAACATGCACATTTTCTACCTTTATCAAGGTAGGAATCCAGGAAGGCTGACTCAGAAAAAAAAAAAAAAAAAAACAAAACAAAGAAGTGTATTCTAGAATTCACTTTACAAAACCAGTAGAACCAGCTGTTTACTGCCCCAGGAGCACTAGTTTCTGAAGCTGCATGTGTAATTGATTGTTGTAAAGAAGTAATAGAATGCATATTTGAAGTGGTTTTTGGAAGCCGTAGTCTGGGAGTTAGCACACTTGAACACATAGAGATCATGGTTGAAATCACAGTTCAAATTTCAGCTGCACTTCCTGCTCCTCATACAGTATGTATTCAGAATGTAAAGTTTATCCTCTATTAAGAAAAGTCTAACAATTTCTAATTTGGGGATACTAGAAAGTCTTAGAATCCCTTTAATTGAACATGTACCATGTTGCAGTTACTGTTCTCTCCTGGGGATGCAGAAGGCACAAACACAGATCCTGCGTCTTGGCGAATACCATCTAATGACTGCTCCTTCGCTCCTCACCATTCTTTCCTCTTCTCTTAGTTACTGCTGCAGACCCTTGTGAGGTGTCTGAACTGTAGGAGTGGTGTAAAGGGCCCCCACGGAAGGTCTTTTTTGTGTGTATGTATTGTGGATTTAAACTCGCTTTGCATACTCAGGACCTAGCAGATGCTCAGAGCTGACTCATTTTCTTGCAGGTTTGTCTGAACTCATCTGAATCTTCCCTTGGGGGAAATCTCAGGCTGGTTATGTTTTTCCCTCTGGGTAGCACTCCACCCTAGCCCTTGCTTGTTTGGTTACCTTTGCCTTAGACATCTATGCCACACCCTCTAGTCTACCGGGGACACACCCAATCCCAACCTGCTCTGGAATGGAGGCCAAAAGGTGCTTTGCAGACCTATAGTATGTCTGTTGCCACAAACTACCTGACATGTCTCAGATTAGAGTCACAGTAAAAGTTGACTTCCCAACTCCTGGACAGCATCAATCTTGAGATGACTTTGACATGAAGAAGGCACTCACCCTCTGTTTCACAGTCTGTTACTGACACTTGTCATGTGCTTTCGAATTTGCATTTTGGTCTGTACCTCCCTGTGCATCAAATATTTATCTTCCTAGGCTTCAGCTCAAACTTATTTAAATGTTTAGTTATACATGTGTTTCAGATTTAAATACTAGTTATTTATGTGTGTTTTCTTTCAAGAAGTCTTTCCTAGGGGTAATGTTTCAAGTTTAAGTTTTTAAATTTACTATTTGGCTAAATTACTCAGAGCTATAGAGAAAAATCAGCAAATAATTGTCTGCTGATCTAACCTTCCTTACCTACTACACACTAGAGAAGGGAACTTTTGTACAATTAAATAGAAGAAACTTTGCCCAAGGCAATGGTGTAAATTATACTTTTAGGTAAAATGTGGATGCTGTAGGGTTTGCCCTTCAGTTACATGTCAGGGTATGTGTGTATGGGGGAGGAGGCGGGACCTTGGGATAGGGGGACAACAGGTCCTCAGGTCTATCTAGGGTCTGTGAGATTCTTACTTGATGCTCTAGCTCTGTTGATGTGACTGGGACAAGCAGTTGCCAAGATGAAATGTAACAGCTCCATTTTTCTGTTTAGAGACTCTGGACACATCTGAGTACTTAGATCCCAGGAAGCTTCTTCCAGTCTTCATGTTTTCTTTTGTGACAAGGTCTCATTCTGTAGACCAGGCTGATCTGGAACTCACAATGTAGACAGACCATGCTGGCCTCAAACTTGTGTCAGTCAGTCCTCCTGGCTTTATCTCCCAAGTATTGGAGTAACAGGCATATGCCATCATGCCTGATGTTGTTTTTATTATTTTTACCATGAATATTCCCTACCAAGCACATAAAAATTCCAGGTCCCCTGCATGCCATGTGGAGGTCCTTAGGAGCTTAGTGTGGCCAAGGATGGTTGTCATGTTTTGGAATGGCTCCATAGGTAACTCTTCCCCTTGAGTGCTCAGCCTGAGGAACCTTCTTGAACTTCAAGAACACTCATGAGACTTTGACTCTGATCAATCCTTTTGTTTTCTGCATTATCGTGATCAAAAGCTTTCAAGACAGAGATGTAAGTTCATTTATTTTTTTTTCCTCAAGTACCCTATGGCATGCCATCTTAACATGTGTCTTCAGCATAAAATGTAGATAAGGATACCAGATAACAGAGACAAGGGGCTAAGTAGGTGATCTTTCAAGCAAATTGAGATATATATTCCATATATATTTATAATATATGTGTGTTTACATATGTATCTGTTTCTGTTGCATGCAACCTCTATATGGTAGTTGCAAGAAGGATTCAAAAAGAAGAAATAAAACTTTCAAAGCAATTGTCTTCTAAAGGAGATGGCATTCCACTCTAACCTATACATTACTCATTCTCTGGATTCATTCCATTTTTATGACTGAATCACCACCTCATAACTAGATCATCTGACCTCCTGATCACTCACTTTTTACCCAAGAGAGTTCATCATGACTGCTTCATATGTAGGGCAGTTACTTTTTAATAGCGATTTTTATCTTGACCTATTTGCCGTCTCTATCGTCAGATTTCACCTACGGGTGCTGTAGTCACTTTGTAGTTTTAGGCATGTTGTTTTCTGAGCCTCAGATTCCACTTTGATAAGGGGGAATAATACCCGATAGTAAGTTGAAATGAAAGAACAGATTTATAGCACCACCAGGCAGAACCTATCAGACAGTAAATGATAGTGTTTAATTGTCCTAAATTTTCCTTAAATGAGCCTTTTCTTCAATCAGGGAGGTAGTACTAATTTTCTAAACATTGCATGTCCAATTTCAATCTTGGTTTACAAATTTGGCTTTTATGCTGTATATTCCTTTGAGTATCCTCCCCTTACTTCACAAATTTGGTTAAATAATTAATTAATTATTTTTTTTGGAAATACATCTTACTCTGTTCCAGGCTAGCCTGAAACTCACTATTTTTCCCATGCAGTCTCTCTGCCTCTGCCTCCATAGTGCTGGGAATACAAGGGAGAGCCATCAGCCAACATACCTGGACACCTTGCTAAATAATGCCTTATGTATTGTTTTTAATCCAGCATGAAGCCAGTTTATTTCACAGGTGCCTTCTGATGGCTTAATCTGCCCTTTCTTTTAGCATTCTAGATACAGGGAACAAGACACCCTAGTGACATATATAAAATAGGACACCTTAGTCACAGTATGTTGCACCTTATTACTTCAGGCTTGTGTGTGTATTTTCCCTATAGTTTTTCTAGGTTTCTACTTTCTGTACCCACTTCAACCGCATACCGTGCTCGTAGAGATCTCAGTGTCCTGGTTTATAACTGAACCATTTGTTACACAAATGTGAAATTTCATTTGCTATTGACCTGTAATAGCTGCTAAATTATATGTGTTTAAACACCATGACTTTCCTAAGGCAGTGTACACCAAATGCATTTAATATTTGTTTGCTTGAAGCGTTAGCATACATTATGGAGAGATGTTCAGGAATTTAAATTTCTATACCTTTCTTAAAGAGAATATACATAAAATATGCATCAGGGGGCTGGAGAGATGGCTTTGTAGTCAAAATCACTGACTGCTCTTACAGAGGACCCGGATTTGGTTCCCAACACCCACGCAGCAGCTAACTACTGCCCATGACTCCAGTTCCAGGGGCTCCACTGCCCTCTTGTGGCCTCCTGGGACATTGCATGACACAGATGCCTTACACACATGGAGACAAAACAAGGATGCATACACATAAAAATAAAAATAAATAAATCGAATATTTCAAAAATATGCACCAGATGTTTGACTTTGAAATATTTTAGTGTGCATGCAGCAGGAAATCTGACTCTGGAGACTTGAAACAAATAAGGGCTTATTTTCCTCATATAATGAGAAGTCTGATGGCCAACAATCTTCCACTTTTCAGCTGGTACAAGAAATAAGGACCTTCTTCCTCCCTCAGTGTTTGTAGCATATTGCCTTTCGTCCTCATGAATGTCATCTCATTTTTGCATGACAGACTATCAGGTCCACATTTTAGGCAGAAAGGAATAGAGAGGTGAAGAGAAAGAGGGGACATTTCAATTAGTTTAAAAAATTATTATTATTGAGTCATTTATTTATCTGTTAACTGTGTGTGTGTGTGTGTGTGTGTGTGTGTGTGTGTGTGCATGTTCACATGTGTGTGCTACTGTGCCTGTGTGGAAGTCAGAGGACAAATTGCTGGAGGTCAGTCCTCTCTTTTCATTATGTGGGTCCGGGAGATTGAACTCAGGGAGTCAGGCTTGGCAGCAAGCACCTTTACCTACTGAACCCTCTTGTCAGCCCTAAAAACATACTGTTATTCATAGGGGCAGTATACACTCTTTTTGAACTAAGCACATTTAAGTAGCTGATTTTCCTGCAGAAGCCCCACTTTGAAAATGCCCTCTTCTATAAATCTGCCAGAAAAGTATCTGTTTGAGCTAATGAAGCTAACTTCTGATGGGGAATTTCTAGTTTTTGTGGGTGATTCTGGAGCTTACTGGCTTTCTTTTGTTGTCTAAGACTGTATATGAAAGACAATGCAGTTTTAAGTTTGGATCGAAGAACCACTCAGAATATAAATCCTTGTTTTATTGCTGGAAGAAGGAAAAAAAAAAAAGAATAAGCCATTGGCCAGTGTCTTGAAAGATACATCATGACTTATTTCCCCTTCTTGTGTGCACATGCCCTTTTAGTTTTTTCATTTCTTAAGCAGAACTCAGGTAATCCCAAATTAAAGCAGTTCATGCTGCGTAGCACAGGATAATTAAATCCTATCTAGCTCTTCAGGAGATGGACAGATAATAGTTCTTACAGCAAACCTTTTGTAGCATCTGAAAAGACAATTGCCACAAAGAATGCTCTAACTCCCCTGTGCAACAAGATAAAATTAAATAAGATTGTGGAGGTCCTTCCCAGGTAGTGATATCTTTAAAGGTATTTGAAATGTGTTGACTGGACAGAGATGGAGTATCCTAAGTGAAATTTCGTTATACCTGAGCCATCTGTAAATACCACAGGTTGATGTTGGGAATATTCTTCATTGCTCTTCTAATTTTAAGTGCTTTTGAAACTGCTCTTGAGAAGTCTACAATGCTTATTATCAGTAAACATTGTTACATTAGCACACACAAGAGCTTGGAGAAAACACTTACCCTTTGGTAATGGACAACTGGATAATAGTGGAAGATGTGAATTAATTGTCTTTGTGCAGATGGAACATCACCCTGCAATACAGCTGTGTTATTTATGCTTTGGGAAAGATACCAGTTTGGTTTTATGAAGCCACAGAGCCAGCAAATAGCTGTTAAAGAATAAGTTATTTGAATTGTTATTAATTCAACAGCTGATTCAGAGCATCTAGGAATATATTGCATGTTTTAATCATTCTTTTGTCCCATTTTCAAATTCAAAAACTACTACAAAATGCTTGAGACTTCTCAGTCAGGTGGTGTGGCAGAGTGAGTGGCTTCTTTTGTCCTGCCCTTTACAATCTATTTGCTGTTGATATTCTTCAAGACACTGGTCCTAAATTGTAATACCTGTTGGCTGGCCAGTTTTGCTGTGTAAATGAAAACATTATGGAATATAGTTCAGAATTCTTGCCTTTTTTTGTATTTGATTTTTTAGTGATATTTAGAGCTTTGTATAGCTTTTAGAAAAATGTAAAATTTGAGAATAATCAAGAACTTTATGTGCATTAAAATTCTTTTCTTTCATTTACTTATTTAGATTATAATTTGTGCCTGATATTTTTGTGTTGAAACAACTAATATAAATATCTTGTCCATCAACCTGATAAAACTTGTGCTTTCAGGTGGGTACATTCATTTCCCTTCTCTTTTAAATTGGCAGGGCTCAATTAACAGTAGTATCTGGCACCGTGTATATCTTTATCTGTTGGTTAGTACTTTGTTAGGCAGGTATTTGTGGGTATGTCTTTTTTCAGCAGGTATGTATATAATAAGGATACAGACTAACTCTGCTTTTGAATTTTCGTGAAGGGATGCGCGCGCTCACACACACACACACACACACACACACACACACACACACAAACACACACACAATTATTCAGAATTCTAACAGTTCCCCTCCCTAATCAAGGATCATGTTGCTATTTAGTCAAACACAAATCCAAATATTAGTGTAAAAATATTTTACAGATTTACAGATATGGTTAAAGTCCAAAATCATTTGACTTTAAGCTATGGACATTATCCAGATGTACTTGGCTCAAATGATAGGTGAATCTTGTAGAATTTTCCTCAGCAGTGAAGGGAGAGGAAGTCAGTGTAATTCAAGGCCCTGAGAGATACTCAGCTTACCTTGATAGTGCTGAAGACAGAGGGTACCAAGTGTGGGGGTCTGTGTAACTTCTAGAATGAGACTGACTCCTGCTCATAGCCAGCAAGAAGATGGGGACACCAATCATAGAAGATTGCTTATTAATATGAGTCAGCATGGAAGTGGACTATTCCGTGGTATCTCCAGGGATGAGTCTAGTCTAGTCATCAGCTTTGTGAGACTCTAAGCAGAGAACCTAACTCAGTGTCTGACCTGTGAAACTGTGAGCTAACAACTCAGTGTTCTCTATGAGAATTTTCTGTACAATAGAAAGCTAATAAACTAATAACATTAACTTCAGTTAATAAATTAAAGGAGCCAAGCATTGGTGGTGTACTCCTTTAATACCAGCACTTGGGAAGCAGAAGCAGGTGGATTTCTGTGAGTTCAGGGCCAGCCTAGTCTATGTAGTGAATTCCAGGGCAGCTGGGGCTGTAGCAAGATCCTGGCTCAAAAACAAAAACACAAAATAATAAATAAATAGAAATAAATAAGAGAAGAAATAGAAAATATTGGGTCATACTAACATAATTATAGATTTGCTACAGTAGCCTCATTGTGTACACGAGAGAACAAAAATCAAGAAAGCTTTAAGTTCTGTCCAAGATTTTGGATCTGACACTGGTAGAGCTGGGTTAGGAGTTTGTCTTCTGATGTAAATTTGATGTTTTTCAACCGAGTCTCACTACAGTGCATAATGAGTGATAACTTTAAATTGAGAAAGTGTAAAATGCTTAAGTAATGACAGCTTGTCTGTCATAATACCAAAGAAGAAAGGAATGAGAAAAGGTGATGCTACAGAAATATTCATTTTCACTAAAAGACTTTGAATCATGGAGTATATGGGTATTGTGCACTGCTGTGAGTTGTTAGTCAGTATAAAACATCAGGATGTTTTGTGGAGTTCCCTTTCAAGTTGACCCACTACCAAATCCTTCCAAAGATTCTGCTGGTATTTTGCTGCTGCTGGGATTGAACCCAGGCTAAATGCATGCTAGTCAAGCACTCTACCACTGAACTACATTCTGTCCCCCAGTGATGCTGCTGTTTGAGATATCACAAAGTACCTTGTGTGTGTGTGCGCGTGTGTGTATTTGCACGTGTGTGGTGCCTGCAGATATACACGAATGTGAGTGTACATGCTGTGGTGGCCCAAATTTGATGTTAGGAATATTCCTCATTGCTCTTCTGTCTTATCATTTAGAGGCAGGGTTTCTCAGTCAAACCCAGAGCTCAACAGTATACTAGTCTGCTTATCAAGCTTGCTCAGGAAGTCCTTCTGAGGCTGGAATGACACGTGGGCCACTCTACTCATTCTAATTCTGTAGGTTCTGGGGATCTGAACTCTTGTCCCCTTCCTTGAGTGGCAAGTGCTTTATCTGCTCAACCACCTCTCCCACCATTTTACTTTGTTTTATCCTTAAAAATACTTTATATGTTTCTATTTTCTATGTACGAGTGTTTGACCTACATGCATGTAAGTGTGTGCTGTACACGTAGAAGCCAGAAGAGGGCATCAAGTCCTCTGGCACTGGGATTACTAATGCTTGTTAGCTGCCTTGTGGGTGCTAAGAACTGAAGCCAGGTCCTCTCCAACAGCAGCAAGTGCTTTTACACACTGAGCCATCTCTCAACCTCTGTACTGTATTTTTTTAATGACAGAGTCTCTGGTTGAACCTGGAGCTCACCAATTCAACTAGGCTTGTGTCCCAGTTTGTTTCTTCATTGCTGTGACAAAATACCCTGACCACTACCAACTTGGGGAGGAAAGGATTTATTTAGCTTACATATCCCAGGTCACAGTTCATCTGGGAGCCTAAGGTAGGAACTCAGAGCAGGAACCTGGAGGCAGGAGCTGGAGCACAGGCTATGGAGGAATGCTGCTTACTAGCTTGCTCCTCTGGCCCCTGCTCAGCCTGCTTCCTTATGCAACACAGGCCCACCTGCCCAGGGATGGCACCACCCACAGTGGGCTGCCCCCCCATCACTCAACAGTCAACAGACTACCCCACAGACATGGCCATAGGTCAGTCCAATGGAAGCAATTCTCCAATTGCGTCTCCCTCTACCCAGGTGTGTCAAGTTGACACTAAAGCTATCCAGCACAGCTTGTTGGCTAGAAGGCCCCAGGAATTCTCCTGTCTCTGTTCTACAGTGCTGGCAGGAGCAAGCATCTTGCTAGCCTTTTACGTGGGTCCTGGGGATCAAATGTGTTACTGAGCCATTAGCCTAAGTAGCTTTTTTATTTGGAATATATTTAGCATTTTGCCTTGAATATCTTTAGTAGTAGCAACCATGTGACCCCTGAAGGTTAATTTGATATTGTTTGCAAGTAGGTTTTATATAATTCTAATATGATGACTGGTGAATCAAATTTGGTAATCTGTCTGAATAATATAAAATTAAGTTTGGGTAATGTATAAGAAAGTTGGTCTGCTTAATATAATAAAATGAAAACACAATTACCAAGTCTTCCAAAATTAAATTTACCAGATTGTAATTTTTTTTTTAAAGTTCAGAAGTCATTTAGAGTAATGTGAGCAGGATTGGAGAGATAACAAAACACAGCATGGGCTCTTCAGGTGGACAGATGAATATAGCTCTAAAGTGGGATGGAATCAGTACTGAATATGACAGCCTATTTGTATGAGTATGGAGTGCTTACATTAAATGTAAAATGGAGACTGATGGCGTTCCCTTCATTTCCATTGATGCAGGAAGCAGTGAATAAATGAACGTAGTGGAAAAAGCCATTTTAGTGTAAGTCTATTATTTTTATAAGCCTAATACGTAGTTTGTATGAAGCACAGTTTACTTGCTAAGATGTTATATTTACTGATAATCAAATGTTATATACAGATTTGATGAATAATGATAATTTCTTGTTTTACTTGACCCCAGAATTTGAATTCCCCTGTGGCTCTCATCCTTCGTTTTACAGCAAATCCCTATAGTGCCTTGGATGGTGGCCCAGGATGTTCTTATTGACAACTTCAAGAGGGTCTTCTCTCTGTGCTTACCCTTCTTTTCCTTCCCTGGGGACTCCTGTCACCACGGAATCACTCTGACTTCTCTTGAGTGTGCCAGCCTCTTTTAATTTGGATGACTTCTGCTTTAGATGGAACATTCGGGCATCTGTATTCACACGGTGAGAAAATGAAATCTGTGACCTCCCAGACTTACATTCTACAGGGAGAAGGCCAGCAATTTTTCTTTGCTTTAAAATTAATTGTAATCTAGTTGCTTAGTCACTCTTACTTGAGTCTAAAAATTTGGACCCAGCTCCACTTTACAAATTTCATGTTTTGTTTTGTGAAGAGCTAACTTCCTGACTGTGGGAACCAGGCTCAGCATAATGGCTCAAGTGTCCCTCTGTTCCTATTGTTCTTCTTGCAGCAGATAGCTTCTGGAGCAAGGCTGGTGTGTCATTTCAGGATAGAGGCTTAAGATTGTGACAACAGAAACATGAGATTTTGAAGCAGTTTTTAAAGATGAACAAGAGAACAGTTCATACAGGAAAACAAGCAGCAGTCAATTCATACATTTGTGTAATGGTTCACCATATGCTTCTGTGTAGTTCCCCCTCCCCTCCAATTCTGCCTATACTCAGTTTAAGGAGATACAAAATTGGGTCTGTAGAGATGGCTCAGTGGTTAATAGCAGTGGCTGCTCATGCAGACGACCTGAGTTTGGTTCCCAGCAACAACATGGAAACTCAAAACCTTTCAGCTCTGGTGCCAGGGCATCTATTGCCCTTTTCTGGCTTCCACAGGCATTACATACTTGCAGGCAAAACACTCACACACATAAAATAAAACTAAATTTAAAAAATGACAGGGTTCTCTATTTCTTTTTAAAAAATATTTTTATTTTTATTTTTATTTTATGTGTATGAGTGTATTGCCTGCATGTATGTGAGTGCACCCATGTTGTGCAATGCTGCAGATGTCAGAAG